>NC_053124.1:10208175-10574226 GCF_010015445.1 Perca fluviatilis | reverse complement strand
ATAGCATGCTCCGAAAAAGGTCATATAATATAATATGTCGATGAAAGTGATAAAATAGTCCTTAGTATAGTATGGCCCGAAAGTCAAATATAATATAAAGGTATGTCAAAAATAGTCCTTAGTATAGTATCGACAAAACTTTCTATAAAAACGCCATAGTATAGTATGTCGAAAAAAGGGATAAAAGCTATAGTATAGTATGTATCGATGAAAGTGATAAAAACCATAGTATAATATGTGAAAAAAGTAAATCATACATAGTATAGTATGTGATAGAAAGTGATAAAATAGTCATAGTATAAGTGATATATGTGAAAAAATAAAATAACCATAATATATTGCATCATCCAAAATAGTCACCAGTATGAGTATGACAAAACTACTCAAAAGCATACATAGTAAAGTATGTATAGGATAAATAGCCCATGGTATGACAGAAGAAACTCATAACTGAGTATGTCAAAGAAAGTGATAAAATAACCATAGTATAGTACATGTCAGAAATTGGTCATAAACATAGTATGTCGAGAAAAAAGTGAAATAAAAACGCCCTAATTATAGTATGTGAAAGAAAGTTATAAAATAGCCATAGTATAATTATGTCAAGATCGAAAATAGTCATAGTATAGTATGTCAAAAAGTGATAAAATAGCCATAGTATAGTATGTCGAAAAAGGGATAAAATATTAAGTGATAGTATTGTCAAAACTCATAGCATAGTATGTCAAAGAAAGTGATAAAATAGCCATAGTATAGTATGTCGAAAATAGTCATAGTATAGTATGTCAAAAAAGTGATAAAACTACCAGTATAGTATGTCGAAAAAAGTGATAAAACGCCCTGGTATAGTAGGTATGTGAAGAAAGTGATAAAATAATAAAAGTATAGTATGTCGAAAATAGTCATAGTATAGTATGTCAAAAAAGTGATAAAACGCCTTGTATAGATATGGGTAAAAAAGGGATAAAATAGCTATAGTATAGTATGTCGAAAATAGTCATGAGTATAGTAGTGTAAAAAAGGGATAAAAACGCCCTGGTATAGTATGTCGAAAAGTGATAAAAAGCTAGTATATATGGAAAAAGTCATAGTATGTATAAGGAAAAACGCTTTATAGTATCAAGAAAACCTATCATAGTATATATGAAAAAAGTTATAAAAACACCATAGTATAGTATGTCGAAAAACGTTATAGCATAGTATGTCTAAAAAACTTATAAAACCAACATAGTATAGTATGTCCAAGAAAGTGATTAAAAAACCACAGTATAGCATCTCGAAAAAGCAATAATAGGCATTAGTATAGTATGTTAGGCTGGGATTGATCCACCAACCTTCTGATAATGGAGCTACCATTCTATCTCCAAGCCACAAGTAATACAACAGTATTATGACTTCCAAAAATGTATAAAAGTTGTAGAATGTTAAAACATCGTAAAAAAAGCTATAGTATAGTATGTCGCAAAAGTGATAAAAACGCCATTGTATAGTATGTCAAAGAAACTCATAGCATAGTATGTCAAAGAAAGTGATAAGAACGCCATAGTATAGTGTGTCGAAAAACATTATAGTATAGTATGTCTATAAAACGTATAAAACAGACATAGTATAGTATGTCCAAGAAAGTGATTAAAAAACCATAGTATAGTATCTCGAAAAGCAGTAATATACATTAGTAAAGTATGTTAGCCTGGGATTGATCCACCAACCTTCTGATAATGGAGCAATCAATCTACCTCCAAGCCACAAGTAGCACAACAGTATTGTGACTTCCAAAAATGTATAAAAGGCGTAGAATATTAAAACATCATAAGAAAAAGTGATAAAATAGCCATGGTATAGTATGTCGAAAAAAGTCGTAGTATAGTATGTCGAAAAAAGTGATAAAAACGCCATAGTATAGTATGTCGAAAAAAGTGATAAAATAGCCATAGTATAGTGTGTCGAAAACAGTGATAAAAAAGCCATAGTATAGTATGTCGAAAAAAGTGATTAAAAGTATATCGAAAATAGTCATAGTATAGCATGTCGAAAAAAGGGATAAAAACGCCATAGTATAGTATGTCGATGAAAGTGATAAAATAGCCATAGTATAATATGTCGAAAAAAGTGATAAAAACGCCATAGTATAGCATGTCGAAAAAAGGGATAAAAACGCCATAATATAGTATGTCGATGAAAGTGATAAAATAGCCATAGTATAGTATAGCGAAGAAAGTGATAAAATACCCATAATATAGTATGTCAAAAATAGTCATAGTATAGTATGTCGACAAAACTTATAAAAACGCCATAGTATAGTATGTCGAAAAAAGGGATAAAATAGCCATGGTATAGTATGTCGAAGAAACTCATAGCATAGCATGTCAAAGAAAGTGATAAAATAGCCATAGTATAGTATGTCGAAGAAACTCATAGCATAGTATGTCAAAGAAAGTGATAAAATAGCCATAGTATAGTATGTCGAAAATAGTCATAGTATAGTATATCGAAAAAAGTGATAAAAACGCCCTGGTATAGTATGTCGAAGAAAGTTATAAAATAGCCATAGTATAGTATGTCGAAAATAGTCATAGTATAGTATGTCAAAAAAAGTGATAAAATAGCCATAGTATAGTATGTCGAAAAAAGGGATAAAATAGCCATAGTATAGTATGTCGAAGAAACTCATAGCATAGTATGTCAAAGAAAGTGATAAAATAGCCATAGTATAGTATGTCGAAAATAGTCATAGTATAGTATGTCAAAAAAAGTGATAAAAACGCCCTGGTATAGTATGTCGAAAAAAGTGATAAAAACGCCCTGGTATAGTATGTCGAAGAAAGTGATAAAATAGCCAAAGTATAGTATGTCGAAAATAGTCATAGTATAGTATGTCAAAAAAAGTGATAAAAACGCCCTTGTATAGTATGTCGAAAAAAGGGATAAAATAGCTATAGTATAGTATGTCGTAAATAGTCATAGTATAGTATGTCAAAAAAAGGGATAAAAACGCCCTGGTATAGTATGTCGAAGAAAGTGATGAAAACGCCATATTATAGTATGTCGAAAAAAGCTATAAAAACACCATAGTATAGTATGTCGAAAAACGTTATAGTATAGTATGTCTAAAAAAATTATAAAACCAACATAGTATAGTATGTCAAAAAAAGTGATTAAAACGCCATAGTATAGTATGTCGGATAAAGTGATAAAAAAGCCCTGGTATAGTATGTCGAAGAAAGTGATAAAATAGCCATAGTATAGCGTGTCGAAAAAAGTTATAGTATAGTATGTCGAAAAAAGTGATAAAAACGCCATAGTATAGCGTGTCGAAAAAAGTCATAGTATAGTATGTCGAAAAAAGTGATAAAAACGCCATAGTATAGTATGTCGAAGAAAGTGATAAAATAGCCATAGTATAGTATGTCGAAATAATAGAGTAAAATGCATAAAGAAAAGGATAGTAGAAGGAAGGAATAAAAGAAAATGAAGGAGTAGGAAATGGATAAAGAGGAAATGGGAAGAAGAAGAAATAAAGAAAGGAATGGAAAGGATAAAATGGAGAAGGACAAAGGGATGGGAAGAAATGGAGTGGATAAATAGAGTAAGAAGACAAAAAAAGATAAAAAACATAGTATTAAAGTGTATAACCAAACAATATAGTATAGTATGAAATAAAACAAAGTAATAGGTCGAGAAAAACCATAGCAAGGAGTTAAAAAAAGATAGTAGCAAAGAAAGGATAAAAACCTATATAGTAATCAAAAAGAAAAGTATAGTGCATAGTATGTCAAAAAGAAAAAAGAGGATAAAAGTAAAAAGAGCAAGTATATGGTACAAGAGGGATAAAATAGCCATAGAGAAAAAAAGTTGAAAAAAGTGATAAAAATATAGTAAGGTCTAAAAAGTGGATAAAATAGCAGTAGTAGATTGGAACAAAGGGGATAAAATAGCCATAGTCATAGTACGTCTAATGACAATCATCCATAGTATGTAAAAAAAAAAGGGACAAAAGTCATATAGTATAATGTAAGAAAAGGAGAAAATAGACAGCAGAAAGAATAAAACAAAACCAGTAAGGAGGAAAGGAGGAACAAGGACACAAGAGGAAAGTACAGGCACAAAAGGAACACACAGACAAGAAGAACAGGAGGAACAAGGACAACACAGAAAGGATAACAACCAGACACACGACAGGACACACAGTAAAAACCAGAAAAATATAGACAAAGACAGAAGAAGGATAAATACAGGAGGAGTAAGGAGGAAAGGATAAAACAGCTACATACACAAGGAGGTAAGGAGGAAGACAGAAGGAACAAGAAGGAGTAGAAAACAAAAAATAGAGTAAAAAGATGAAGGAGGAAGGATAGAAGGAAGAGGGAAGAAAAGATAGGAGACAAGGACTGAGAGAAACACCAAAACAATATAAAGAAAGCAGAAGGCACACAAAAAGACTCCAAGGAGGAGGAAATGAAGGAGGTACAAAAGGGTGGAAATGGAAGAGGTAAAATAGATAAGAAAAAAAAGAACAAAAAAGTGGATAAAATAGATAGAAAGGAAGAAGGAAGTATGAGAAGGAGAAAAAAGAAGGAGGAAGAATGAAAGAAAATGGATAGAAATAAAAAAATAGGAGGAAAAGGAGAAAAAAGGAAGAATAGTGAGGAAAAAGGAGGAAACAGGGGATAAATAGTGAAGTATAGTAGGACAAAATGGAGGAAAGAAGAAGGAGGAGAATAGAAGGAGGAAGGAAAAAGGATAGATAGAAGGAAGACAAGGAAGGAAACGGAAGAAAGAGGAAGGAAGAAAAAAATAGAAGGAAAGAAAAAAATAGAAGGAAAGTGGATAAATAGAGATAGAGTGGACAAAGAGAGGAATGGAAAGTAGAAAGAAGGGGTAAATAAGGTGAAAAGGATAAAAGGTAATAAAAAAGGAAACATAGTAAAAAGATAAAGAAAAAGCAGTAAAAAGTGATAAAACACATAATATAAAAGTATATAATAACTATAATTATTAGTTGAAAGTAAAATAGTAGTCAAAGGAAAAAGTATAGTGTCACAAACAAAAAACATAGTATAGTATGAAAAAAAGGAAAAATAGTATAGTAAATGTCAAAAAATATAGTACAAAAGAAAAGAGAAAAGCCATAGTATAGTATGTCAAAAAAGGGATAAAACGACCTGGTATGAGTATGCGAAGAAAGGATGAAAACACATTATAGTATGTCGAAAAGTATAAAAACGCCATAGAAGTATAAAGGATATAGTATAGTATGTCGAAAAAAGGGATAAAACATAGTATAGTATGTTCATGTGAAGTGATAAAATAGCCATAGTATAGTTTGTCGATGAAAGTGATAAAATAGCCATAGTATAGTTTGTCGATGAAAGTGATAAAATAGCCATAGTATAGTTTGTCGAAAAAAGTGATAAAAACGCCATATTATAGTAAGTCGAAAAAAGTGATAAAAACGCCATAGTATAGTAAGTCGAACAAAGTGATTAAAAAGCCATAGTACAGTATGTCGAAAAAAGTTATGAAAACGCCATAGTATAGTATTTCGAAAAAGTGAAAAAAACGCTATAGTAAAATAAGTCAAAAAAGTGATAAAAACACCATAGTATAGTATATCGAAAAACGTTATAGTATAGTATGTCTAAAAAATGTATAAAACAGACATAGTATAGTATGTCCAAGAAAGTGATTAAAAAACCATAGTATAGCATCTCGAAAAAGCAATAATAGGCATTAGTATAGTACGTTAGCCTGGGATTGATCTACCAATCTTCTGAGAATGGAGCTACCACTCTACCTCCAAGCCACAAGTAATACAACAGTATTATTACTTCCAAAAATCTATAAAAGTTGTAGAATGTTAAAAAATCGTAAAAAAAGCTATAGTATAGTATGTCGCAAAAGTGATAAAAACGCCATTGTATAGTATGTCAAAGAAACTCATAGCATAGTATGTCAACGAAAGTGATAAGAACGCCATAGTATAGTATGTCGAAAAACATTATAGTATAGTATGTCTATAAAACATATAAAGTATAGTATGTCCAAGAAAGTGATTAAAAAACCATAGTATAGTATCTCAAAAAGCAGTAATATACATTAGGATAGTATGTTAGCCTGGGATTGATCCACCAACCGTCTGATAATGGAGCAATCACTCTACCTCAAAGCCACAAGTAGCATAACAGTATTATGACTTCCAAAAATGTATAAAAGGTGTAGAATATTAAAACATCATAAGAAAAAGTGATAAAATAGCCATGGTATATTATGTCGAAAAAAGTCGTAGTATAGTATGTCGAAAAAAGTGATAAAAACGCCATAGTATAGTATGTCAAAGAAAGTGATAAAAACGCCATAGTATAGTATGTCGAAAAAAGGGGAAAAAACGCCATAGTATAGTATGTTGAAAAAAGTGATTAAAAGTATGTCGAAAATAGTCATAGTATAGTATGTCGACAAAACTTATAAAAACGCCATAGTATAGTATGTCGACAAAAGTTATAGTATAGAATGTCGAAGAAAGTGATAAAAACGCTCTGGTATTGTATGTCGAAGAAAGTGATAAAATAGCCATAGTATAGTATGTCGAAAATAGTCATAGTATAGTATGTCGAAAAACGTGATAAAAACGCCATAGTATAGTATGTCGAAGAAAGTGATAAAATAGTCATAGTATAGTATGTCGAAAAAAGGGATAAAAACGCCATAGTATAGTATGCCGAAGAAACTCATAGTATAGTATATCAAAGAAAGTGATAAAATAGCCATAGTATAATATGTATGTGGAAAAAAAAATAGATGTCAAAAATGGAAAAAAAAATAAGGAGATGTAAGAACAATATAAAACATAGTAGTATGGCAAAGGAAAAAAATATATGTCAAAATATCAAAATCAAAAAAAAAAACGTAATATATAGTAGCAAAAAGTCATAGTATGGTATAAATAAAACTATAGTATGTCGAAAAAGTTATAAAAACCCTGGTATAGGGTATATGGAAAAAAACATAGTATAGTATGTCAAAATAAATATAGTATGTCAAAATAGTGATAAAAACCCTGGTATATAGTGGAAAAGCGATAAATAGTAAAGTATAAAATAAATAAAAAAGAGTAAAAAAACAAGTATAGTATGTCCAAGAAAGTGATTAAAAAACCACAGTATAGCATCTCGAAAAAGCAATAATAGGCATTAGTATAGTATGTTAGGCTGGGATTGATCCACCAACCTTCTGATAATGGAGCTACCATTCTATCTCCAAGCCACAAGTAATACAACAGTATTATGACTTCCAAAAATGTATAAAAGTTGTAGAATGTTAAAACATCGTAAAAAAAGCTATAGTATAGTATGTCGCAAAAGTGATAAAAACGCCATTGTATAGTATGTCAAAGAAACTCATAGCATAGTATGTCAAAGAAAGTGATAAGAGCCATAGTATAGTATGTCGAAAAAACATTATAGTATAGTATGTCTATAAAACGTATAAAACAGACATAGTATAGTATGTCCAAGAAAGTGATTAAAAACCATAGTATAGTATCTCGAAAAGCAGTAATATACATTAGTACAGTATGTTAGCCTGGGATTGATCCACCAACCTTCTGATAATGGAACAATGATTCTACCTCCAAGCCACAAGTAGCACAACAGTATTGTTACTTCAAAAATGTATAAAGGTGTAGAATATTAAAACATCATGAGAAAAAGTGATAAAATAGCCATGGTATAGTATGTCGAAAAAGTCAGTATTATATTATGGTTGAAAAAAGTGATAAAACTTATAGTATATTTCAAGAAAGTAATAAAATAATATTAAGTCGAAATAATTAGGAAAAATTATAGTGACAAACATGTTTATAGTAAGGAATGTGAAGGAATGGAAAATTAGTAAATAAAAAAAAAAAAAATAAAAAAAAAAAAAAAAAAATTGATAAAAAAGCCATAGTATAGTATGTCGAAAAAAGTGATTAAAAGTATATCGAAAATAGTCATAGTATAGTATGTCGACAAAACTTATAAAAACGCTATAGTATAGTATGTCGACAAAAGTCATAGTATAGTCGACGAAAGTGATAAAAACGCTCTGGTATTGTATGTCGAAGAAAGTGATAAAATAGCCATAGTATAGTATGTCGAAAATAGTCATAGTATAGTATGTCGAAAACGGGGATAAAAGCGCGGATAGTATAGGAGAAAAAAATGTCAAGAAACTCATAGTATAGCAAAGAAAGTGATAAAATAGCCATAGTATAGTATGTAAAAAGGGAAAAAACATAGGAGGAAGGGTAAGAAAGTGGTAAAAAGGAAAAACATAGAACGAAGAAACTCATAGTATAGTATGTCAAAGAAAGTGATAAAATAGCCATAGTATAGTATGTCGAAAAAAGTCATAGTATAGTATGTCGAAAAAAGTGATAAAAACGCCATTGTATAGTAGGTCGAAAAAAGTGATAAAAACGCCATAGTATATAGTATGTCGAAAAAAGCTATAAAATCGCCATAGTATAGTATGTCGAAAAAAGTCATAGTATGTCGATGAAAGTGATAAAATAGCCATCGTATAATATGTCGAAAAAAGTGATAAAAACACCATAGTATAGCATGTCGAAAAAGGGATAAAAACGCCATAGTATAGTATGTCGAAGAAAGTGATAAAAACGCCATAGTATAGTATTTCGAAAAATTTAAAAAAACGCAATAGTATAGCATGTCGAAAAACATTATAGTATAGTATGTCTAAAAAACGTATAAAACAGACATAGTATAGTATGTCAAAGAAAGTGATTAAAAATCCATAGTATATTATCTCGATAAAGCAATATTAGACATTAGTATAGTATGTTAGCCTGGGATTGATCCACCAACCTTCTGATAACAGTGCAATCACTCTACTTCCAAGCCACAAGTAATTTAACAGTGCTATGGCTTCCAAAAATGTATAAAAGGCGTAGAATATTAAAACATCATAAAAAAGCTATAGTATAGTATGTCGAAAAAACTTATAAAAACGCCATAGTATAGTATGTCGAAGAAACTCATAGCATAGTATGTCAAAGAAAGTGATAAAATAGCCATAGTATAGTATTAAAGAAAAAATAGGAATAAAGTGATAAAACGCCATGGTATAAAATGGATAAAAAAGATAGGTATGTTGAAAAATGTCGAAGAAAGTGATAAAAACGCCATAGTATAGTATGTTGAAAAAAGTTAAAAAAACGCCATAGTATAGTATGTCAAAAAAAGTCATATTATAGTATGATAAGAAGAGTGATAAAAAGCCATAGTATAGTATGTCGAAAAAAGTGACAATAAATGTAATGACCTGTATTTTGAAAAAAGTCTAAAACATGTCAATAAAAGCGATACAAAAGCCATAGTATTGTACCTTAAAACTACTTAAATGCAGTACTTAAGCAAATGTATTTACTTAGATGTTTCAATCATGTCTTTGGCGAATATAAAGTGTCAGCGAGCGTGATGGGCTAGCATATTATCCTCCAAATTATTTACATAATTTGTGACATTTTTACACTACCTACAGATTTCAGTGATCATCAAAGTGATTTGAAGTCAGGAGATAATCACTACCATTAAAGTCTTCTAGCCATGTTTCAGCTGCAGGGAAAATGTTTTACATAACCTGTTAGATTCTGCGTGTTAGAGGATGAAACATAACCATCCAAACCCCTCTTCCACAAGGCCCTGAAGCATGCCTCCTCTTCTTCATCTTTCGCCCCAAGAGGATAGATTTCATCATTCATCCACTGATTATTATTTGAATACGCTATATTACGTATTCAGATGTGAGGCTATCCTGAGAACAAATCCACTTACACAATCCTGCTAAGGACTGAGCTCTGTCTATCTATATGATTCCATGTACAGTATTACCCAGCTCATGTCTCATCTCTCACATCTCAGACGGACTGACCCACTTCTCTGCCTTTACCCGGAACAGACTGTGCCTGGAGGGGAGGCTGGCTATGACATAAGGTCGCTGCAGAGCTGACTGGTTCTGCGGTCCATCTCAATGGGCTTCTTTTCCTCCCCGTCTTCCCTCAAGTCATTACAGCAGCAGACAGCAGACAGAGGAAATGGATGGGTTTCCTTCCAACGCGGCACTTCCACTTGTCTGATCATTCAAGGTCATATTGAGTAGATCAATACGACTACACTGATGTATGGGGAAGTGGATAACGTGTGTGTGTGTGTGTGTGTGTGTGTGTGTGTGTGTGTGTGTGTGTGTGTGTGTGTGTGTGTGTGTGTTTCGGGAGGGGGTTCACAGACAAACACCTGCTGAGGGTCAGACACAGTGTGTTATCTGAGTTCCCAAATCTGACACTAGATGTCAGTGGAATGCAGCAAAGGGCTTTTTGTTCACTTGAGTTTATCAATGTAAGATCCTTTGTTCCTTTAGTTGTCACACAGTACAATAACACCGTACATATTTGAAGCCATGTAAAGTGTTTATCTGTTGAAAACCTTACATGCAGCTGCTTCAGTTAGATCTTTAGGACACCGATGATTTCCATCACGTGATGCCAGTGGGATGTGTTTGCTAGACAAATTAGTAAAACAGTCAAATTCTTAAGTTTATTTATTTTTACCCATTTCTCTAGTAAAATGAAAACATACATAAGACTCATGTAATCATTTCATATGAGGTCATTTATGAACTGTTCTACGATGCAATT
Organism: Perca fluviatilis; assembly: GCF_010015445.1. Lineage (NCBI taxonomy): Eukaryota > Metazoa > Chordata > Actinopteri > Perciformes > Percidae > Perca > Perca fluviatilis. The sequence continues at coordinate 10,563,530 of NC_053124.1, read as the reverse complement.
TCTTAAAACGCCAAATGTGTTCACGCAAGAACAAAATCACGTGCTTTTATGCTGTCATGCTAATAAAGATGAAAGTTTAATCGTCATGTTTGCTATTGGAAGCATCTTTGTTTTCCTGCTGCGACGGCACAACTACATGCATATTTAAAAGTCATATAATGTCTTTATGCATTAAATACCCTCCATATGGCTGCTTCAAAGATACACTGAATGCACCAGTGGTTTCCATGAGGATAAATGTGTCATCAATATGAAACTTTCATTTAAGATGGTGTCTGCTGTCACATTGCGAGACATCACAGTCTCACAATATAGATCCACGATTTTCAGTGTAATCCCATTACAGCGGTAGGGAATCATTATCATATCAATAACACCATTTATCATTGATATAATTAGATGGCTGACTCTATGTCATTCCAAACTGGCACATATAAATTATATTCTACACCCCCCCCCCCACCTCGCTCCCCAAGAAGTCATTAATTTATCCTAGTGTAATATTATCACATGGTTACATCCCTCTTCCCTATCTAATCTAATTCATCAGTCTAATAGGTCATAATTAATTGCTCCATTATTAATCGAGTGATGTCATACCTACATGCCTGGGGGTGAAATGAACTGTCTGTCACCAGGAGCGCTGCCTTTTGAGCGTGTGTGGCGGGTGCGGGTGCTGGATGTGGCGATCACAGTTTGAGATGTCAAAAGCTCATCAGACTCAACCATCTACAGATCAAATTCATCACTGTTCAGCGTGACCGTGTGGTTACTGCTGATTACCTCGGGTCAAAAGGTTCAAACATCATCGAGGAGGATATTACACCACAGTGGGACATGAATATTTAATATGAATATTCTGGTGAGGACTCTCTCTTTGGCTAACTTGAGCCAGAGGAGATGGTGATTAGCCTCGCAGACAGGGCTAACAACCTAGGATGGATTGGAGTGGATGGCCATTGAATATCCCGATGATATTGAGTCAGATAGATGGTCAGATGCGGAAGGGGGGAGGAGAGGGCTTCAGCCTGCCAGTTAAACCTTTAAAGTTATAATCCTTAAGATTTCCATGAAATTAAACTATTTTCGATACAATTCATGGTCTGTATTTTTCTTGCAATAATAATATTCAGTTATTACCTTGCTTATACAGTAGTTTTCATTTTTAGTGGCGGAGTCCGCCATTCCTGCATTGGATTCCAATTGACTACTCATGCAGAAGAGATTTACAGGAAATGGTGCAGCATGTAAGTGCAACATTTAAGAATCTTTGCTGTGTTTGCTTCTTCCAGAATTCTGGGACCTGTAGTATTAAAATAACCACGTGTGTTGCCAAATCAACTAGAACCTTAATGGTCCCATGGCATGACATTTTTTTTTAACATTAATATGAGTTCCCCCAGCCTGCCTATGGTCCCCCAGTGGCTAGAAATGGTGATAGGTGTAAACCGAGCCCTGGGTATCCTGCTCTGCCTTTGAGAAAATGAAAGCTCAGATGGGCCGATCTGGATTCTTCTCCTTATGAGGTCATAAGGAGCAAGATTACCTCCCCTTTCTCTGCTTTGCCCACCCAGAGAATTTGGCCAACACATGAGATAGAGACATCATGGCTTTCAAACAAGCAAAGTGGCAGTTGGTCAAGGCCACACCCCCACACTCCACCTTTCCCCACCCCCCTTCTCCTCCTCAATAGCTACAGACACAGAAATGGCACATACTAAGGAAAGCTCATTGTGGGACTGGCTCTAGTGGCTGTAATTCTGCAACAAGGCTGAATTTTGGGAAAGAGACTTCAGATACAGTATTAGGGGACCACTAAGGTCTATATAAAAGAGACTTCAGATACAGTATTAGGGGACCACTAAGGTCTATATAAAAGCATCCAAAGAGCACCATGTCATGGGACCTTTAATAGGAAGAAATCTCATTGTAATGCGATTATATTTGCCCAAAAATGGTTCCCTTCAATCAGCCCTTATTTCCTTTAAATGATGATTCAACACCAGCAGTGGTTGAGTTTATAGCTCATTATAAAATTTCAAAGTATATTACAGCAACTTCTGGCAAAATATTTTGCTTTGCTGTTGGACAGGAGAGACACACTAACAGGCAAGAACAAATATTCACAGATCTGCATCATAAACACACACTGTTGGGAGAAGTTTAGACTGATGTGAGGCGTGCATTAGCCCTAGCACTACCTCAGAGAGATGTATAGGCACATATAAATGCGCACACAAACAGAAATGCATATTTTAAGCACCTTGCCAGTACTGGCACTTTATCATTGTCAACCATCTGCCTCTTTGCTTCAAGCAACATTGTAACCTTTCCCAGCGTGTGTGTGTGTGTCAGTGTATTTCTGCGAGTCAATGTGTGTTATCACTGGCTTGCACACATGCTTGCATATCCAGTGTGTGTTCTGGCTGCCAAACGTCCATTTGGTTGCGGAGTATTGCCAAGGTGAGGTGCAGGTCAATTCTACACAGCTGAATCATTGAACAGCCCCAAGCTGAGCTGCTGCCAAGGCTGGCAAAGCAGCACATAACACAATGTCATCATCTGGGTACAAAAAAATCTCAGTGAGGACTGTGCATCTAAATGTTAGGGGTGAGTAAAGCTTCAAACCACATGGCGCGTTTAATTTCATTTGACATAAATTCAGCTTATTTACTTTTGCTTTCCAGACAGTTCCGTTCTCAGGCTGAGTGCCATACGTATTAAAAAAGATATTTCCTTGTCTCACACGGAGTTGGCGGTCAAGGCTGTTTTTTTTTTGTTTTTTTTCCTGTGTGGGGCCAAAGATGCTCAGTCCCCACTGAGCGTTCCTGCTTTCATCCTTGGATCTGATCAATAATGGATGGAACTCCCACAGCCTCGCAGGTAGTGATTGCTTGAAAAAAAAAAACTTGGAAAACCAGCCACAGTTCTGCCAGCCCCGGAGCGTCGCGCCGGAGACAGAGCTGCACTTGGCCGCCAATTAGCATCAGCGCTTTACAGTCGCTTGCTGGGTGTGACTGTTTGGAGGCACACTCAAGGACACACACACACACACACACACAAACACATGCGCACACTGACAGATACCTCTGGAGAGCCGCTGACCTACTCCCCTAACCACTTTATTGATCTGAGGGCCAAAGATGTAAAAGCCTATTGAGGTCATCATTAATGATTCATCATATCCAGAAAATGTCAAATGTGGCTTGGGAGCGTAAACATGAATGTGTCAGATGTTATGGACTCATAAACATGTGAGAGCTTTGAAGAAATCCTCCATGCATCTATATGAATCATACATGTGAGGAGAGAGGATACCGAGTATCGCGATGGCTATCAGATTGCTGTGATGCAACCATTTCATCACAAGTTGTTCTGAGGCTGTCGCTCACTTTCACCAGGACTCACAAAGAGGCAATGTTATTCTGAATAATCTTCCATTTGGCCCTTTCTCTGTGTTCTGTATTGGCCTCCAGCGATGTGCAGAGGATGGGAATAAATGTGACCAATATAAGAACAGTGCAGTACATGCGTGTAAAAGTGTGCCGTCTTTGCTTATTTTATGCTTTTAGTTCGTGTAGTTGTCCTTTGATAAATATTCTAGCACAAAGACACACACAGACATGTATATACACAGTGCATTAGCTATTCCGCTGAGACCCACACACATGCATGCTATCCCACAGGGACAGATCGAATGTAGCAGCAGTGCACTCCAAGACATGCAATGGCTGTGGTTTTTAATACCTTTCATACAGCCATTTCTTTACCAAATACACTTAAATACCAAAAATACTTAGGTGCCTCTCCTCTATGGCCTTGTACTGTGAGGGTTCCCTGCAGTTCTTGGAATGATGTGATAAACTTCACAGTTGTTTTCCTACTGGACTGCTTGTGGAGGTTCTGTAATTTGGGGCCCTCCCTTCGCTGCCTCGCAGACACGGGTTCCCGGGTCCAGCACAGAGGTCCATTCAAAAATTCGAAATTTAGGATTTATGGGTCGGGCCGAGCACAGGCTGGCCTTGTGTTGGAGCCCCAGAAAACCCGAGCAGGGGACATAAATTTGACTTTATGAGGGGAACTCGCTCAGCTCTATAAAAAAATGTTATGTCCATTTAAGGCAGAGCATGCTTATATCCTTATTTTTACTTGCTGTTTTTTTCCCCTCTCTTTCTCACTTTTTGTTAGACACTCACACCATCTATTTTGAATTCACTGTGAATCAAAATCACAGTCACTTAATTTATGACTGATAGCATCCTCGAGCATACACAACAGATACGTTTTAAGACATAAAGTGATATTAGACTGCAGTTCTGAGATATTAAGCATTAACTAATTGATACAGGAGCAGACAAACCTAATAACACCACAAAGTAACAACCAATTATTGTGCATGTCTACACTGTTATCTCGAATTAGTTGACTTTACTAGAAATTTGCGTGGAAACCCACTTAAACCGTCTAAGTTTTTACACAGGTGAAACTTAATAGGTCAAGTTGTGTTAACACAGAGCAGTGAGTTGATGCAGTAGACAAATCAAGTTTACATTAGTAGTCATTAATACAAATCATTAGTAAACATAAATTCTTTTTTTTCTGGAGTTATTTTGTCGAAAATAAGCATGTTAAGTTAAAGGTGCACTATGAGTTTCTGCATGCCGTCACTTGTGTTGACGTTCCAAGTAATAACCAAACAAAACAGAGCAAGCTCGCCCCTCCCCCCTTGTTTCCGTAACAGTGACCAACTGTCTGTCACTAACCCCCACCCCCTCCCCCAACCATCTTGTCGGTGATTGGCTGGAGTGGTTTGTGGTATTTTGGTGCACAGCCTGTGCCCCTAGTGTTTGTTTGACGTTTACGACCCCTGTGTTGTCTCCTGAGACCGGGCTTTTTCGCAGTGTATTCAGGGGGGCAGGCAGCTAGCGGATCAAGGAGAGATGCCTACGACTTGAGACAAAAATGAAATTGCGCTGAAACCATGGAGAAACTCATAGTGCACCTTTAAAGCTTCACAGCAATCACGGAAGGCTTGTATCATGTGGATGCGCCGACAGTGTTGTTGTCATTACTTACAATTCCTCATGGGGGAGAAAGAAAATACGCACTATAGCTTCAAACATCACAAATATAAAACATTAGGCTACTAGTATTCTTTCTTCATTCATTTCAGGCTAGATGGAGTGATGAAATGACTTCTGAATCACTTAATAAATCTGAACTTTGAATTTGTTTTAGAATTACCCTATTTCTAACAAACCGGCAAACTACACTGTTCATTTATAATTTGGGGGTAGTTAAATTAACTATGTGGGTGCAGTTGTGCGTGTCTTCCGAACAAAAGACCAAGGACAGTGTACGTCATAGATACTGTTGGCCTCTGAAGACTTTCTCAGGTTCACCTCACCAGCAAACATTATTCCTTGAGGCTCATTTATGGCCAACGTCGGACAGAATTCGCCCACCCTAGAGGTCACTCGCTTGTGTTCAGGGGTAATCTGAGAAATTTGTTACAAAGTTGTTACAATGCTGTAAGACTTCTCTCCACCAGACCAAATATTACAGCTCCTCAAGGTGCTTACATTTTTTCAGTTGTGTTCACATTCTCCTTTCACCCCAGGAAATAAATATAGCAAGATGAAACACAAGTATGACTCACAATGAATAGATCCCCCCTTGTTACGCTTACATGACAACTACAGAGAACTCGGGCTGTATTCTAAAGCAGTGTTAGATTCCCCCTTGTTACGCTTACTTACATACAGGATAACTACCAGATAACTATGGGTTAGGCTGACTGTAATCAAAAGCAATGTTAGTTCCTCCATTTCTTTCTTCTTTTAATTTTAAGATTAAATCCCTCTTTCATAAAGAAAATTTTAAAATGACAAAACCCTCCTTAAAAACAAATCACTTTATTTATAATTAGAGAAATAGAAATAATAAAAAAAAACTTTTATGTAAACTGTCCACACCATGACCTCCAGAGTAAAAAGTTTTTGTGTAGTGTTGTGTCAAGTTGTGTCAGCTGTTAATGTAGGCTCTCAGGTCATTGGTCATCCTGATGCATCTTCCTGAGGATACTGAGACTTTCCTGATGCTGTTTCTCCTCTGATGGTTTTTAGTACTGTGAGGAGAGTCTGTTAAGTCCAGAACCAGGTCACTCAGATGACCTGTAAAACATGGAACATTTGTGTTAGATATACTGTCATATCATATCAAGGTGATTACAGATAGGCAAAACTTATAGGCTAGTTCTACAGTACTACATCATCTTAAATGTGTAGTTATGGCAACAGCTACAAAAAATGATGTTGCTAGGTAGCCTAGGTGTCCTGCATCTCTGATGCATTAAATCCGAAAGGACGCAGTAAACTGACTAGCCATGCGTCCATTATTTAGCTAATATTCCATATATCAAGGTTGCAGGGAAATATGACCTTGTAGTTTCTCCAGCCTTTAGAGGATACGGTAGCTTCTTCAACTCATCATTCAGTGGAAAAAATGCATCATAAACTGTGTATTAAAGTGTGTTAGTATTGTCAGGTAACTAAGTAAATCTACATTACATAATGTTACACACAATAATACAGCAGCTAGCACAGATACTGGAGGAGAACTAAGCAGACAGGGTCTTCATTTGTACAAGGCCAGCTGAGCTAACTTTGCAGTACAAAGTTTCATGAAAAAAATGTCTTCAGTCGTTATTTAACTGGTTGATATAAAGGCTTTGAAAGTTCACACAGTCTCTGAGTATTAACATTTCTGCAGCCTGTGTGGCTACGATAGAAGCTAATGTTAGTCGCATTAGCTGCGCAACATGCTAACGTTAACCTTCTAAAATAAATAGTAAAACAACATAAAAATGGAAGAACTTGCAGGTTTCAAGTTTGAAGTTGGGTCGTACCGACCCAACCTGAGCTTCAGCTTTGAAGCGAATCCTGTTGTATACTGACTATAAACTGTAGTAGTAGCTAGTAACGAAAGTAGTAACTGAGCATTTATGTCCCCTAGACTTGAAAAAAACACGGACTGCCATGTCGGTACCGAGAAGTCTTCTCTTTAGTAGTCACCAACCACACAGTCAAAGTCAACAACTAACCGCCTATTTCCACTTTCATTTTTCCCATAACAATAAAAGCTCTAGGCTTTGCTATAACTTCCTTAACATTCAACTGAGAGAGCTAAAAAAAGTACGGTAACGTTAGTGTGCTTTGCTCCTAATCATTGCTCCAGCAGATCCTCAAAAGAAGATCACCTTGTATTCTAATATAAGTATGATGCCAAATTGGTTTATAATTGTATTCTGTGTCACATGCTTTTTGTGAAAAGTTCCAAAATAAAGTTGTGAGAAGAAAAAAAAGATCAGCAGGTCCACTGTGGTCGGGGATGGTCATCTAGCAGTAGAAGGTGGGCCAGGTGTCCAGATTTTTACTCAGTCTTATGGTCATACTGTACCTTGTAATAGTAGCCTATGTAAAGTAGTTACATAATAACTACAGTATAATGTATCTCTAAATTTCTCCCAAATGTCCAGGTTATTGCTCAGTGCATGCTCCGTTTTAGTGCCTGTCTCTTTAAGCTTCCCCTGCCAAACAAGCCAAATCTTCTCTGATTGGTCAGCATTTCTGGGTCTACCCATCTGCACTGTCATTGCAGCCAGGGAAGTATAGTATATAATAGTTGTGACATCACAGCTGTACGGAAGTCCTGACGGCTTGTTTAGAGGCACCTTTTCTCTGCATTCCTCTGTGGATTAAGTTTTTTGATATTTTTACAGTTTTCATATAGCACCTCAACCTGCTCTATTATAAAAAAAAGACATTGAAATCTCACTTTTTACAAAATGGCACCTACTCCTTCCTTGTTGGTAAATCCATGTAGGCTATTCAAAGGTTTTAAGGTTTTGTTTTATCGACCATGAGGGCACAGATGGTGAAGAAGAAGACTGCAAGCTAGCAAACACGGACGTAAACAATGCGTAATCTAGCGTATAAAAAAACGGCAGAATGGAACGGTAAGAAATAAATTCAAAGTGTTTTTTAGGTCTCAAGGAGGTTGCAGGTTTCCATATCACACTTGTCTACGTTGCATACTGGGATGCTTGGCTTTCAAACTAATTTCACAAGTCCTGCTCGTACATTAACGTGTTAGACTGAGATAAAGGTGAGAATCTTGCCTCCTTCAGTAGTGTCAAACTTTGCACGTACATCATTCTGCACAGTGAAGCTCAAACATCTAAGTGAAGAAGGAATAAGCACATTTGGGCTTTAAAAATGACCACAGCACACATACTATAGTATACGGACCATAGGATATGACATACAGTGCAAAGAGACAGTGTGAGTCATTCATCAGACATTAGCTGACCCTTCTCTGTAATTTCGCCGCGTTCTCTCCTCGCCACTCCACAGTGTGAGCTCTTATTAGAGCGGGCCCATATCTCTAACTGAACAATGACTTCATGTCTCTGCAGTTAATTATCTGTCTGATCCATACCATAGAGAAGAATGAATGAACTCCTGTGTTCCATACACAGGCCGAACTAATGTTCTTTCCATATAGGCAGGCACAGGCAGAGTCACACCACAGACCTATTAGACCAATGTAATGAGTTTATATATGAGTAATGGCCGCACACTTACTTGCACAGAGAGCTCTCCGCACATTGTTTCTAAATCAGTTCCTCTCCTGATCCGAGTACTACAAATCTTGCGACTAATTTTGCAGGTTGGGAAATGATTTCCAGCAAACAACTCCTGCATACAGATGGGGGTGTTATACCATGTTTGCAGGTATAATCAATGCACGCTATACAAAAGCAGTCATGTACACCACTATTGTACGGTATATAAATTCAAAGAGGCTCTCAGTTTCTCTCAGTGAGCCCTTCTGTGTCTGATCTAATACTTGTACAATATATTGGCCTGAAATGCCGTAATGGCCCCATCTGTGATGCAGTGTATGTGCTAGTCCTGCATCAGTGCTTTTAAACACCTCAGCCATCATTCTGCAGCACTGGTGTTTATTTAAATGGATTTGGCCTGCTTAGACTGTAAAGAGAGAGGACATAAAACACGGAGGGCTAGTGAATTACCAGCAATAAAGCTCCGAGCCAAGCCTGTTGACGGACCTAAGCCGAGGTGGGCCAAACTAGGCCATGCAGGAATACCAAATCCCCAAGCTTGCCTCTAACAACAGCCTAAATTCTTGCTAATTGTCTCTCCTTGTCATCCCTGTTTACTCAAGCCTCACCACTCTCCCTGTCATAATGGATTCAGGGGCCTGACAAGCCATGTTTGATTGATTTCTCTCCCTGACCACTCAGTGGAAGGACTCCTGGCTGCGTGCCAGCTGTACAGTGGGCTGTCCCTGGTGTGAGTGTGTGTGTCTGCATTAGCACACACAGTCTGATGTGTGCGTGCACAGATGGAGCCACTATAGCATAACCGCCACACTATAACTCTGCAGTAGGACACTGCGGAATACAGCGTTGTGCCCGGAGGGTGTCATTAACATTTAGAAACAGCCCCAGCATCAGTCAGCACTGCTTCTGCTTAGGTGTGTTTAACCTTTCTATGTAGAGGGATATAGCAGCCAGAACAGAGGGGATTTAACAAAGAAATAGACCTGCTAGAATGGAGAGAAGTATTAAAATGCAAAGCAAAGTTGAACAGAGGGCACTACAAAGGAACAGCATATTTCCATAATATATATATATATATATGTATATATATATATATATATATATATATATATATATATATATATATATATATGTTTCGGGTGCGTATGATTATGAAAGTCAAAGCAAAGTTGTACAGGTTTGATTGATATCCTGAAAGAGAGGGAAAAAAAGTTGGACTCTAGCACTTATCACATTTAAACTTCTTCTGTTCTATTGAGTCTGACTCTGTGCTGTTTCAGGTTTTTCGGGCAGCAGGGCTTAACAGTTTCCATGATGGATGTGCATGGCTGTCATCGCCGGATCGCCTCAGTAAAGATGATAGATTCAGGTTCGCAATGAGGTCAATTAAAGTTCACGGCTCTGGAGTTATCGTGCCTGGTGCTTTCCCTCGAGTCAGGCATTCTGCCGACGATGACAATGATGGCGATTCTACTGATGTTTACTTAATTCTAACTGAAGGATGGGCATGAGTCCAGTTGGCACAACGGGCAGAGCTGATGGTTTAAATCAGTGTTTCTGTTGAACTTCTGCACGATTTGGCTGTGTGGGGGTGTTTTTGAGAGAGAGGCAAAGAGAGAGAGACAGAAAGCTATTCTCATTATCGCTGAATAACTAAGCATGCCCAGCCTGCCAATTATGGAGTGTGGTTGTCAAAGTTGTTAACATGTCTATGCGCAGATGTGGCAAATCACTTACATTGATGCTCAATATCAATGTAAGTGATACTCAATATTGTATTTAGCTTTCAGGTAACGTATAGCTTCATGTCCAATCTTTAAAGATTGTATATAAACAGATTCCTCATAGCAAATTTTCATGGATCAGCATTTAATCTTGACATGGTTTATGTAAAATATGCAAAATGTAGAAGGTATGTGTTAATACATTCCTCAAAATGTCAAAAATGACAGTATTCTGTGGCTTATAGATTAGCATCCCAATTAAAGAGCACTACAAACAGCACAACATATGCTGAATATGATCTAAACCCAGTAATCTAATGGTAAATTATGAAGCACAGTTAAATAAAAGGGGAGCATTAGCCATAGCTGTCAGCTTACTGTGATTGATAGACCGCACCAGTCGTGGCAGACAGGGTGAAGTATTGAGTGTGGGAAGCTGTGAGCGTGTGTGTGTGTGTGTGTGTGTGTGTGTGTGTGTGTGTGTGTGTGTGTGTGTGTGCGTACGTTTGTGTGTGTGATTGCAGATGTGTATTACAACTATTATCAGAGACACACATCACTTCATGAGGTAAGCTTACATTATGATAAATGTAATGCAGCACATACTGTTCAGTATGTCAAACACAGTGTTATAGAGGAAGGTTTGTGTATAAAATTCTAATTAGAGGCTAATCCTTCCATGTGTTTAAACGGATATGTATCAGAGTGCAGTAGAGAGTGATTTCTGTCCTCAGTTATGAATAGATGCTCCAATACTGCACCTAGTTTAAAACAGGCTCACAGTAAAGCCCATTAAAAAAAGACCCATTTTAGCTGTTTTTTTTTCTTAATTTGGGATGTGTTTTGAGTCAAAGCCACATGTATGCAGTCTAAATTGGAAATACACATTCTGAAATTGGCAGATTTGATAATATGGTAAAGTACTGTGACTATGTATAGTGAAATGTAAAGTGGATATCAGTACATTAGATCTAACCTGATGTTACAGTGCTAACTAAATTATTACTGCTTTCGCACCCATACTGAAAGCCTCACAGCTTTGTCATATTTAGCAATTTAGATTAAACATTAGGCTGGGAAACCAGACAAATCTGCAAGCTAATGTTTTATTTGGTCTATCAGATACGTGTGATCAGCCTCTGGTTCAGACCAATTTCCAGCCAGCCGGAACCTAGCCAATCAGAATAATTGATCTCATATGGGGCGGGTTTGATACGATGACTGACTTGCGGAGCCTTCGCGTTTGAAACAAAATACATGAGGATGACATGTTCGGCTCGGGACACTACGGCGAGCATAAACCTCGCTTAGTAAAGAGAATCGCCGTTGAGGCATTTTTGAAAACAACCCCGATGGCTGCAGCTGTGTGGAACTTTCTGTTCAAGTACTACTTTCAAATTCGGATGGCAAAAATGGCAACAACCGTTCACAGACAATATAGAATGTGAAGTCGATTTCACACTGGTACGGGGCTACAGGCACTTGGTCCGGGGGTGCCATCTTGTGAAGACGTGTTTACCTGTGTTTGCTGCGGTAGTTACCTGCTGTCACCTGTTAACCGGCAGATTACAGCTATGCCTAGGCTGTGGCACCAACTTTACTGTAGCCTAGTTTATTCGCTCCAAACCAGTTGATGGAAACGCACCTAATTTTTAGCGACATTTCAAAGATTGGCTTAAAATTTGCTCGATAATTGGTATCATGGTTGGTTGAAACTTTTAAGCTCCTCATATAACTCTTGGAATGAAAATGCCTAACTGTTCCTTCAAAGTTGAGCTCTGTATTGAGAGCTAATCAGTGTTCTCATAAAAGCAAAGATGATGCGATTGAAATGATATGAGATTAATGAGAGTAATGACCTTATGATGCGAAACCATCTTATTAGCCAGGCTGAGTGTGCTTGTTTGAGAGTAACAGGTCAGGCTGTGGTCCCTAGGAAGGAAACATAATCCCTCTGAGACAGAAAATCCTCAGTATGGAATACAAATATTCCATGATGAGAGTAAATGTATGTCTTCCTTACTTATTTAACCTTTTTTTTTACCTTTCATTAAAGATAGATCTTTCCTAAATAGGTTTTTGTTTAACAGCTGAAAGATGTTCAGAACTGTATGACAGACAACCAGCAGGTTTCAAACAACACATTCTCACTCCCAGTACGTCAAAAAGCAACGCTCGGTCAGGTGCCTTTGGTGTTTGTTACTGATGCAAAAAGTCTCCGTTTAGCCCTTCTGGGCATCACTTTTTGACGCTCTGGGTCGGGACGTACCTTTAACTGACATACGGCACAAGAATGGGACAGTTGGGGTGATTTTTGGTCTTTCAAACTACTCGCTACCGTTGCCACTCTTAATACTAAGTCATCTTACAGTGCCGCGGTCGAGCTGCTGCTATGCCCAGTGAGTCCCACAGACAGGGGCGTAGCACAGAATTCTGGGCCCTGTAGAAAGGCATTTTCTATGGGCCCCTCCCCGAATCCACAGCTATTCATTCTAGCATCTTTTTGGGCCCTCCTTTGAGGGCCCTGGGTACTCAGTCCCCCTTTCCCCCAAGTCCGACGCCCCCTGCCCACAGAGACGCTTAACCCTTGTGTTGTCCTCGGGTCAAATTGGACCTGTTTTTAAAGTTTTTTATATCAGAAATATGGGTTTCTTTCAACCAAATTGCCCAAAAATAACACGGATGAACGTTATATGGATACGCTATCGCAGGTCAAATTAATGATTACTTCCATTGAGTTTTGGGTGTTTTAAATGGTTTTAAAACCATATCCTGACTAAACTTTGAAATTAACTAATCCGTGATTCAGACAACATCATCTGATCTTAACTATTATTCAAACTAATTCATAATTTCAGCTTTTTTTGTAAATCAAAAATTAGGTATAATGTCCTATATTAGGTTTATTGACCAAGAATAAATAAAGCGTTGAAAAAAGTGACAAAACATTTTTTTTGAAACGCGTCGAAAGCATTGAAAAAGGTGACAAAAACGTTGGGGGGAAAAAATGGCAAAAAAAAGTTCATGTTCGATTTGGACCCAAAGACAACACAAGTGTTAAGGGGGGTCATTCCCAACAGGTTGTTTTAAACCAGCCTTGACACCTCTTCTCTCTCTGACTGTCTACAAAGTCCAACTCAGTCTGGCTGGGTCTGGTGGTCCGCTCCCCCCACTGGCTACACAGGAAATCAGGAGAGGTGGGGAGAGGTTCTGCTCATCTACCTCATGTATATTTCAATCTTACAATTACAATATTGTTATTACTTTATTACCATTGCACTGAACTGCCTTGCACTATATTTATATTTACATCTTAAATCCCAGACTATACTCATATTTCACTATTCCTTCCCTCTCTTAAATTGTTATTGTGTAATTTTTGTAAATTATATTGTATTGTTATACTGCATACTTAACAGTATTTTTTTTTTATATTTCTAACTGTCCTTTATATGTTAAGTGAGTGTTGTACTTTGAGAGGAAAGATCACCGGAGTCAAATTCCTTGTTTGTTTACGCAAACCTGGCCAATAAAGCTGATCTGATTCTGATTCTGATTCTGATTCTGATTCAGAGACCTCCACTCCAAAAACCCAGTGAAGAAGGAAAACAAGGACACTTGTGCTTGGACGTAAAAGAAAGAGCAAACACCTGCAGCCTGGGCCCGTCTAAATGGAAATGGCGAGGAAACACAGGAACATTTAGGTCTGACAGGAAGAGGAGCACGATGAAGAAGAAACAGAGTTGGTAGATTAAGGTACTGGCCTCTGCAATCTGTCACTGTGAACCTAATGGTAGCTTTAGTGCTATTGCCAGCGGTACAAAACATGAGTTTTGTTCGATGTGATTAAGAATAATAGTCAATTTTCTCTGCAGTGTGAGCAATCACCATGAAAGATATTTTCCTTCATAAACGACCCATTTTTTTTATTTTTTTTATTGATTTTTCCGCGCTGACATTTGAGATGACTGCAGCAAAGTTGAAGCTGTACTCAAGGCCACTAGAGGATCACCATTCTACCGCTTTAAATGAATATTTCCCATGTGGATTGTTTGTCATTTATGACTTAATTTCAGCCTGATCACAAGTTTGAAAAAGAAGTGCATTTTATCCGCACACACCAAGGGGATACTGAACACAGCAGTAAAAGCCCAGCCCGAGATGCTTCAGGATGTTCACAAAGAGAAGTACAAACACGATGAGATGCACGCGGCATTTTGAAGAGCAACACCACGACAGGCGGTCCCAAGGGGTTTGATTACAAATGCTGCGAGCTTTTCGCCATCGCAAACAAACAAGAAGCGGTTCAAAGAGGGAGTCTAATTCAAAGTAAAACAAGACACCAACTTTCATCTGTTGGAGCCTTCATCAGCATCTGATGAATAAAAAAGGTAAATGCTTTGGTTCTGAGAGCATTAATTTAATGCTACAAAAGTTCTCTGTTCGTAACTCACTTCTTTCGTTGTTGCTTTGAACCGTAAGATAAATTGTTCTAACTGAGGATGGCGAAAAACTCTGAATTTGAAACTTGCTGTTTGTATAAGAATACAGAAAAAATGCAGCAGTTCTGCTTGAGGAATCCAAATGTGGCGTCTCTCTGAGGCTGCAGTTTATTTCTGTCACAGGAAAAACACGAGACAGGTCGCGTTTAATCCATATGTGCGACTAATGAGTTTCTGTTAGTGTGTGAGTGTGTGACTTTAGCACCAAGACAACTCTGATTATTTCTGGATATGGAGTAAATGGGAATCGTTTTCTCTTTGATGAGCTTTTGCTTAAATCTGTCAGACGCCTGCCTTCACGCCTCTGCAAGATAGTAAGATGATGACAACATTTTTGGGCAAACACACACACACACACACACACATATGCTAAAGGTAAATGTGTTGAGATTTCTCAGATGCACTCCGGTCAAACACTCTTGATATATTCACTGCCTGCCTGAGCCTCACTGTTTTGAATTACTTGTATGGTAATTTCGGAGAAACTATACATTTAAAAGAGCCTATTTCTATGGCTATGAAGAGATACGGGCGGTTTAGGTCAGAATCGCTCGTGCACCCATTTTCTCCATCAAACACCCACCGAGTGAGCCATTCAAATCTATACCGACTCGCCCGCTTCTCTATTAAGTGCTCATTTAGCGATAGAAAGACGGGAGAAGATGACGGGAGAAGAGAGCCATCGGACCAGCCAAAATGGTGTGGGCCGGCAAAATCGCACACACTACTGCATATCCAAAAGGAGGTAGATCATTTGAAAGAATATTACAGCTGCAACTTAAACCTGGAGCCAAGCCAGCAGCGAAAAAGGCTTGAATTTCACTCTTAATCTCTTACTCGCTCTCTTTCTCCTCTCCTACCAACACATTTTTACTTTCCTTTCCAATCTCACTCACTCTCCCACCTCATCATCTAATCCAGCCTGAGGGTAGAGGAGTGTGTGTGTGATAGATGAGCCAGTCTTAGCCCCGCTCTAACCCCTAGCTCCCTACACACACACACACACACACACTCTCAAATGTGCACTCGTATAAAAAGTCTGCCAGCATACATGCACATACTGTACACAGGCATCCACCTACACAGAAACTGCTTTTCTGACTCACACATGGACGTATTGATACACACATGAACACACACCACACACACACACACACACACACACACTGCTGGCATGGCTGGCTAGGTGAGGGCATGCTTTGTCTGTGATTAGAAGGGCAGGGGTTATGATCTAGGTGCCGAGGTGCGACGCTGCATGTATTATACATTGAACAATGAATCTTTGGAGAAAATGGTAATCCAAACATAGATGAAATATTCATGGCGCATGGCTGTGTGGTTCACCTCTTTTTGCTCTTTAACCAGATAAGATCCATGCGGGGTTAAAGCAGAGGTAAATGAGATAGGGAGAGGAGGGGAGAGAGTGCAGAGAGCAGAGGAAAAAGGAGAAGTAATGTAGTCAAGCATGAAATCATGGCTGGCTTGTGTAATTTAGCTCCAGGATGGAGCTCACTGGCTAGAATTCCATTCCCCTTAGGCCTGCTTTTGTGTAAGTGCACAGTACAGCTATACATAAAAAAAACTAATATATTGCAAATAATTAATGAGCTGTATTCCAGTTATCAGCACAAGTCCTTTTCAATCTGTTCATCTCTCCTTGGGAAACATTGCTCACACGTTTCTTGACGCTTCCGGTTTTTGCCCTTATTCTAAAAAAGACAGTATTCCTTCTTAGCTGTTTACATGGCTAATGGAAATGAATGCATACTTTGATCACATCAAAATATGGAAAAAAGTGGAACAGCTGATGCCATTTGTGCCATTTTGCTTCTATATGCATCGTCAACATTGGATTTTTTCAAGGTTTTCCACCTGTGGCGGACTTGTTAGACCATGTCACAGCCTCCCTCTTTCATTCCTTCAACCACCTTCTTGAAAAGGTCTGCGTGGATATATCTATGTCTTTCGTAATGTTTAAAAGCAGCTATGTTTCTCCTTCCAACCACAAATGCGTGCTTTTCTTTTGGGCATGCATCTCTACCCCAGCCTTGCAAACTGTTGGCTAGTAGATCTGTGCACAGCGCACCAAGCTTACCAAAAAAGGCCCAACTTGAGACGCATATTTCGAATGCAGTGTATATATGTCCAGAGAATTCGCCTAAAACCTGAATAATATCGCCATAGCCTACGTCTTAATCAGAAAAATGCAATATTCGGAAAGAGGACTACTCTGGAATTTTCCAAACGGAATGTGCTGTTTACGTGACCTGCATCAAATTAGGAATATTGTCATATTCGGAATATTAGTGATTGCGGTCGCACTCAACAAAGCGAAACGCACCAGTTTTCTCTCTTCTGTTTGTCAAAGTCTGACAGGCAAGTGTATTGTCAAGATACTTGTGTTCGTCATAAAGAAAGCTACCTGCTTCCACAATAAGCTACCTCCATCCACTGTCCTGGTGAGCAGTGGAAAAAAAAAAGGGATAGTTGTTTAGGGTTTTACAGGACTCGATGGATGTCTAGTAAAAGAAGCACAAGCTGATCAAGCGGAAAGCGCGGCAGGAATTCAGGTTTCAAGGTAGATGGGTTCCACCAGAGAGAGACGGCTGGTAAACCTTCATATCAGGCAGGGTCAGGAGGTATGTACGTGTGTTGTGTGTGTGTGTGTGTGTGTGTGTGTGTGTGTGTTTTATCTCGGTAATATTCAGAAGGAGAGGGTGTTGTGCATGAGGTCGGCCCCCATCCATAACATTTAACATTAAAGTGAAGTGTAGAGATCTGATATTTTGTTGCCATGCTGATGCGGATAAGCATGACAGCAAAATATTACTACACTTCTGAGGGCACACACACACACACACACACACACACACACACACACACACACGCACACAACACACGCATGCAGGGCATAAGAAATATTTATTCACATGTGCTCACAAACACACACAAAGACCGTTATCACACACAGACACACAATCGCACACACACAGCATCTATAAAACACCCTATTAGGCCTCATCCCATCATATCTGAGCCCACCTCATCACTGACCTTACACTATAAAACTTTAACACGCCTTGGTGTGTGTGAACACACTCCACAGTGTCATTACAGCAGCTCTAATAGGGTTGTGCGTGTGCGTCGGCTCCTCCGGGTTTATTTGCTCTGTGTTTCCTCTGCAGATGGAGGCTTTACAAGCCTAGAAGTCTGTTATTGGCCTACTGTCACTGTCCCAGTGAGCTGTGTTAAATCTATAACCAGCTGACAGCTGAACAGATATTAGGGGACTCTCCAGAAACAATGGCGCAGCGAGAGAAACACTGTTGCCACAGTGTAACTCGGAGGAAAAAAAAAGAAGCTTTACAAGCTACTCAGCGGACAGTGCTGATGATGATTACTATCGCTACTGCTGCACAGATAGATACCAGGTATGTGTGTGTGTGTGTGTGTGTGTGTGTGTGTGTGTGTGTGTTTCTGTGCAAGTATGCAGCCAAGACTTCTGTTTGTTTGTCAAGAAAGTGACTACAATGGTTAGGATAGTTTGACCTGACTAATAATATCACACATGTACGTACTTTCCCCCCTCCACGTTAGCCTCTGCATCCCAGTTATTGTATGCACGCACAATGTTCCCTGCAACACACCACGACCATTAGTGGTCGGGGGGCCATGCACATTACAGAGGATAATTGCCTATGCATATTTCTTCATGTGCGCTCCCTGACTAGCAGCGGATTGGATTGGTGCGGCAGTTGCAGAACCATTAATAGAAATTAAGTGCCAGCGAGAGCTACTGGAGAGAGACCAGTGGAGCCGGAATGGAGTTTATGTGAAAGATAAATACATTTCTACAGAAGAGTGCCTCCGTTTATTGGTTGGGAAATGCACTGTGATATGATAGAGCGGAAACAAATGAGTATGGAATGGGACGATATGGCTGAGAGAGACGAGAATGTTGTGGAATTAGAGGCCTGACTTGAATAGGGAATGCGGCGAATGGAGTTAGGTTGCAGCTTGAGTTTTACATTTGTGATCAGAGTGGTGAGTTGAGAAACCTCCAAGATCAAAGTGATACACTTAGTGACAGACGCACCATCGATGCTGTAATTCACCAACGAGCTACTGTAAAATAAATCGAGCTCCGCTGCCATCCAGTCACTCCGGGTTGCTGTCTCTGTTTTGTGAATGCCGAGTTATTATCCGCCTTCCCTTGAGTGTCTCTCCCTCTTGGCTGGCTGGTGTCAGACAGATTACATACTCATCACACACACGCACGCAAGCGCACACGCATGCGCACACATTCACTTGAGCTAATAAAAATTCAACCTCATCCCAGGCTGTCTAATGGGCCTAATAACAGAGAGTCACTGGGGGCCTCGCGCGTGTCAGCCAGATTACAGGACGCACATGGACTAGACGGACAGGTCCTTGGCAGCGACACACCCACACTGACACATGCAAACACACACAACTCTCATCCTCCATTCAAGACGTGCAACCTACTCCCTGACCACTAGGAGGCAAGGGTGAGCTTTGGCAAAGTGAAACACAAAGCCACTGAAGCTCTTCATAACAGGCTGAAATGTAGGGTCTTCAATTACACACATGACTTATCCCATTGTCATGTTGTTCTACTGAGCAGCAGATCATGTCATGCATACGTACTGTATATTAGCCGTTATTGTCAGCACATTGCTTTAATAAAGTTTCAAAATGAAACTGTTCTGTGGACTGCTAGTTATGCTATTTCCCTAAAACGCATCGATTGGATTACTCAACAGGCCTACCAAGGGGTCAGGGGGTTATAGTATTTGCCAACCAAACCCAATATTTATTTTTGTTGATTCATTCTTTCATGTAACGGCTGCTCAGCATTCCGAGGCTACAGTGACATTTAAATCCGTATGACAGCAGAGCAGCTCTGCTTTCTTTGATGGGTTCCATATTAGGTATAGTTTGCCGTAGTATTTAGTAAAATAGCTGTGCAGATGAGTGTCAGAGTGGATCTGTTGTGGTAGAAAGCTTTGAACATGAGTCAGACAGCTTCTCTTCATCTTAAGTGTCGACTACTGAATACTGAAGTTCATCTGCAGCACCTGAGAATTCTGGTTCACCTGCATTTTCAGATTTTTAAGAGCAGGCTCAAGACCCACCTTTTTAACTTAGCTTTTCCGTGCCCAGTCACATGTTAGTTTTATTGTGTGTATGAGATGGTGTGTGTGGATGTTGTCGGTGGGTGTGTGTCTGTGGGTGTCTAGGGATGCATTTATGTGATGGGGGTGGGGGGTCAATTGCTTTTAACTGTAATACATTTTACATGTATGAAAAGTGCTCTATAAATAAAGTTTGACTGATTGATTGATTGATTGAACAAGCTGCTAAAAGAGACACAAAACAAAAAAAAGACACAAAACTACTGAAAAAAAAACGCAACGACCAAAAAGGCACACAAACGCCTAAAGCAGATGCAAAACGACCACATAGAGACATAAAACAGAAATTGACTAAAAAGCGACATCGAGACCACAAGGAGACGCAAAACCACTTAAAAGAGACACAGAACGACCACAAAATTACACAAAAACCACTGAAAAGAGACACAGAATAACCACAAAGAGACGCACAACCGCTAAAAAGAGACACAGAGTAACCACAAAGAGACGCACAACCACTAAAAAGAGACACAGAATAACCACAAAGTGACACAGCCCCTAAAAAAGACACGAAATGACTAAAAAAAAAGAGACGCGGAATGACTACCAAGCTACACAAACCAACTACAAAAGGACTAAGGAGAGAAAAAAAACTACAAAGTCACACAGAGCAATTACAAAGAGACACACATAACTACAATGGCTGCCTCATTTGTAGTCGTTTTGAGTCTTTCAACCTGGGTGTGTGGTTCCTTTGTGGGAGATGGGGGGGCCTTTTAAATGTTGCTCAGGGGCTCATTGTCTCATCCGTCCATCCCTGGTAAAAAGCAAAAGAAAATACCATTAAACACAAGTGAGCCCAATGTCAAATGCAGACGCAGCAGCTCATTTGATCAAACACAAAGTCCGAGCCACAGGGGACTGAATTACGATTGCCACTCCGGGGGCTTTGAGCTCCGAGGCTGATCCCATGTCAAGAGGAAGCCAGGGGAGACTTTAACGTGTCGGCTTAGACGGGGAGAATAGAGAGAGGCTACCGGGTCTGCGTCTGAACTCTACCTGAACTCCAAATAACTTTCCCCGTAGTCATTTAAAGTCATCGAGGGAGTGAGAAAAGGGGGGTTAGGAAGGGACAGACAACAGAGAGAATAAATGAGGGAAAGAGTGGCAAAGATGTGACAGGGTGAACAAATGCGCATCATTCCAAAAGTGAGGACGACGCACGGAAGAGAGGACGAGTAGAGGACGAGAGAGAGGGGTAGAGACCGAAAGACATACGCCAAGGGAGGAATAGGCACACCAGCCTTCCGTGAAATACTCCTCAGGCTGGACTTTCTTGCTGGACTTGACCCTCTATAATTCAAGATTTTGGCATAAAAGTGCAACTCAACACGTCTCTTCTTCTCAAGCTGTACATACTCTGCTGATCTGTGGTATCTGACACATATGGAGTTCTAAATGTGCTTATATGATTTCCCACTTGCACTATTATTATGAATATGTATTGATTTAATCCCACTCAATATGAATAATTGAAGCAAACTAAATGACGTCACCTGTGACATCGGGGAAAGGGAAGCAACACAGAAATGGGGAAGAGAAAATGTAGAAAGAGATAAAAGCAGGGTTGGGACTGGAAGGTTGATGGGTCAAACCCCTGGATCAGAAGGGATATTGGTTGTTGTTGAAGTAAATAAGTAAAGCTCTCTACTTCGAAGGAAACATTTTGGAATTAGAGGTAAATAGAAATACAGTTAAAGAAAAACTTTGGTTTATTACAACTTGGGTCATAGTTTGGTACTTTCAGCCATCATTTCTATCGGTTATGGTAATATTATACTCACCAAAGAGAGATCTGGAAACAGGGGGATATCGCTCAGCCCCAGAGTCCCTGGGAATTATGTTAAACGATTCCGTGCTGCAAGATTTATTCTACCTCCAATGCCAATGTTCAATGTCAATGCAGGAATAGTGTGTATTTATGTAGCAAGATGGTAAGTAAAGGTGTGGAGGGCTGGTGTGTTGAGACCGGAGTGCGCTACCATCACAGACCTGCATCTAAGGCCCTGTTCAGACCTGGCATTACTATGCATCTTGGGTGATCCGATCACAAGTGGACAGCTCTAAGTACAGAATGTGAATACACCCAAGATGCATTGAGGACGCATTGAGAGCCAATCGCTCAGACCACATTGGGAGGTGGTCCGGGCCACATATGGCCACATTCTTTTAGCAGTGTGTAAGCGAATGTGGATACACATTGAAGGACCGCCTACTCAACTGACTCCCTCTGCATAAGTGCAGTGTTGTCAAATCATGTAAGCTGGCTTTTTTCCACAACGTCTGACAATTTTGAAAGTGCGTCAAACATCTTGGCCGATTTGCCTGAAACACGCCAAGGAATAGACCCAGTCTGTATTGTTTTGATTTCTTCTTCTCCTTTTATTTTATTTTTATTTTTTTATTTCTGGCTGACTAGGCTCAGGAAGTGTGATGCTGCCTCACACCGGTTAAAAACAACAACAGATTTGGTCTTTGCATTCAGAAATATGTTTATTTGCATAGAGAGCGGGGAAGTGAGACGTGGTCGTGACGTACTTAGAGCTGTCCGCTTGTGATCGGATCACCCAGGACACATGTTATGCAATGCCAGGTCTGAACGGGGCCAAACAGTCCCACTTTTATTTACCATAACCACAAACTTTCCCTAACCATAACCAAGTATTATAGTTTCCTAACCCTAACCATTCCTTAACTATAGTTCAACTGCCACAACCACAATCTTTTGCTGACCTTAACCATAAAATAGATGCCAAGTGCAGATAGTGAAGGACTGTCCCCTGGCGATAGGGTTGCATTGTTACAGCAAAGTGTAACGTGGCAAGAAACACGAGCGGTCATCTGACTGCTTATGTTTCATGCCCCATTTAACATTTTCTTTGGCGATGTTGCCACATTACCAGATCTCAGCATTTGACTCTGTGAGTACAATGGACTGCAAAAAAAGACCCAAGTACAGTATTATCATTGCAAGGTCCTCTTCAGAATTATTTGAAGACCTATAAAAAAAATACTCTGCTTGGAATAATATTGTGTTTGATATGGTGCTTCCACAAAGAAATCAATAAATAAGCATATAATTCTTAAAAGCACACCTACTCAATAATCTCTAATCAAGAATCTATGAATATGCAAATATATTTAATTTCAAAAGTTCAACTGCTGACGTCTCGTTTTTTCAATAAAAAGTCCATTCTCAATGTATGTGTGCTGGAGGATTCAAGTTTTCACATCACACTTGTGAGTTGCATATTGGACCACGATTGGCTTCCATTGTTATGTCCCAAAATCATGTTTGTACGTACACTTCTTAAAGCTATAGTGCGTAGTTTCTGTCGCCCCCATGAGGAATTGTAAGAAATGACAACACTGTTGGCGCATCCACATGACGCAAGCCTTCGCCCCACCCCCTCCCCTCCTCCACACAGTTGCTAGTAGCGTTTATCTATCTAATAAAGTGAAACATATCTGTATGTATGTACGTATGTGTGTGTGCCAGTGTTTGGGGGTGTATGTAACCTGCACCTCACACGCAGACGCCACATGCAGAACGCTTTACAACAGCGGGGTTGGTGTTACCACCTTTGACTTTTTTCCTGCTTCCAATGTTAGATACAGGTTTGCTGGATATACCAAACTAACTTTTCTTTACTTTCCTGGAGCACGAGCGGATAGCTTAAAGGAACATCGCGACTGTTGTGGAATTAGGTTGGCAAAAAAAGGCCCAACGCTTTTCAGTGTCTACTATTCGCTAAGAGGAAACTCAATGAAAAGCCATTTGCCAACATTATATAGTATTAAGTTGCTGTGAGCTGTAGCCTACATTCACCACTTCTAAACAGAGGCAGAACAAAACGTGATCTCGGAGATTATTCCTTCACAGCGCTGTGCAATGAGAGAAAATCTCAGAGTTGAACCGGGCAGACACATCAGTTTTCATCAGACTCACCCTGGGTCGGGATAATTAAGTAACTTACAACACATCGCCAAAATCAAATTCCTTACTTCACCGTTAACCGTCAAGCCACTAAACTTTACACCTCTGCTGGTTAACGATCATACGACACGAGACAACACCGTCTCGCTCTCTCTCTCTCTTTCTCTCTCTCTGCGCACACACACACTCACACACACACAGACACACACACAGTCCGGTTCTGGTGGTTGATGAACACAGATATGTGCTGATTAGCTCTCATAACGGGCCGGGTGGGTAGCGCACTGCCATGAGTCCATGACGCTAATGTCCGATTACTACACGTTTTCATTGTGATATTTTGTGATTACATTCTGAATCTGCAACGTTCTCTGTCAGGTAAATCAGTAAGTCAGTAGTAGGGTATACAAGGGAGTTGCATATTAAGTGGTTTGGGGTCCTTCTGTAAGTAATTTTGGGGTACAATATGGTTTCTACGAGCAGCAATACCACAGGCCAAGCAATCGGCCCGTTCAAACATGCACATTTTCAACGGGCACTTTAGTTCCATTAAATCAAGGAGGACACGGAGGATTAAAAAAACATGACAGACTCTTCAGAAGAGGTCATTATCTTGTAATTCTTATGTCCTCTTTGTCTCCAAAGCGGTGACATAAAATGCATCACGCGAGCTTATGCGCGCCAAAGTCGCTGGACTACACCATTTTGTAAACATAGCCATACTGAGAAATACAGAGAGAGTTGTGTGGAGCTGATAGGCTTAATTAGCTTTGTTGCAACTCATTTGGCAATGGCCCGAATGTAACGGACGTTCATTAATATAAAATAGTAGCGCACTATAGCTTTAAATCTTCAAAAATGTATGATTTAAAGTGAGCTTTCCCCCTTCAGCAGATGATTGTAAAAACAACCTTATAGCATCAAATCTGTACATCCATCATTGTGCACAGTGAAGGTCAATCATCCAAGTGACTTAACGATAGGAAAAACACGTTTTTAAGCGGAGGGGGACTTTAAGTGGAAGGAAGGCACTTAACCCCAACTTCTGCACTGACTCAAATACTCTGAAAGACAATACGGTACTGAGCCTGGATGCATAAAATCTAAATCAAAAAGACACCGATGAAGGCCAAAATCCTCACATTTTGTCCACATCTCAAAATAAATATTGCACAAAAAAAAAAGCATCCCTGCTGTTGAGTCTGACTCCTCTCCGTCAAGATAGACATTTCATACGAGCCTCCTTCCATCTCCCTTCTCCCTACAACACCCCCCAACCACCCACTCATCCACTTACAGCACCACCCCCCCCCACGCCGTGCCCCCCTCCTGTTAGTAAGCTTGGACATGCTTCCTAGCCCGCTGCCCACACATTTCTCAGCTCCTCTTCATTTTGGACACTCATACATTTATGGAGTGATTCGGTGCAGTTCTCCCTCCATGGCATCCAGGATTACTGCACATTCTGAGCTGTGGCTAGCAGAGAGGGTTTGGGGTGTGCAGGGTTTGAGGGAAGAGGGAGGGGCGGTCAGTCGAAAGAGTCGAGGAAAGGGGGATCTTAAAGTGAGGGATAAAAAGACAAATGGAAGGCCAGCAGTTTTTTTCCCCCAAAAAATGAAAGAAAAATTATAAGACAGAAGAACCAAGATTGTTTTTGGCCAATAAAGGAACACTTTATTTGTCCCATAGAGTATTTCTGTGTGTGTGTGTGAGTGTGTGTGAATGTACAGGCATCCCTACAGTAAGTGTGTGGTTAGGTGTGTGTGTGTGTGTGTGTGTGTGTGTGTGTGTGTGTGTGTGTGTGTGTGTGTGTGTGTGTGTGTGTGTGTGTGTGCGTGGGTGAGCCTTGTTTGAGATGTCACCAGTAATTTAAGGCCCTCTTTTGGTGCACACCCACTTTTCTCTTGTGATAAAACACTGTCTGTATCACCTGTGAGTCTGTGGTCTTTCCGTGTGTACACACGCGTATGTGTGTGTGAGCAAGAGAGTGTGTGTGTGATGTACTCTAATTAGCACCTAAACACACAGGAGAGTGCTGAAACCAGACAGCAGATAAATCAGACAAGGCTATACGATCGTAACACAGTAACAGAAGATATCAGCTGCACTGCAGCTTTAACACACTTGGTAAACTGACAATACAGCGGTAGATGCTATAAGCAGCTGGCTCCTTTCCCAATTCCAAAGCATTGGATTGTGGGGACATTTTTGTGTTTGCACTGCAGCTTTCTTTGTCCTAACTACAGAGATGCAATAAGTAATGAGACATGCACCAGGAAGGTTTTTTTTTTCCACATTCATTTGCTAAAACATGCCCACTGCATTTCTATATGTTTCCCTCCAATTACCAGCATTACTCAAAGTCAGAGCCTCTCCCCGCACATTTTTCATCTTTCACTTTCCTTACTCTCATTCATTAATTTGAATATTCCAACCCCAACCGAGCGGTTCTAGGCAAACACAGCGGTGGCAGCGGAAACGAGCGTGCTCCCTGATGTGTGTTGTTTCCCTCTTTTCTCTCTGTCTTTGTGTGTCTCTTCCCTGCCTCTCTGCTGCTATAAGCACTGCGGGCGTGAAGGAGACAGATCCCAGCAGTACAGTACGGTCTGGCTCTGGTGTGTCCCCGCCCCAGGGGAGTCTGGGAGAATGAGTCCCAGTGGAGGTTTGTTTAAATGCTAGAGGGAGTGTTTGCCCTGGTCTAGCCTCCTCTCGCACTAATGGATATGTCTGTGTTATTGATAGTAGGACTGCAGGAAAAAATGTGTATGAGTCTTTTTATGCATTCATTATACTGTAGCCATGTAGGTTGACAACTCATTGCCCTTGTAGGTGAGATCTTTGTTTCGGAGCAAACAGTTGTGGCATAAAAGAGTTGTATTCTGATCTGCATTGAAGTTGCTCTAAGTTAGATATTTATTAGAAAGAAAACCAATAATGTCAGCCTCGAACTGAAAATGGGGTTGCATAAGAGGAGAGTTTCAAATCCTCTTAAAGACTGACCAAATGTAACTGATTAAAACTGTAGTTTCAGTTATGAACACTGACAGGAAATCTTCTATATAAACAGGAAAAGATGAAGAGTTATGTTACAGTATGATCCGAAGTTGTCAGAGTCTCAGTCTCTCTATCGCTACAACCCCAGCGACTAAAAAAAAAGAACATTAAAGCTGCTTTTATCAATAGATGTTATAGCCACCGTAGCCTGGGAAAACCCTGACGAACTTCCGGCAAATTTGAGATTTGCTCTGCAAGTCAGTCTGGCCAAGAGCCCATTCAAGCCCATTTCCAATTTTTCCAAATCGAGGCACCAATCACAACCGTTGAGGCGGGCTTTACGCGATGATGACGATAGCGCAGCGACGGCGAGCAGCTTCTTTTTTACATTCAACATAACGGCCACCGAAGCGCAGCAACCCGTCGATGCCGCTGGCACTGCTACCTCACCCGGATCGTTGGTCTGATTGGTCAAAGGACTATGCAATTGCGCCCAGAGGTATTTGAGCGGCGTCCGTTGGTGACGCCCCTTTGGAAATGAGCTGTGAATGAAGCTTGCCCAGACCCACTCTCAGTTACAACTGAGAGTGGGTCTGGTGTCAACCAGGCTAATGCCACTGTGCAGTTACCCTCAGCTCTATTTGGCATCTTAGCGTCTTTTAACTCATTGTTTTGCTTTTACGCCTCAGAACTTTGCAGTATGGTTTTAGTTTTAGTTCACCAGCACTTCCAGCAGAAAAAAAAAAAAAAAACTCTGACAAACCTACTGTACGCTACCTGTCCAATGCTGAACAACAGACAGACAAAGTTAGCAGCTAGCTGATGAAAATAGTGCAGCAGCAGCAGTTGGCAGCTAAAGAGCCAGACAGTTTCCTCAGATTTATGGGCCAAAAATAAAAAAAAGGGAATATTAGACTTACATTTACCAGGTGGTCAGAAACCCAACTCCAACTCAATTCTAAAGTTACTCTGTGTCTGGAAGATGTTTAAATAAACCACTTAGATAAACTGTATTGGCTCAATAGTGTGTTAACAGCTTGTGCTGCCCCCAAGTGGCCAAAAAGAAAAAGAAAAATCAATGAATTTTAAAATACATCCAGTAAAACAATCACTTGCAATCTGGGTCATACACATTTACATGTAAAGGTCTTGTGGTGCGAAAACAAGAAAAAAAAGAAAAGTTATAAAAAAAAAAAAAAAAATCTTTTCTATAATTAAATATTTTCTGACATGAAAGTACAGATGTTGGAGAATCCAAACAGTGCGTGAATGTACACAGCAATGAAGTGACAACAACGTGTTTACAGTTGAAGTTGAAAGCTGAAGCTGAAAGTGTCCTTTAACAAGTGTTTCAGTGACACATTTTTTCTTGCTATCTTGTCAGACTGTTTGTTTTCCCACAAGGCGGCTTCATATGCGTGCCTTTCACCGTACTGTATGTTGAACAGCCTTTATATCTCTGTCTGTATATAAGTAGTTCAAACTGCTTTCATCTCTCAGGTTTCACAGTGGTAACAGGCAAGGTAAAGAAAGCACAACGAGACAGAGATAGAAAGTGAGAAAGAAAGAAAGAAAAAAGAAAGAAAGAGAGAACATCCTGTGAGTGAGAGTTTACCCAAGAACAATGCTGTCTGCTTTCAGCTGACACTGTCTGCAGGAGACATTATGTCATGTGTTACGCCTGCGAAGGCGTGAAACTGTTGTAGTCAATATCTCGCTGCGTGCATCTCGCTCTCCTCCTCTCTCTCTCTCTCTCTCTCTCTTTCTCCCATTGTGAGCGAAGAACCCGAGGACTTGTGGATGCACTTGCGGGCTCTTCTCTGACACAATACATATTCCCACGGACCTCCTCGGCGGCAGCTCCCGCTCGCTGCTGGCAAGGTTAACTCTGTTTATGAAAGCATAAATTACACATATTTAATTTGGTAAGAGAAGAAACGCCGCCACACTGACTGAATCCAGACCGAGTGTCCCCCTGAGCACTGGGATAAATAGAGCAAGGGAAGAGGAGGAGGAGTAGAGGGAGAGGGAGAAGGAGTGAGAGAGATAGAGACAGAGTGGGAGAGACAGACTTCATTAATTCTGTCGTCCATCTAATTGGAGCCCTGTTAGACCCCGCAGCTAAAATAAAGTCCGAAACGAGTTCTAATGAGAAAAAAAAAAAAAAAAGACGCGAGGGGAAAAAAAAGTTATTCGAGCTATCCGTATCTAGAGAACAACCTTGGGCAAAATCAAGACTTCATGTACAGTACAGACCCTGGGGATGCCCTCAAGTCCCTCGGTTGGACGCTGATTAAAAATGGACGGTATTCATTCTAAATAAAGGGACTAGAGGCCTACCTGGACTTTTTTAATCTGACAAACTGATGTTGTGAAGCAGAACGAAATTCGCCATTACGCTGCGATCTGCATTAAAGGTCTACAGGCAGAAAATGATGCACAGGGAATTGTGTTCAGCATGTTCCTGCATTGTGTTGCAGACACTTTAACTCCGCTGAGGTGTCGTTAAAGGAACACGCCGACTTATTGGGAGCTTATTAGCTTATTCACCGTATCCCCCAGAGTTAGATAAGTCCATACATTCCCTTCTCGTCTCTGTGCGTGTCGTAACTCTAGCCCAGATCCTGGAGGTAACCGGCTCCATCTAGCCTACTGCTCCCAATAAGTGACAAAATAATGCCAACATTTTCCTATTTACATGTTGTGATTTGTATAGTCACAGCGTGTACAAATAACAAGGTCATATGAGAGCAATTGAGCGAACTCCAGGCGAACTCTCTGCTTCTCACCACAGGGCTTCTCAGGTGCTGCGAGGAAATCACTCCGCCCAAGTAGCAGAAGCAGCAGTGCTTCTGAGAATATAGTTCCCAGTATGTATACGGTTAGAAGATGGCTGTGTCTCATGTGACCTTGTTATTTGTACACGCTGTGACTATTATTATTAGTCTTTATTTTGTCACTTATTGGGAGCAGTAGGCTAGATTACCTCCAGGATCTGGGCTAAGCTAGGCTAGCGGTGGGTGCGTCAGACAGAGTTACGACATGATGAGAAGGGTATGTATGGACTTATCTAACTCTGGGGGATACGGGGAATAAGCTAAAGTCCCAATAAGTCGCTGTGTTCCTTTAAGCGGGAAACGTAAGCAGCATCTGTACGGTTCTTCAGCTGACAATCTGACCTTCCTGTGGAGCAGAGCAAGAGAAAAGACTATTCACTGAATACACCTTTTATGAGAATAAACTAGAGATGCATTCTAAGATAGGTATTTGCAGATCTATTCTACTAAAATTGTTGTTTCATAGGATAAAGATAATCAAAAGAGACAAAAACATGCATTTGGGGGTAATTACATTCCCCTACATGCGTATCAGAGCCCCACCCCAAAGTCTCAGTCATAACAAATGTGGCATCATTGGCGACTCTGGTTACAATGGCATCAGGGCATTGAGTCTTTGTCTTTCATTATGGCTGTGATCAAAACTGAAAGCCAAAAGGCCACAAATTAGAGGAAACTGATCTGAACAAGGAAAACAAGCACATAAGCTGTGTGAAGGAGAGGAGATTCAAGTACAATAGAGTAGGGCTGAAGTTTGTGTAGAGCAGTATAGAATAAAGAAGAGTAGAGTTAGGTAGAGACTAGTAAGGCAAAAGTGAAAATGAGTTAAATAGAATGGAGTAGGGAAGAATACAGAATAAAGCTGCTTACACACCAACCAGACGGCCAACCCTCGGCAGAAAAGGCAGTTGGACTGATCAGTCAACGTTGGTCAAAAAAATGCATCAGAACACACCGAAGAGACGAGACGTAATATGTCTCCATAACAGCAGGCGGCGCTAATCTGTATTGTTGCCCAAAAAATGAAAACCGGCAGCTGATGGGACGAACGCGTCACGTGGGTCTGTTTTCTCCGGAAATTCAAAGCCAGACTGTCATGGCGGCTCGTTCAGAATACGATCTCATATTGTACTGAAATAGTTCACCGAAACGTGTTTCTGAAAACATTTTAAGCGAGAAATAGGCCGTGCAGTTGCTGAATCTGTCTTCATTTCACATCAACAAAGGACGAATGCACAGAACACCGAACAGACTCGAGTCACTGACCTTGCCAGACTGTCCGACGGCCGATTATCGGGTTAGTGTGTTCGGTCCTTAAAGAGCAGTAATGGAGTAAAGGGGAGAGGAGAGGAACAGAGGTGGATAAAGATGGGTCAAGCCCAAATAAGAAGAGTGGATTTGAGTACAGAGGGGTGGAGTGGAGTAGAGTATTCTATGTTATATCTAGAGTAAAGTTAAGTTCAGACAAACAAAATATGGTTGAGTAAAGAGGTAAGGGGGGAAGATTACTAGAGTAGACAGAAGCAGAGTAAAGTACAGAGGAATAGAGTGAAGTGAAACACAGTATATGTGAGTAGAGCTGAGTACAGCAGAAAGGAGTTAAGTACAGAGAAGTAGAGTAGAGAGTGGAGCACAGTAGAGTAGAGAAGAGAGGAGTAATGGATGGAAAAAGAGTACAGAAAGGCAAAGTATAGGTAGAGTATAGCATAATAGAGTAGATTCCAGTAGGGGGGGATTAGGGAAAGGTAGAGCAAGGAGGAGTAGAGCAGAGTACAGTTATGTAGAAAAGAGTAAAGTCCAAAAAGTAGAACAGAATATAGTGAAGTAGCAAGGAGTAAAGCACTGATAGCAGACTAGCTTGGAGTTTGGAGTGGAGTAGAGCAAAATAGGGTAGAGTAGAAAATAGAAAAGTACAAAGGAGTAAAGTAAAGCCAAGTAGAGTATTGTACAGTAGAGAGGAATAAAGTACAGAGAAGTAGAAAGAGCAGATTAGATTTTGAATACAGTAAAGAGGAGCAAAGGACAAAGGATTAGAGTAGAATAGGACCAAATAAAGTGCAGTGTGGTAAAATTAAAGTACAGAGAAATAGAACAGTGTGGAGTAGGAAGGAGTAGAACAGAACATACAGTACTGTAGAAGTGAGGAGTAACGTACAGTACAGGGCTGAGAGTGCAGTAGAGTAGAATGGGTAGGTACAGAGGAGTAATATATATTAGAGTATTGTAGAGGAAAGGTTGAAGCAGATGGCCGCCAACCAAGAGCCAGGTTCTGCCTAAGGTTTCTTCCTGTTAAAAGGAAGTTTTTCCTCACCACTGTCGCACCAAATGCTCGCTCTTGGGAGGGGAATTGTTGGGTCTCTGTAAATGATAGAGTTTGGTCTATAGACTGCTCTATCTGAGTGTCCTGAGATAACTCTTGTTATGATTTGACACTAAAACTAAAATTGAGAGGAGCACATTAAAACTGAAGTAAAGAGAGTAGAGTAGAGTACAGAGGAGTAGAATCAAGTACAGTGTTTGAGAATATTAGTAAAGAGGACTGGCATGAAACTGAAGTAAAGAGAGTATGGTACAGAGGAGTAGAATGTGTTTCAGAGTTAATAATAATAATAATTGATACTTTATTTATCCCGCAAGAGAAATTACAATGTTTTCACTCTGTTGTTATTATTACACAGAGGCCTGAATTACACACACGCTCAGTACCTATACATGCACTAATGGAGAGATGTCAGAGTGAGGGGTCTGCCCATGGAAAGGCGCACCGAGCAGTTAGAGGTTCGGTGCCTTGCTCAAGAGCACCTTGGCAGTGCCCACAAGGTGGACTGGCACCTCTCCAGCTACCAGAACCAGCAACCCTCCGGTTCCTTACCCAACTCCCTACTGACCGAGCTACTGCCCCCCCACGAGGATCACATTAAAACTGAAGTTAAGTAAACAGGAGTAGAATAAAAGTACAGTGTTTTTAGAATATGGTAGAGTAAAAAGGAGTGGAGTGAAACTGAAGTTAAGTAAAGAGAGTACAGTAGAGTATTGCACAGAGGTGTAGAATAAAGAACAGTGTTTTAGAATATGGTAAAGAGTTAAGAGGAGTGGAGTAAAAGTGAAGTAAAGAGGAGTAGACCAGAGTACTGCAAAGTAGAGAGCAGTAAAGCACACATGAGCAGATCTCCCAGTACAGTAAGACATGCTGTACATCAGATCAGATCAGAAGCAGGCTGCACTGTGTAAATGTGCTGCATGCAGGCCGAGTCGTGTACAGGATGTTCAGTTCATTTCTGTGTGTAATGTGACAGCAGGGCGTAGTGAGGTCTGGCTTCTGCTGACTGTCAGCAGCATGTTACCGGCACACAGGGAACCATCCTCCACAGCAGAACACCACATCTGAGCTCTCATAGTGATCACATACTGTAGTTAGTCGAATCAAATTAATCGATTGTGCATTTACAGCCTAATTCACAGGAAAACACACACACACACACACACACACACATACACACACACAAAATGTCCTGTGCTGTACATGCCCTTCCCAGGAAAAGACACACTGTTCAGTGGCATTCCTACAGCAATCCAATTAGGTGTGATTTCAATTCAATTACTGGACTGTTAGGGGAGTAGAGTGGGCATCCGTTGAATGAACTTTACTTGGGAATTCCATTACTACTGAGAAAGTCATTTAAGTCCATAATCTGGATGGGAATAGGGTAGTAGAAGAGAGAAAGGCTGATATTAACCCTCACTTATTTCCCTCGGAATGAAGTGGAGCAGTAACCGTCTGCAGTCAGCTGTCTGCCGCAGTGGCGCTGCTAGTCAAACAGGGAAATCATTAAGACTCTGGTTCAACAGAAAACTGCAGAGCCTCACACAGGAAGACATCTGCTATATGTGAGACCACAAACAGCAAACTGTCAACAACTATCTATCCCCACAACCTCCCTCGCTGTGTGTTTATGCACGTGTGTGTGCGTGCGTGTGTGTGTGTGCGTGTGCAGCCCTGTGACTGCAAGAACAACAGATAAGCATTAACGCATCTCGGTGCAACCATAAATTACCACCTCCTGAAGATAAGAAGCCGCTATCACTTCAAGCCCACTGTAAGAAATGTCCACCGCAAAAAGTTGTTTTGTGAATTATATTTAAAACAAATAGTTAATTTTTTGTGATAAAATTATTTAAAAAATCAGTAACAATTTATTGTATTGGTCTGTTATTTCCTTATAATTCCAGAGTAAAGTTTCCTGGAATCTACTTCATAATTTGGTACCGATTATAGGGGAAATAGAGAGAAAGTGGTTTGAGTTAGATTTCCAGAGGAATTTCCTTCAAAGAACAATACTTCTTAGTAAACCCAAATAAATGTTTGTCCATATGTCACGTATTAGTTTAAATGTCCTGACTGAAAGACTTTCTGTGTTACACTAAAAGTATATGGAGTTAATCAATTAGAAATGTACTAATTGGTCACATTTACCTGTAATTAGGGTCAAATGCCTCACACATTTCACCATGTGTGACAATCACATGTTCTGTTGTATTTTGTCTTGACTGTTGTTGTTAGTCTTTGTCTTGCCTCTTGCCTCTCAAACTATGAGGGCGTGGCATGCTTGTTACTGTTTTTATGTTTTTCTTTTTATGTATCTGCCTAGGGACAATAGATGAAAATTTGCTATTGGGCTAACTCTAGCATATTTACATTGTGTACTTGTACTGCCATCCACTAATATGCACTGTCCCTATCTAAATAAACAATTAAACAATACATTACATAGAAACTATGAAATGATTAGGATATTACAAACATGTAGAAAAGAGTTACCAAAAATATCTCCATAAGGGAAAAACAAGCTTCTGATGCCATTTCATCTTATTAAGAAATTTAAGGAATGTTCACAATAAATGTCAGTCATCAATTGTCTGAGCTGAATCAGGTAGACATGTTGACATGCATGATGAAGAAATCCAAGATAAAAATCAAGATAAAAAGAAGATTTTTTTGTATTTTTTTTTAGGAAGATACAGATTTAAGAGTCAACCCTCGACTAAATGACTTGTTTCGGTTTGTATTCTTTGCAGTATGCAGTATGGTAATATACCTTGGAGCATAAAGGAAGTTCCCCGACAGGGGAGCAGACAGTTTCTGTCACAGATAAGAGCTGATGCAGATCTGAGACAATGGGCTTTTTATAGCACTGTGTCGTTATCCAGAAGAGTAACAGTGACTTCGCTAACTTTTTAATACCACGCTTTAAAAAAGAGATATTGTTTGTGTGGCAAACTGCAGCTCCAAACCTGTCTTTATTCTCCCTGAATGTGACTCTTTCTTCCTTTTCATCTCATGCACAAACATGGACACGCAGACCCCCTATGGAGAGCTCTTATATTTGAGTTTATCCATTATCTGTGTCCATCAGCATCAATCACTCACCCCGTAACTGCTCCCCGTCCACAGCCACACACAGGCACAGGTACGCGCACACGCCAAACACCAAAACTCAGATTCACTTCACTGCCGGCGAATAGACTATCAGTGTGGTTTTTACTGGTGTGTCTGAGGCGCTGACACCTCTGCGCTTGGTCTATTGATTTTGTTGTCTTATCCTAATGAGCCTTGCGTCATCCATCACTGCTCCGCTGGTAGCACTCAGGCAGCCTGGATGGCTGGGAGGACTGAATCAAGGAGGGACAGGGACTATCACCTTGCCACCGGGTATATATCAACGACTTTCCTGAATACCATTTTTGAAAGGCATCAACAGTAATAATAACAAAATAAATAAAAATAAAAATACGAGCTGCACATCTGTTTGAGATATGTGATGTGAGGGCTTTGGAATAGGATAAGTGCAGTCTGACATGATTTCAGGTCCCTGAGCTGATGACTTCTGACCTCGCAGACTCTTGCCTTTAACACTTGCTTTCTTGTGTCATGAAAGTGCTTTCAGATCGTGTTTGCGTGCATGTGCAGATATGAGTGTCTATGTTGTGCAATGGCAAGTGCAGGTGTTGACTAAAGTGATGATGGGGATGTTTCGAAGGCAGCTAGCACCCATTACCTACTTACACCTTTCGGAGTACAGACTGGAGATGAAACACTTCCACACCCTAGCTCCTCTACTCCATCCATGCGTTCTCAGCCGTTATGGAGGCTGTCCCCCCTGCTTTAAGTCATCTCTGTGACTCCAAATGGTGTTTTGATGTTCTTTCTCCACCTCTGTGTCTGTGCATTCAAAACTAGTCAGCCTCTATCATCATTCAGTGCTAGTGAAGGGAACCTCCTCTTAGTATTCCAGAAAAATCAAGACCCCTGCATTTTGTACAAGTAGTTGCATTTTAAGATTGGAAGCCCAGATATACACAGAATATATCAAATCTATACTGTATAAGACACAGCTTGAGTCCTTTGTTCTACATCATCTTCCCTGTCCTGCAACTTATGTCCTTTCTTTATAATGATATTTGATTCACTGCATCCTTCTTTTTGTCCCGCATCATAAAATACAAACTCCCTGTGGTTTATTCAACATCTGATATGTACAATATACCTACATTAAAACAAAAATGTAACTATCCAAAACCGTATATACTATATCCTTCCCTTCTTTAAGTTTTTTCCTGTACTACACATCCTACATAATATATTATCGATCTTGTTTTCTACACTGTTCAATATATATATATATACAGTACAGGCCAAAAGTTTGGACACACCTTCTCATTCAATGTGTTTCTTTATTGTCATGACTATTTACATTGTAGATTCTCAATGAAGGCATCAAAACTACGAATGAACACATATGGAATTATGTACTTAACAAAAAAGTGTGAAATAACTGAAAACATATATTATATTTTAGGTTCGTCAAAGTAGCCACCCTTTGCTTTTTTTGATAACTCTGCAAACCCTTGGTGTTCTCTCAATGAGCTTCATGAGGTAGTCACCTGAAATGGTTTTCACTTCACAGGTGTGCTTTGTCAGGGTTAATTAGTGGAATTTTTTCCCTTATTAATAAAAAAGCAAAGGGTGGCTACTTTGAAGAATCTAAAATATAAGACATAAGCCGCACTACAGTAGGCTACTGAAACAGGCTCTGTCTGATCGGGGCCTAAGTCCCCTACATCTTAAATCTATGCACTGTTATTGTTTCCAATACAACACACATCTTATGTCGTCACATTTAACATCCTGCATCCTACATCTTGTGTTTCAACTTCTTTCCTTTTCTGCTTCATTAGGTGTATGTTTTAAAAAGCCCTCATCAAATGTCTTATATCATAAATCCAACATTTTACATCCTATTTCCCTCCCTTGACTTGATACTACCTCCATCATTACCAACATCTTGCCCTGTTTCCTGCATCCTATGCCCTACATCCTACATAGATCTTGTACGTTATATATTCATTATATTTACGCCACTCTACATCCAATTTCCTCTACTTTAAGTTCCATATCATCAAGGTCCATATCATCAATGCTGCACCCTACATCTCAATATCCTTAAGCCTATATCTTTGGTCTAATGTCCTTCATTGTACAGTTTACATTCGGCCTAATCTACCTATTACAACCTTTGTTTTACATTACGTGCTAAAAGTAGTCCTACATCTTTTGCCCTATATCCTAAATTAGCTTTGACTGTTATTATTTGGGGGGTTTTGGGACCTAGAATTGTATGCAGATGTCTTTTATTGGCCATTCACATCAATACACATTTACCACTCAAGGCTGTAAATGTTTCTCCAGAGAAGAACCAATCCTTGACGAGAATATAATTGCATGGGGTGGTAAAGTTGAACCCCACAAAGACCCAAAATACCCTGTCTTCAGGGAGCACTTTGGTGAAAATTACTGGTCTAATCTTATTAAACTGAGTGTTGCCACTATTTACTGGTGTTAAAGAGGATAAGCTACTTATGGAGTGGTGGGGAATGAAGTGAAACACTGTTGTGAGAGAATCTCTCAATGTCACTCACAACACATAAGCTAACTGTTCATCCCCATGCCATCCTATAGCACATCACACACCAATGCAAGCCAAATACTATAGTGAGTACAAACAGTGTGTATTAAAAGATTATGCCACAAAAACAGTGTGTGACTTTCACGTAACATTAGCAGGCACACTAAAGCCAACACACATACCAATGCCAACACACACATCCAAGGAACAGGAGCGCATGCACAAACACTTGCACAGACACACACATGCACGCACGCACGCACACACACACACACACACACACACACACACACACACACACACACACACACACACACACACACAGGCACCAAAGAACCCAGCAGGCTTTGGGAGCCATGCCCTGACCTCTGGTTCCCCGTCAAAGGGGTGCTGTTCACCAGCACACAACAGCACCACTGATCCCCTGTGTTCCTCTTGTAAATTTTGCTCTTTCTCCTCGGGGCTCAGAAGAGTCCTGTGTTGTTTTGTGAAAAGGAGGAGGAGGAGAAAGGGAGGAGTGGAGAAGCAAGAGAACAGAGATATGAAGCCACTGTCTGTGTGTGACCGCTTAATCACCGTGTCTCCATGAAGGCTGGGATTGTGCGTGTGTGTGTGTGTGTGTGTGTGTGTGTGTGTGTGTGTGTGTGTGTGTGTGTGTGTGTGCGTGTGCGTGTGCGCATGCGTGCATGTATGCGTGTGTGCTGTGTGACCCTCTACAGTACATGTGCGTGTAAAAAGAGCAGAGAACAAGGGACCTTTAGTCTGGGATGAAAACATAGACCAATGTTACAGGCCAAATAAGATTAACTGGTCTAATGGACACACTTATTTTCATTATTCTGCATCGTTGCTACAGCAGCCCGGAGAGAACAGGCTCGCTACTACTAGCGGCCCTGCGGCCATGATGTCCTGATAGAGGAGTCTTCGCTCCATCCACTTCTAATTTCCAAGAATTCATTCATCCTCCCATTTTGCCATATTAAAATGGGTAACACTTTATTTGAAGCGGTGTGCATAAGACTGACATGACACCGTCATTATCATGACATGACACCTGTCACGAACATGAAGGATTCATTTTGAGTATTCGTGACTGTTGTCATTAAGTGTCATTTCGTAAATTAAAAAGGCATTTTAATGTAATGTTTACACATAAAGCTAAACAGTTTATTAAAGTTTGATAATTGGGCTGTCATGACATATTTGTGACAGGTTATGTTGTCTAGGTTAATGTAAAGTTGTCATTACAAAGACATCGACAGGTTGTACTGTCTTGCTTAAGTCAAGTTGTCATAACACAGAGCTTGTTGTCTTCGTTAAAGTCAAGTTGTCATGACAAAAGACATCTCGGACAATGCTAACTTTGCATTAAAAGTCTCATAATTTACCGAATGACACTTATCACACAGTCATGAACACTCAAAAAGACTCCTTCATGTTCATGACAGATGTCATGTCATAATAATGACAGTGTCTTATGCACAACCCTTTCAAATAAAGTGTTACCTTAAAATGTTACCTCAACAGGATTCTCTATCTGTCTCGGTAATGTATTCCTTTAAACTACGCACAAAAGCTACTTATATCATTCATGAAAAATCTGTTTTGCTGTCATGTGTCCATGAAATGTTATACAATCCTTTCCTTATTACAAATGGGAATGCAGATCTCTGCAATTCAGTGTAATGAGCATAAATAAATCAGTGATATTGAGGGAGGAGCCACTCCTCACTCTCTTTAATCTAGCCCTCCTCATTAACACAGGCGTAAATATGTAAATGAGATGAGACAGCATAGCAATATACAAGCCTATTACACAATTAACA
The DNA here is from genome assembly GCF_010015445.1 of Perca fluviatilis. Classification (NCBI taxonomy): domain Eukaryota; kingdom Metazoa; phylum Chordata; class Actinopteri; order Perciformes; family Percidae; genus Perca; species Perca fluviatilis. Next base: position 10,523,883 of record NC_053124.1, on the reverse strand, counting down.
TGACTGCTTGATTAAGTAATATAGAGACTTACTAATATTGCCATGCACGCGTGTATATATCCTCGCACGTTAAAACTCATTTATTGTGTGAGTAATTATCTTCACTGCAAACGCATCCACTTCTAGTCACAGCTTTTTTCTATTTTTTCTATTTTTTTTTGCTTAAACAATCAATGAACTATAGTTTAACCTTGAACCAAACACAAAGCCCCACATCCAGATGTCATATATCCCACAGCCAGATGAGCTGTGTGATGCAAGCTCATCGAGATTAACAACATAACCATATAACATTAAATCTAATCCAATTCCCCTCCTGATTACCTAAGAGTCAGATACCATCTAAATCTGCTCAATAATTGCAATGCAGATGATGATCACGCAAGGTGGAGAGAGAGTGACAGTGAGCAGTATCGCCAGTTTGACATGATTACAGCATCAGCCTCGGGGGACCCGTATCTTGATTTAGATTAAAACGCGCTCGTCAAACAGAAAGCACCCGTCTTTAATAGGGCCGTATATCAGCCGTCGCATAAAAATCTGAGGTTCCATGAAGTCCATGAACAGTCCGTGGGTGGGTGGGGGGGGGGTTGATTAAATGAAGAAAGACAGTATGATGAAAAAATCTCAATACAGAGTTGATCAGAGAGAGAACGTGAAATGACACCCAGCAAATATGTTGAAACTGAAAGTAAGTTGATACGACAGTGTGCAACAGAAAAAGAATTGACCTGAAAAACTGCACCTGTAAAACTGGGTAGACATGGCACCTAAAGGGACGATATCAGCAGTCATCCATAGCTGTGTGTGCATCTTTTCATAAACATTTTATAATCAGAATGTAAGTCTGTTATTAATATAAACTCAAAACAACTTCCAAAGACTTTTTAAAGGGTCAGTTCCCCCAAATTACAAAATAACATGTTCTCATTTGCCCCTAGTGGTATTTTGCCACACAGATCGGGTAGTTTTTTTGGCCAATTGGGCTACTTTTCATTTAATTAGGCTTGGAAAATTTGTTTCAGGTTGCTTGTGATCATTTGGGCCACTTTTTGGATTGATGATTGATCCACAGGTGGTTGAATTTGTTACGTCTCATTTCTTTGGTGATCTGTGCTAACTTCCCAGCTTCAAACATGGTTCGGACATTCCAGAAGCCAAAACGTGGTTTGGTTTTGGTGTTCAGAGCCTACTACTTTACACCAACAACTTCCCACGGTATAACATTGGAGGCGGTCATACGAGTTTGGATCTCATGTGGGCCTTCACATCCAGATGTTGAGGTTACTTTTGCTGCACTTTCTGTAGCATATAGCATTTTTTACAGAATGGGGTCGCTAGCGACATGACCAATCATTGTCCAATACAACCAATACAGCATCAAAACCAAACTCCGGGTCTACTAACGCTGTGTGCTATCAACACTACTCTATGTTGCAGAATGCTGGAAAACAACAGAACCAGACACTCACAAACTATACACCTTCCAAACTTCATGCCTATAAAGCACCTTGAGCATATTCTAGCCTATAACCTATAATATATATAGGATAATAACCTCATCAAAATCATTCAGCAAGATGACATACACTCAATAAACAAGAGATGCCGGTGTACCTGGATTGGCCATGTGCTCAGAATGGGCATCAAAGCAATCCCGAGAGTCGCATTACACTGTACCCCGAAGGCAAAAAGAAGGAAAGGGAGCCCAAAATAACATGGTCCAGGACGATAGAGAAAGAACTCCAACAGCAACAACAGACTTTCCAGTTATTGACTGAGACTGTTGTGAGCCTGTTGAATTAATCTGCATGGCTATGTTTTGTTAACTGACCCTTTAATATGGGTTAAAGTTGAACTTGCATGTCAACCAAGCCCACAGCTCGTACACCAGCTCGTACACATCTATTAAACGCTGTGATTTGACATGAAGTGAGAATGACGAGGCAACACTGAAGGAGACACAACACGCAGGGAGAAAGTTGACAGAAAACACCCCCAGACAGCGCCATTTTTCCTCAAGGGAAGCCTGCGCAGTTGACGACTTCACGAAAAGAAAGAGATGGATGACGATCACATGAAAATGTCCTTTCACATGCAACACATTAGCAGCGTGTCCACAGAGAAGCAACTGTGGCCTGCATGAGAAATTCTTGCCATCAGCAAACAATGCTGTGTACTGTGTTTAACTGCACTGTTTAAATGGAGGAAACTGAACACATACTGTATGTCTCACACAATCATAACTGGCCTGAAGATTGGAATTAGCCTGGGACAGAGTTTACAGTATGTGTAAGTACCAGTGTATGTATTGGTGGCATGAGACCACCTACACTACCCAGAAAGCAGCAGTGCTGCAGCAGCATTGAGAGAGAGAGGGAGAGAGAGAGAGAGAGAGAGAGAGAGGAGAGAGAGAGAGAGAGACAGAGGGAGAGGGAGAGAGAAAGAGACGCTTTTCTACCTCTCCTTTAACATCTATCTTTCTCTCTTTCCCTTTTATCTCTCTATCTTGCACTCAGTTGCTCTCACGAGAGAAAAAAAAGATGTCAGGCAATCAATATAGTGATGAGGGCTGTTGTTTTGAGGCCTGATATAGTACACGCACACCAACACAAGAGTAATGACTACTATCCACGGGCACTGTAACAGTCATGAATTATACTTTATTGGCTGCACTTCGTCAGATATATGACTCTCCTGCCTCCTCATATGTATTCTGCGGCTGACAAGATTTGATACATGCAGGGCGCACATTCAGACACCACACAGACACACACACAAAACACAAACACAAAGGTAAAACACACTGATCACAGAATATTCTATAAACTCCCCAACCATGACCCCAGGCACTCCACCAGCTCAGAAAGTAAAAAAAAGAAAATACAGAAAAGCTTTTAGAAATAACAGAACAAGACATTTTCAAATCAATATTTGTCTTTTTTTTTCTCCATCTTGAATAGTGCTTGATGACCCACGCCATTAGAGCAGACTGTGAGGCGCCGCGGGCGACACACTCAATACGCTTAGCGGCATGAACAATGCTGGTGCTGATTGGAAGAGCATGTACGCTCCTAGGGGGGGTTAATAAAGGGGATTGTTCTGTGTTGTATTTTCTCTTAACTCATTTATGTTCAGGTAGGTGGAGGTCAGACGTAGTGTCCCTGAAGCCATACAGTAGGGTCTATGTTTTCAGCAAGATGAAACTCGGTGGCCTTGACCAGAGAACATTGTACACGCTCTGCTTCACTGACTAAATCAATCTTTAATACAACATGCTGCTGCCTTCCATGAAATGCTAAGAAATACACAAATCATGGACCATGCTGCACATACATATACATGTACAGTGTGTGTGTGTGTGTGTGTGTGTGTGTGTGTGTGCGCGCGCCCACATGGGCGGATGTGTGCTTATGTTCATCATAAAATAGTAACACAATACCCACATAAAATGTTAAATCATGCTGTTTTATAGCAGGTTCAAAAACGTACCCACACCTCTTCTCCACACCAGAGAAAGTTACGGTTACAGCAGCCAGGTCAGCAGCATGAAAAATATACACACACTCTCATTGTGATACACTCACACACACACACACACACACACACACACACACACACACACACACACACACACACACACACACACACACACACACACACACACACAGGAACACCTGGCGGCAGAAGCTGTGGATATTTGACAGGTCTTCCACTCGGGCCACAAAGCTCCTCGATCGCACAAAGCACCTCAACTGCTCAAATATCCGACCGTTCCAAGCAGCCAGTTCATTCATTTTGCCTGCTTGGCTGAGAGAGTTGGCTAATGACATGACAGAGGAGCTCCATGCAAATAGCCAACATCTGTCACAGCGCTAGCTCCACTCCATATATTTATTTGCTGATCCTACTTAATATTTCTGCATATTACTGGCTGTTTGTTGGAGGCGGACAGTGATGCATGTTCCTGCATGACGCCGTACAAAAGAAAGCAATCTCCTGCAACCCTAACATCCACTCCTGCTGCTTCTTCTAAATGCATATTTTGTGCTGGCTTTGCAGACCCGCTGAAGGTCAGAGGAAAGTAAGGCCCCCTTTATTGTGGAAATAGGAGAAACACATTTGGCGGAGTTAATGTGTGCTGCATTTATCACCGACACAATAAGGAAGGCTAGATAATATATCTCATGCAATGTGGAGGGAATACATTACGATGGAGGTGTTGTGATGGCTGATTCTCGGTGTTATCTGGGGGGGTTATTTAGGTTTATCTTGTATCACGGTGACATTCAGATTGTGAATATCCAAGGTGCCCGCTGACTTAGTTTAATCTCATTTCACCATGTAAATGCATACATATACTAAAACTTTAATAACTCAGATGCCTCTCTCTTATCTTTAAAATAGGAGCCGGTCAGATATCAAATCCTCCTAAGACAACCTATTTGGCATTTAGCTGTCAGCACCTCATCACCCACCCTACTACTGCTGTCTTCCCCAACTTCTTTTTTTGTACCGTATGGGGGTGGGGTCAAACGTCGACATAGCTGTTTTTTCCCCTGTCTCTGATCCAGTCTCAGCCTTCAGAAATGATCCCTCACCGACACGAGGCTGTCTCAGGTGCCCCCAGCGCTGACTGGCAGGCCTTGGAAGTGGAGAACTGCTTTAGCCCGACGTTCAGTCAGCCTGCCTGCTCGCTGACACATTCAGACAGATACATCACTGAGGGCCAATGACAGCTCGTTATTGCTGGAGATGATAGAAGCTCACCATAGGGATTTGTATCAAAGCAGGAATGTTTGTGTGTGTGTGTGTGTGTGTGTGTGTGTGTGTGTGTGTGTGTGTGTGTGTGTGTGTGTGTGTGTGTGTGTGTGTGTGTGTGTGTGTGTAGAGCAGCGTTAAATGAGAGGGGAAGACACAGGGTATGAGGACTGCCAGCAGTTTTCTATCCTGAAAATGGGGAAAAGGGTCCCTAATTTGAGCCAGAAGGGATTCAGAAAGCACAAACATCCAACCGGCTTTTAAAGTCAAAGACATTCCTTTTTCTTCAGTTTGTGACAATCCTAATGTTTTTTTTTGGATTGGGATCAAGTTTCTTTCTCTGTTCATTTGATGTTTGGCTTCAAAACTTATATTTGCCTAATAGTGGAAACTGAAATCTAATCACTTGTTCCTGGGCACAAGTCCTAACTGTCTGATCATTTCTGTGAAAATATCTAATAAAAGACAAATCAATTTAGGAAACGGGAGAGAAAACATATCCAACCGGGTACAAATAAAAGGATTACATAGGCTACTTATGTTCTGCACACATGTGCAAACTAACGACATATAGCTACTGCTTTTGCATAAGTCACTTACACTGATGATTAAACTTGATGAATGCTTAAAGGGGCTATAATCAATATATTTTTTTATATTAACATCGGATAAGATGACCCACCCACAGAGAAATACCACCACCTGTAGTTCAAGGCAGCTCTTCAGAGATTTTTTAGCTTTTAGCTTTTTTGAGCGGTTTAAGGGCCTGCAGCTTAATTTTGGTTCACTCTCACCATTCTCATTGCATCAATTTCACTCTGTTTTGGGTGGAAAAGCACACTTAAAAACACACTGTACGCTATCCAGCACCAAATAGCAGACAGACAGAGTTAGCGACTAGCTGGTGATCATGGTGGCACATTTAGCAGCTAAAAAGCCACATATTTTTCTTAGGAGTTGGTGGGGACCAAAAACAAGTTTGCAATATTTAGCAAAGAATATAACCAAAACTTTTTCCACAGTAAATCTATCCAAATGTACATAATTGCCTTTTGGCTGCAGTTAAACACTAAATATTTCTGTTAAGAACGTGATAAAGATAAGTTGGAATTGTCATTTAAAAAGGTACAGATCCGATCAGGGGGAAAACTGATTTTCATGTATAGTAACTATACAGTTCACACATTTCCAGAGTTATGGCTACAGATATTACAGTTATATCTTTAAACCAGTTTCATTCTGTATCGCTTGTATGGTGTTGTATAGCCCTCATAGATTCTTTGATGTAAAATTCAAGTCTGACCACTCGGGGAGTTAAGTGGTGAGACTGTTTCTTGGCTGGTGCAGTGACTTCTTCGCTAGTGAACTTTAGAGGTTTCACTTTTTTTTCTTTTTATTTGGACAGAGCCAGGCTAGCTGTTTTCTTTCAGTCTTTATGCTAGGCTAAGCTAACTGTCTGCAGCTTCATATTCAGTGTACAGACCGTAGACCTACAGTAAATATGAAGCTACAGCTATTAGCCCATTAGCTCAGTTTAGCACAGCTGGGAAAACATCTAGCATGGCTCAGTCGGTGTAATTTTTACTCCATTTTTCGTACACGAGAAAACAAACTTGGTATAGTGTTAATTAAAGACCTTTGGAGATAATGGTCACCTTTAGACAGGCTAGCTGTTTCAAGTCTAACATGAACGAAATGTCTCCTGTTAGCTTACCTTAGCAACTTCATATTTATCGCACAGACATGAGAGTGGTATTGATCGTCTCATCTAACTCTTGGCAAAAAGTCTTAAAAAAGGAACTATTCCTTCAATCACTTTGTATGTTTTGCTTTACAGAAGTTTTATACTTGTGTAAACCTTTTTCATATGAACATAATGTATTAGGCCTATATCATAAACCCATGTGTTGAACTACTATCAACAGCCTACTGTTTAAAGTGTTGTGTCCGTGTAAATGTATTTTCATGCTTCAGTAGGATTGTCTGTATGAGGTATGTCTGTATCCTGTTTAACATTTTTGTTCACATCTTCAGTGTGTGATTGTGTGTGTGTGTGTGTTGGGGGTCCTGTGTGTGGGACACATCATCATCATTATCGTCATGTCATAAAACAGTAAATCCCGGCTACAATCAGCCCTTTTCATGGGAAGGCCAGGGCAAAATGAAGCTTTCATGCTCAGACAGTGAGGGCTATTGATCTCAGCTATGTAAGCTGAAATGACTTCTGTGTTATTATTTCTCTTGTACTCTGTGACCTAGATAGAGCGTAACATTTGTGTGTGTGTGTGTGTGTGTGTGTGTGTGTGTGTGTGTGTGTGTGTGTGTGTGTGTGTGTGTCTTAGGGGATAATGTGCCTCTTTTTATATCTGACCTCAGTTACGCAACGCAGGTTATTCAACATGTTAGGCCAATGGGAGGGTTACACCCTGGAGAGTGTGTGTGTGTGTGTGTGTGTGTGTGTGTGTGTGTGTGTGTGTGTGTGTGTGTGTGTGTGTGTGTCCGTGCGTGTGTGTGTGTTGTTGTTGTTGTGATTGCTATTGTATGTTCAGCAAGTTGTTCTTTTTCCTTTTTTATTATTTTTTAAGAATCATTTTGGCTTACCATTTAAGGATCAAAAGTGGTGAACAGCAGAGGACAACGGAGGAGTGGTGAGTCATGTTCTATCTGAATCTGTAATACATATATAACCACTGTGAGAGAGAGAGAGAGAGAGAGAGAGAGAGAGAGAGAGAGAGAGAGAGAGAGAGAGAGAGAGAGTCGGTCCTGCTGCTAGATTGAGAGAATGATGTGATGGTAACCAGATCCTCCATGGATTAGCCTCTTTCTCTCTATAATAAGTTCTGCTGCTCTCTGGGCAGCCGGACCAAAGCTCAGACTCAGTGGGGACCGAAATTGTGTCAGAGACATTGTGCAAGAATGTAATAACTTCATCATATTCAGATTAAATCTCATTTCCATAAATAAATGGCATTCAGTTCATGTTCAGTCTCCAGTTCCTATTTCATAATAATGATTTCATCTACACCAAGGTCTTCAAAGTGTGTACATTTGCTGTCGTAACACTGTCTGGTAGGTCTTTCCTGGGAAATACAAGCGACCCAAAGAAAGAAGTTTAACAGCAGACATTGTGGATTGACCGAAAAGAAAAGAAAAGAGCAAAACCCTCTGAAATAGGCGGCAAGCATGTATTATAATTGCCACTTGATTAAGAAGAAAAGTGTTGGTAATTTGGAAGCCCTGTAGCTAAGGTATAACTTGAACAAGCCCGCTGATTCCTTCTTTGGAGGTTCACAGCAGGAGGTCTCCTCACTGCCTGCGTATTCTGCACTGTTTCTGTGAAAATCAACCGCTGGAGGCTCTTTTGGCTGAGAGGTCTATGGGCATCGGCCCAGCCGGCCAGGATCAATATGAGTGCTTGGGAATGAGTATGAGATGAATCCAAATGACTAAGCATCGTCTGGCCAAATGCTGCAGCTCTGCACCTGTCGAGAAGCCTGGCGTGTAACACAGATCGGTGCTTATAAATCACTGTCTGCATACTGCTTCTTTCAATACACTTGGTGATAGACAGGATACTTCAGTTTTGGAAGATTGATCATTTGCCAACAGTCACTTCCACAATTTCTCTCACAGTCTCATCACAATACTAATAGTAGTGTAGCACCAGTGCTTTTGGACATTAGATGTCTTCATGGGTCCACTCGGTTCTGGGGAACCAGGGACCAGGTCCAAATTGTACTTAGTCTAATCAGGTTGGATAGTGCCGTTTTATACTGCCACTAGTCTTTGTTGCCAATATGCCGGATGCCTGAGTGGATCCGAATGTTATAATCACCACAGGAGAAACTATGTTTGGTTAGAAAATCATTATCTTCTATCTACTGCCCAGTTTGGCTACAGTTTTATTCTTGGTGCAGCCAGGAGGGGAAAATAGGAGTTTCAATTATTTCTATAAATTGGTCTTTGAAACACATTAACACATTATTTTCCGAATTAGTAGCATTGACTTTTCATTCGCTTTTAGGACATTGTTAGGTCTATTATATTGCTGCTTTTTTCAAACAGTTTGGGATCTAATTAATCCTTGGGTCTGTTCGGGGCATGGCTGACTGTGCTCAAATTCCTTTGGGATTGGGTGTCTCTTAAAAATTAATTAAAGGGGAACTCCACCAATTTGACACACCAAATTGTGTTTACAGGTCTTGGAGAGTACATGTGCATACAGTATGTGAAAAAAAGTAGTATAAAGCCTTTTGTGTCTCCAGAGGGAACCGCACAAAATCTGATAAAATGCCTAAAGTGATGTCACAAGGGGCCGAGGACTACAAGTTTGGAAATTAAAGATATCTGGAGGTTAGAAAGAAGTGAGTTTACCAGACCTCTGCAGCCTGCTCCCCATCTGATGAACTGTCAGCAGGGGAGTTGAATTGTGGGTAATGTAGTCACCAGGTTTTGCTCTGGTTCTGATGCATTAATTGAAGTACTTTTGTAACGAGCCTGACAATGTTATAGGTAGGGAAGTCCCAATCAGCTTTTTTAACCCCTCGATCCAATTTGATTTTTTTAATATTCAATATCTGCCGATGCCAAGTCACGATTCCAATACTTGTAGTTGCTCAGATTGTTTACAAAAATAACTAAGTCAACAAAGTAACTCAAATATGTCTTAAGCTTAATACATTTTGTGTAGCAAGTGAGTCTTTTCTCTCAACACCAAAACAGTTCTCTTCAGATCCCACCCCCAACCAAAGAATGAACTGTTTCAAGTTCCCCCCTGGACAACGAAAACTAAACTTAGTGATGCCTCTTGCGCTTAATAGTCAATCTTTAATTTTCTTATCGCGTTTACCGATGTCGGCTCCAGAGAATAACAGCCTGTAAGTGTGGTTTCCTGGTGGAATCACGGAAGAAGTTTGGAGAATTGGAGTAATGCGCTTCTGCAAAAAAATGGGTGACTAAGATAGACAGGCTTTTTTAACTTGTTGCCAAGGGCTGGCAAGCTACGAGACACTCTCTGAACAGACACTGGTGAGTGGCCGCGCGCCATGGTGGTTTGAAAGTGCAGTCATCCAGGCAGTCTGGCAGTGCGTTTGGGGCGCAGGGTGTGTGTAATTAAAGGCAGTGATCACTACAAGCTGATGTACACGATCGGAGTAAGGTAAACGGGGTGAATGCTGATCCTCGATCAGTTATACAATGCCAAAATCGACTCTGATCAGATACTGTGATCGGGACATCCCTAGTTATAGGGAGTGCAATGCTGAATCAGTGGAGTACACTTTTAAGCACATTGGGTTCCTGTAGGGTTTTGCTTAATATACACTAAAGTACTAATCTAAAGAAAATTGGACTTGCTGCTTGCTTATGTTGATTGGTCAAGGCTTTACACACTGTTGAGGAGTCCTAGGCATTCAAACCTCTGATGGTTATCCACACCTTTATGTCGCGTGAGAGTTTGGCTGAAGTCATATGTGAGTCATTCAGGTCACAGGACAGTCATGAAACTGTGGCCACATGAAACACTGTGAGGTGTGAATCGTTGTGAAACTGCCTGCCATGTCTGCCTGTGGCTGATAATTTGTGAAACAGCTACGACCTGGATGGCTGAAAATCTTCATGGCCGGACTTGGATGTTCCCATGACCTCTTTAGTACAGCAGCGTCCTTATGTAATAGTGCTGCTATCGCAACAAGCTATACAGTGGCCTGAATCTAGATTTCTTCTACGCTGTTCAGACTGTTCGCATGTTGTCGCATGTGTAAAAGTGAAAAAAGTCACCGTTACCCAAGATGCCAATCACCATGTTGATTATAGGGAGCGTGATGATGCCAGCGCCACATACGTAGGCACATCACCGTCACACCTGTAATCAGAGTAAAGACAAACCTCGTGGGTGTTGCTGCAATAATGATGCATGACTTCATTTCTGAATTTCATCACTCGAAACGGTGTGTGCGACTCCATTTCTCCAAATGCGAGCATGTTTGGCATCCTTTGGGGAATGGGACTGTCAAGCATGCAGAAATCGTGGCTTTAACTATAAATACTGCTGATGTCCCACATTTCAGGTGAACAAACAACAGTCAGCTTACATTGCTGGTTTCAGCGCTGTACTTATCAGATTACTCAAGTTTAAGTCTCTCAGAGGGGAACCATCATGCCTTTCAGGGTTTGTTTTTCTGCACAATTTCAATCGCACAGGGACTAGACCACCATATGTGTGTATACGTGTGTGTGCGTGTGTTCATGTATGTCTGTCTCGCTCATCAGTATTCATCTGCCAGAAATATGCATTTTTAGAATGGGCAGTCGTCTGGCTGTGAAAGTCAGATAACACGAATATTGCACCTTTATGAAAAAGACTGAAAGGGGACAAATCTTTAAGCACTTGACCCTCTGCCCTGCTAAAGAAAATAGCTAAGTATGTAATTTAAAAGTGTGAAACGTGATTGCATGTTTTTTAGCAGTAAAACCTCTTGCAAAACCGTTTTGAGATTTTCCCCGTGCCTAGATAAGGAGACTTTGAAGAAGCAATTTCATGTGATGTTAGTCCAAATCCATTTCCCTGAAGCCTTTAAGCTGGGGCTGAAATCTCGCTGGTGTGAGGAGTTTGTGTCTTACTGATCGGCTAAGCCCCGCGCCTCTTTAGCTGCCACTATTCACCGCAGCACTCCCTTATTGGGACACACTTTAGCCTCACACATGTCAAGAAGTCAGGGCGGGAAATGGCAGAGAGACAGGTTCAGAGTTAATGAGGTTCTGAAAAGCGAGGAAAGGTGTGCGATATGTTCTTATAAACTTTTCAAAGAGGGAAGGTAATACAAAGGCTCAAACCATATTGGCTGCAAACAAATTATGAAGCATAAAAGACGGTTACGGGAAATGAATACAACACCTTTCTCGAGATTTGGCAGCCCTATTTGACCTATATGGATACCTTGCCAACTCATACAAAGATCTGATCTGATGTAATAAGGTTACCAGAGTTGATACGCCACTGGTTGTCAGGACTTAAATCACCTACTCCTTTTGAGTAGGGTCTTCCTTAGTTTGTAAGTGGGTGGGTCAGGGAAGGGACTTGGAGTTGGAGTTATGTCTTTGTGAGTTAATGTTTGTTTCATTGAACTGAAAATATGAAAATCCGACTATTCTAAAAAAAAAAAATGAGAGTGAAAATAAAACAAAAAAAAACAGATGATTGAATAAACATCAGAAGCAGCCGCGAGCGCTAACTGTTCCATACGATGCGATAACATTTGTTGATCCCTCCCTCTGAATTGTGCTCAGATCTGTGCGTATCCCTCGCAGGAGTTTCCCACACTTTTAATTACCAGCTTGTCAGCCGGCAGACGAACATCGCGCCTGTTCAACTTTCTAGAGCAGATTTTGTTGTACGCTCTGTGATTCGCACCCAACTCGCCATCTCTGCTCTCCGTCTTGTTCTTTTAATCTCTACCACTTTCCTCTTGTCTTTCTTCCTGATGACACGAAACAACAACAACAAAAAAAAACGAAATGTGTGAAGGCGGTCGAAGCGTGAGAAACAAGGATTGCAGGGCAATTGCACGAGAAACAAACACACAACAAACAACCCACGATGACGGCAGCAGAAACGGACATAGATCAGCATCTGCGGCAAGTGGCCCATGAGCTTCCAGATTACATATACCTCAATTTACACTGTTAAAAGAATAGGAGAAGAGATTTCAAATGACATTACATGTTATGTGTTGCTGCCGAGCTGACGGGAAAGAGAGGGAGGTCAGATGGTTAAGTGAGGTTAGAGAGTGTGTGTGAGAGAGAGAGAGAGAGAGAGAGAGAGAGATAGAGAGAGAGAGAGATAGAGAGAGAGAGAGTCATCCACAGACACAAATGCCAGCACATCCGCCTCGGGGAGGAAACATAACGGTAAACCTGATGAACTCATGTTATCTAATCCCTACTGGAATATACACACTCTGTCTTTCTTTCTCTCTCTCTCTCTCTCTCTCTCTCTCTCTCTCTCTCTCTCTCTGTCTGTCTCGCTCTGTTTGGCTCTTCCTTTACAGAGCCTTGGCATGCTACCTTCAATAAGAACGCTTTTCATCAGTACAACACCACACTGATGAATCTTTTATTTATATCTGCACTCAATGATTATGACACTCTGGCTGAGGCAGAGACTTGAGTATTAGTGTCAATAATTGATGCTATCCAAAGGAACACTGTCTCCGATAAGGACGTGGTTATGAGAGCTTTTTCAAGCGGGCAGAAAGAAATAGCAATTAGTCAGCGGTGCATACAGACTTATAGGGTGATGCTTGGTTTAAAAAAAAAAAAAAAAATGTAATGACAAGTTGAAACCCCAGGCTATTTGCCAGCTCCATGCTAGCGTTGGTGCTGTTTGGCCTCGTCTTCATCCTTAAAAAAAAAAAAAAAAAAGTACACAAAACACTGCCCCCTGAGCGTTTGTGAATGTGTGTGTGAGTTTTTAGGATCCCTCAGCTTTCATTTGCACGCTCAAAACACTGAAGTTCAGTAATTGGATGGGCATATGTACCTTAACTCCAGCCAGGTTTACCTCACCACAGTGTGCCCTCAGGCAAGGTCTGAGCATAGATTAACAAAACTGTCCGCAGAACTCTGTACTCATCTGAAGAACTGGGGCTTCTAATGCGAAATGCAATAGTTTCAGGGACAACTGATCTCTGACAGCATGTCTGGATGTATTATTCAATGCCAGTGTGGGTTCGGGAAGCAGGAGGATGGACACAGACTTACAGGCAGGCCAGCCTGTACATACCGAAAATAAAAATAAAACAATCCAAGCACACATCCTTCAAAGATGCAAAGAGCTGAAGTACACAGACAAAAACAAGTGTTATTTTTTTTTTCTGCAGTGTGGTGACACATTATGCAACAGATTGAAACTTGAAGTCAATCCACATAGCGGAGCCGTAGCGTCAAGTTAAAGCTGCAGTTGAAAAAATAAATAAATCAAAGAGGGTGTCTGACCCCCAGCAGGGTCACACTGAAGTTCTGCTGAACAGATCCTGTTCCTGCTCACGCATAAGGTCTCAACATTTTTATTTTTATTGCTGTCATGTTCAATCAGTTCCCTGGAGAATTGGGTCACCCCCCTCCTTCTCCTTCTCCTCCCGTCTCTCCATCTCCATCTCCATCCTTCACTCCAAAGCCTCCATCGCTCTCCTCCCCCGACACACAAAGAGGTCCTCCCTGAGACGTAAACCACGCTGTTAATTAAAAGATTCCTCAATGGGCATCTGTGCGGTAATCTGTGTTCACCGCATCCCAGTCGCACATGGATCATTTGACTAACGCACAACTACCCATGCATTAATGAATGTATAATCATCCATATAGAAAACTGCTCTGGTAGGAGAGAGAGAGAGAGATATGTTAGAAAAGGGGGGTAAGAAAAGCTTGATTGTTAATAGTTTTATGACTGATAAACAAAGCAATCGATCAATCTGTGTGTAGCCGGAGAGGCGCTTACATGGGTTCGTGGACGGTTGGGAATAATTTGTCAACTCGCGGTGTTAACCCTTCCAAGCGTGGAGGATGTGGATTAATTGTGAGATGGGTGAGAGGGATGGGCAGATTTCTCCACCATGCAGAAATGATTAACGCCGCAGTTAGGCTGTGCCACAAACAACAGCTGCAGTAAACGTCTGAACGGATATGAATGATTTTGTCTGTGTGTGTGTGTGTGCGTGTGCCCAATTATAAGTGTGTGTCATGAAGATGGTGCAGAAAAGAGGCGATACAGAATGTGTGAATTGCAATTGGAGGATTTTTCACGCAGGAAAGTAAGAAAACAACTGATTATCTTACAAAACTCCTATTCATAATATCTTTTATCGATTGCAGAGGAAGCTAAAAAAAACAATACAAAACGCACACTTTCATGGGAAGTGTAATATTTTTCACAAATGAATATTGCACACTGTTTGGGTAGGACTGAAACTGTCCCAGTAGAGGCCAGATCATGCGACCATCTGCAACATCCCATCTGGGATAGTCTATCATAAATGTTGATTTGGCCAAGAACACACACTCTCTAAACATAGTGCACTTTGCCAAAGAGAACAGTTGCCAAGACGAGAGAAAACATTCGCACAGTTTTCACAGCTAATTGTAAAACATCATCATTAGGAGAGGACCAGGATGCCAAATCAGTCAAATCAGCATCAAACAACAAGCAGATCTTTTGTCAGACGGACTGTGGAGCAGTCTATGACACTCGGCAGGGGACAGGAGACATTTCTTTTTTAACTTGTCCTCACAGATTAATCATGAATAAGTGTCAAGTTACTGTTACAATTGGAGCTGAAGTTACAGGTTGTTGTGGCTCGTCCGGTAAATGAGAGGGCATCCAGGCCTTAAAAAAACAGAGAGTCATATTTACCAAAAGAAATGGCGTAGCGCAAATGTGTGCTGTGGTTCTCACTGAATTTGTCTGGGACTGCCCTCAGGATGCGTTCATCAAGGGAGAGCGCAGTAGGAAGTTCAGCAGTGGTGTAATGTAGTGATCTTTATCTCACAATCTTTCCTTTGACCATGGTTCAGTTTAACTGAGGAAATGCAGCATGAATAAAACAGGCCTTAGTAAAAAAGCTTCTTCTCAAAAACTCTGTTTTTATACAGATGTTATGCTCCATTGAATTCAGCAATACTGGCCAATACTGCTATCAGTTAGGTGTAGAGTATACAATACAGTATGTGTACCCTAATAGTAGTGGAAAAAGAACAGTGAACGTAGTCCATGGCCATGGACAATCTAATCTAATGTCCCTTTTCAACCGATAGTGACAGGAAGTCTACAAATTACAACACCGAAAAGAGATACAACAAACATATTTATTAATTTAATGATTAAATAAGGTAGTGTCTCCAAACTTACCTCAATTATAACTTGTCTCCTGCTAAAAATGTTTGTTGTATCTCTTTTCGGTGTTGTAATTTGTAGACGTCCCTAAGCACTCATCTTACTGCCGGTAGCAGCAGAGAGCAGAAGCCAGCAGGCAAGTGTTATTTAAAGTGCCCATATTATGAAAAAAACACTTTTTCTGGGATTTGGGGTGTTATTTTGTGTCTCACAATAGATACAAACTTTGAAAAAAATCCATCCATGCTGTTTTGAGTGAGATACGGTTTCTGAATGCGTCCTGCCTTCAGTCTCCTGGTGAGCTGTTCAAAATCGGCCCGGATTGTGACGTCACAATCCGAAACGAGCTGGCTAACCACAACCGTTAGCTTGTAGCATTAGCGTTAGCATGCTAACGCTAGAGTTAGCATGCTAACGCTAATGCTAACACTAGCATCCTACCTCGTTCTCAATAGCAAAGCACTGCTACAACTCACACAAGTTCACCATAATCTACAAAAGAACTACTTACATCTGCTCCCTCATTTAGAAGTCTCCCAGCTAATCCTGCCTTGTAACTGACCAAAGTTGAAGAAACAGGCTTTCTTTTACTGTCTCTAGAGTTAGCTAGCTGACATGATCTACATCTGAGCTACTGCGCATGTGGGAGTGCAATCAAAGGTAGTACAGAAGAAGAAGAAGAAGAAAAGAGGTCTCACTCTGTAGCTAAAACAGAAACCAGGTGAAAAGAGGATCTGCAGCAGTGAGAGAGAGAGCTTTGCAGTACAACAAAAATATGGTGTTTTTTGAAAATTAAACCATGTAAACCTATTCTGGTACAACCTTAAAATACAGTTATGAACCTGAAAATGAGCATAATATGGGCGCTTTAAATAAACTTCTGGTGTACTTACAAACTTTCCAATCCATCGTTTTATGAGTACCTAACCTATTTGTACTACTGTAGAAGTTTGGTATCATTTTGGGCATTATTAGTGGGGTAACTTACGGAATACACAGTTGGATCCATTAGCGCCTGCACTAAGCTATTCAGATGATAACGCTAACTCTCCCAATGTTCGATCCAGGTGAAAAAAGCTTCTGTTTTTTTTTTTGGCTTGAGGTCATGGTGCAAATTACTGAAATTACTCCGAACAATCACTTTAAGCGTTAAAAAATAATTTTTACACACGAGGAAGAATCAACACAGTATTTGTATTTACTGTTGCACTACTCTGATGTTTCAGTGGATGTAATGAACGGATGCAAATGAGACATGCAGAAGTGGAAAAAAGCTGACACTCTACAGGTATCTCTATCTTAATGTGCATGAATGTCTATTTCTGCTTTGAACCGCATTGAAAATAACAAATACAGTTTTATTTCTCCCGTTCGCTTGCTTGGTTTCCTCAATTGGGAGATATCTTTTTCTCTTTGTGCAATCTCTTGTTGTAACTCTCAGTTGTAACTGAGATTTGGTCTGGGCAAGGTTCATTCACAGCACATTTCCAAAGGGAAATGGGCGCCGCCAACGAACGCCGCTCAAATGCCTTTGGTCGCAATTGGATAGTCCTTCGACGAATCAGACCAACGATCCGGGTGAGGTAGCAGCGACAGCAGCATCAACGGGTTGCTGCGCTTCGGTGGCCGTCATGTTGAATGTAAACAAAAAGCTGCTCGCCGTCGCTGCGCTATCGTCATCGTGTAAAGCCCACCTCAACGTTTGTGATTGGTGCCTCGATTTGGAAAAATTGGAAATGGGTTTGAATGGGCTCTTGGCCAGACTGACTTGCAGAGCAAATCTCAAATTTGCCGGAAATTCGTCAGGGTTTTCCCAGGCTAGACAGGAACTACTAGCCTAGAAATCTAGACACACCCTAGCCAGGGGGGTCTTTAGGCACTCTCCGTTGGCTTGTGAGCTGGAAAAACCAAACTCTGGTCAGGCCAATCACATCGGGTATAGAGTTGGTGGGCGGGCTTATGGCTGCTGCTGCTGGGAACAGCGGTCTTCTGGAAGACTTGGAGTTAAGCTTTGCTTTGAGAAAAGAACGGCACTGAAATCATTCTTAAAAAAGGAAGGTAAAAGAAAAGTTTAATCTATCAACTAGCTTCGCTACCTTCTTCGTTGATCTGCCTGGTTGTAACGCTGTCCTATTACGTGCAGACGGAATTTGGAAGACAACTGTTTATCCCACCCCTCGGATTGAGCTCCGTCAATGGTGAGTTCCCAGACCCAACATCTTGATGTGGGTCTGGCTTGTCAGGCTAAGGAACTACTGAATGGCAGAGGAATTCAATTTAAACCCTGGTTCTTCTGGTTAAAACACAGGTAAGGTTCCGTAGTTTCTAAAGGGGTTCCTGGGTCCCTGGAGAAGTTCCTGTAGTGTGAACTGTAGTGGGTTTAAAGGAAACGCTAACAATATGTTCTGTTAATTTGTTTCATTATAATTATAATTTGTTCTTTGTGCACCAAAAATTATTATTTTTCCTCTTGATACTTACTGGACTCCATAGTAGTCAGTAATGAAAACAATAAAGTAAATACTCAGTAATGTCAGACCAACAGTATATTAATCTACATTTTCAAGCCTATGTTACCCAAACAGTGACTCTACTGCCATGAGGAAATTAGCATTTAAATTGGACAACATCCTTTCATGTGCACAGGGACGGCTGGGCAGCAGCGAGTAATGCTACTCTGAGAGGAAGAAATGTAATGTGCATGCAAACCAGGGGAGTAATTCCAACATTTTGGTCATGAATGTAACAGTAGGCGTGGCCAGTGTTGCCCGCAGCCAATAAAGCGAGCTCTGGACAACATGACACCAAACTGTCTGTGCCACTTCTCACCACACTACAGACCTGATCCCAGCAGCAGGTGAGGACTCTATCGGGGGTAAACACTGTTGACAGTGAGTCAAAGTGACAGACAGATCACACTTAACATCAGCGGCAATCCCAAACCACAGAGCGCCAGTCCTCTGCACCAACACCTTGAGTTTCACTCTGGTGTCATCACCCGGCTTTCCCTTCCTCGCCTCACCTAAACTCACCCCTCACCCTCTATCGCTCCGTCTTCTCCCTCCCGACTCAGGCACAAGAGGAGGGGGTGGGGGGTGATTTCAAGAAGAGCAGCAATTTACAACAGCAATGTTCAAATGTTCGTTGTATGTTCAAACACTTAGAACCCCGTGGCAACATTCTATTGATCGCTCACGATCAATGCCTTTCATTTCTTTTGTGTTTAAAAAGCAGTATTCGGTATACGCATTAAGTGGGAGACTAATTAAACGTTCCAACAAAGAGATCCTGGACTAATCACTGGACCGACCGCAGCGGCCTCTTGTCGTCAACTGACGTCACACTGCAGTAATGGGAGCCTCTGGGCGTCAGGTTTACTTTCTGCTTCAGCATTTGTGTTTGTGTGTTTGTTTCAACCTGATCTCACAGAATTCCGTGAAATGAACACGGCCCCTTAACTCAAAATCTGTGGCAGTTTCACGGAATCGCAAAAAATTTCTGTGATGGACTCACGGAAGAATTCCGTGAAATGAACACGGCCCCTTAAGTTAAGGAAAAGGTCGTGGGTGGGCCTACGTTTCCATGACACGCGGGACAACCACGGGACGGTTGGGTTTAGGAAAAGAAGAACGGGATGGTTGGGTTTAGGAAAACAATAAACGGTTAGGTTTACGACCTTTTCCTTAACTTAAGGGGCCGTGTTCATTTCACGGAATTCTTCCGTGGGCCCATCACGAAATTCTTTTGCGATTCCGTAAATCCGCCACAGATTTTGAGTTAAGGGGCCGTGTTCATTTCACGGAATAGTCGCACCTAATGCTACGTCATTTTCTCATTGACTTTACATTGGCATTGTTTTCCGTGGTGGCCACACGGAATTTTCACACATTCCGTGCCACCACCACCACTTAATGCGGTGTTAACAGTTCGTGATCATTTCACGGAATTCTGTGAGACCAGGCTGGTTTGTTTGCAGCGTACTGCATGCGTTTGTATACAAGTACATTGTAAAAAATATTCATCTTAACGAGGCTTGTCGTAAAATCGTTGTCATTCTTGAAATAAGACTTTTTTGCTTCTACTCCAGTGGTGTACTTTATTTTGCCTTGTTTCATACTAACATACGAATACTTGGTCAAAAGAAAGTTCCCACTTTATGATATAATGTTAATATATACATATGTATGGTGTAGTAACGTAAAACACAAAATGGTAAAAGGCCTGCATTGATATTGTGCCTTTCTAGCTTACCTGACAATGCACTTTACAATTTGCCTCACATTGACCCATTCACACACACACACACATTCATACACCAATGGTGGCGGAGCTGCTATGCAAGGCCTGCCTATCGCAAGCAACTTGGGATTCAGTGTCTTGCTCAAGGGCACTTTGGCATGCAGACAGGAGGAGATGCCGATCAAACCAACCTTGTGATTAAAGAACGACCCACCCGCCCCATGAAAAAAACAAAAAACAAAGAGTACGGTATTCGTCACCTGCACCTGTCCTGGTTAATAAATGCCAATGAAATCTGTTCAAAACAGAGTCGGTGCATTGGAGGTGAGTCATTCTACACCATTTCACACATTAAATCAATAGCTTAAGCCCGGTAGTATCACACTTTGTCAGACTTCACGTCTTTCAAGTTTTGTGACAGCTGATTCAAACAAACAACAGGCTTCCGCACAACCTTCAACAACAAGTCTCTCATCTCATCTGTAGTTCTGACCTAATTTCTCTCTTCGAGCTCAAAAGGCTAAGAAACATATATATTTTTAGAGCTGAATATGATGCTCGAAATAATATTTTTGTTGCAGTGTGCACAATGTACTTTTGTATGAACAATCTTGTCTCTACTCATTTGCAGCAGTAAACATGTTTTGAAAGAAGCATAATATGCCCCAAATGATGATTTCTTTTTAAATTTCCTAATTACAAAATGTTTGCAAAGTCGCAAAAGCTTCACCGACAACAAATTTCATGTTTTCCCAACATCAAAGGAAACAATTTATGTTTTTTTACGGTTATGTTTAAGCACTCAACACTTGGTTAAAGGGGTTTAATCAATATTTTTACATTAACACTGGATAACGTGAGCGCGTTTAATGTGAAAGGGGTCACTTAACTGTAGTAATTAACCCACATAATCATTACCCGAGTTCCCCTCAGCTCTACACAGTGTTTCAGCATCTTTCTGCTAACTGTTTTGGTTTTATGGCCTGCAACCATAAAACAACCACTGCTCTCGTGAGCATCATTTCCAAAGAGAGCAGGCAGCTATTTTCCAAAAATAGCTTGAAAAGCCCACTGTACACTACCTGCCCAGCACCAAACAACGGGAAAAGTTAGCAACTAGCCGGTGAAGCATTTAGCTAAAAAGCATATTGTCCTCAGTAGGCCAAAAATAATGTGTGAATATTGGACTTACGTTACTCAGGTGCCAAGAAACACTCCAAAGGACAGCCAATGTAGCTCTGCGTCTGTAAAAAAAAAAAAAAAAAGAAGCAAATGATAAATAAGCAACCATAAATGGTGAGGTGAATATGTCACGGTTGTGTTCACAGCATGTTTCTGCTGCCCCAAAGTCCCCAAAGGAATCACTTAATGTGGGTTTAAGATTAGGAAGAGATGGAGGTATTGTTTAAACATAGAAAAAGTAAACAAGACAGGATATGTTTCGTTTTCCAATATTTAACCAAAACTACTTTTTGTCCCATAACCTTAATACGCTACCGTTTGTTGAAATAGTGCTTATCACGGTCTCCCCTAGCTGTAGATAGGTGGGCCAACGCATTTTTTGTGCATGCATCATTTTAGTCCGGTGCAACACCGGCAGCACCGCCGCTAGTTAGCTTAGCGTAGTGAATGGAATCCTATGTTGCCGGTTAGCATGTTGTGAGTAAAAGTGAGCCAACAAAAGATAAAAAAACAACCTAATTACTTGCACTGAGACAAAAAATGCATTGGCCCACCTATCTACAGCCAGGGGAGACCGTGATAAGCCCTATTTCAACAAACGGTGGCGTATTCCTTTAAGGCACTTCCGCAGTTGCAGCACTTCGCCGAACCGGATGCGTTTTCCATTAATATTATACAGTCTATGGTTGTACCCAGAGGGTAAATGATCATCAGGTTGATGGCCGATGGGTTCCAAGATTACAACAGGTGGGACCACAATGCGAACCTCGACCTCCAGTGTGATTTGTGTGTTGTACTAAAACATATCACTTCCGGGACTGGAACAAAAGTTACTATTGGCATTAAGCAGGCAGCATTTACATTAACCTTAACATGTATTTGGCAAAACAAAGTAGCGGCAAAAACATAGGAGGAGACAGTTAGTATAAGTAATTTTATTGTCTAAAATGTGGTGTGAACGCTCATGTGGTGGTTTGTAACCAACTGCTAATCTTACTTACTCATATCCTGCAGCCATATGTGGTCAGCTGCAGTGTCCAAACCAGCAGGACAGATCAGTGTGGTTTATTTACACCTGGGATGAAAATGTTTTGAGGGGTTGTCATTTTTAGAGATGCACACACGTAATGACACCATGAACATAAAGTGCTGCATATTTTTCTGCAACCAAGCCACACATTTAGCTTTTGATTAGCTCCGGAGAGTGATAGAAAGATAAATTGTCCCTGGCATATTCCTCCGTAGCCTCCCCACCTACTGTCTTTCCATCCCACCCCTTTCTCCAGCAGCAGTAGGGAAACTGGGGATGTGAACACACACCTCTTTGCCAAGCCTCACAGCTCCCCTGGCACCACGCTGCAACATAACACCTTCCAAGCCCTCCTCTTCCCTCCCTCACACTGTTCCCCTTTTCCTCTCTCAGCACGGCAGAACAGCACGTTTGATTTTACAGGAGCTAGCTCTGCTAAGGTTTGACCTTTATGGGTTTTCAAGGCCGATACTGATATTTTTGGACGTAAACTGCTGATAGCAAAAACGTAGGTATTTTCAGTGGCTCCTTCATCGTTTGTTCAGAGTGGAAAAACCTGTGAAAGAGCATCAGACCATGAAGAAAGAAAATGCTCCATTAAAACTAATGAAATGAATGTAGTTGATTGAGCAGGTCCATCCATCTGTCCATCATTTCTATTCCAATTTAGCTAATGACAGGATAGGCTGAAACTCAGGGACTTAAACTTTAACCAAATCCGGAGACATAATATAGATGACATCTTTGTTCAACAGATTAATTGAGATAGGAAGGCCAACAAAAAAACAAAGTCACATCCTGGATTAACATAACAATGGAAGTAGTCAAGATGAAGACTCTCAACAAGCTAATTTTAGCAACTTCAGTGCCACATGTGCCTGCAGAAATAGTGGGACCCCCTTGATCCTAAATGACATGGATAAATTACTGTTTGGCAATGAAGAGATAATCACTTCTATCTGTTGTAGCATTGTAATCACCAAAGTAATTGATCTCAAAGAACAACGACATTGCTTAACAAAATAATGTTTAGCCAGATGATTAAAACCACCCAAAATGAGCACACACCAAATGTCGCTAGCAAACTCTCATTGTACAAAAGCCGGCTGCGCACAGCTAGCGAGCAACTATAGTGGGGCAACGTTAAACCAGGAAGTCTGTCTATGAGCTGTAAGAGAAAAGTAAAGTTTGGTTTACAATTTTGCCATTTGTTCATTTTCTCTTCCAAATAAGTTTGGCTAACCTGGTGCTTTGTTTAAAACCTGGCTGATTGACTGCTTTTGTTTTAGAGATGTTGCCACATTTCCAAATATTGGCAGTTATCTTTGTGAGTAATAATGATAGACATACTGATGGTTCAAAGTAAGAACAGCGTGTTCTAATAATATAGTTTCTAGGATAGGATAGTTTCTTTGGCCAATATCTGAAATAGAAATGCATTCTCTAGCTTTGGTCTGGCAGTATCCTCTAATATCAGAACCATGACTGACCAATATCTGACAGGCCTAATATCGGCCCAGGATATTGGTCTAAACTCCTAAAAGCCAGCAACCCTGACAGGATGTGCTCTCACTCATATTTTACTTGTACTCTTTCTCTCTCGCCCTTGCACCTCGCCAGCTGCCTCCAACACGGTAATGACAGTTTTATCAGTTTAACCACGTTTGCCATCTCCAGGACTGGGCTGCTTTCCAGTCCTGTCTGCTGTGTGCTCAGCTCTGCTCAGCTAAAACCAGACACTAACAAGAGCTCCTTGTATATCCATTATGGAGATCTACCGTAGATCCTACCGCTGGCGTCCGTGTGCTGCTGTACTGTACATGTGTTGAAACCTGTCCAGGTTTAACATATGGAAGTTGCCTGCCAACACCTATTTCACTGACACTTGGTCTCTTCCAAATACAACCTGATTTTGATGTGTTCTGGGCCGTGGTAGCTACGTAGAGATTTAAATTAAAAAATCACAATATAAATCATACAAATGAGAAGCACATTTGCCAGCTGTGCCTGATTGATTTCCAAGAAAATTCCACGGAATATAAGTGGTTTGACCGCATTGCGTCATTGTAAGAGAAAATGAACAAACCCACTGTAAACATTTTTCATTGAGAGTAGGAGGTTGAATACCAACTATAGTTCAGGTCAATAAAGTCTAAACTCTAATACTGTCTTATTAAGTCTTGAAGTCATCACTAGATCTGAAACAGCATTCACACCGCAACTCTAAATCTAATCTCCCTCCCACCTAAAGATAGACTGCAGCTCTTTTTATAGCGGGCCGAGCTGCAGAATTGCATATTCTATTTCAGACAGCCCGGGCTCACATCATTGTTTGTTTTAGCAGGCTAACCTTCCCTGTGTATTTATAGGTGTCGAGGCCAGGAGAAAGACCACAGAAGCTCCATAAATAAGCTACCCGGGCCTCCAGCGAGCCTCCCGACCAACAAAAGCCCAGTCATTTCACAGGCCATTACCTGGAGCTGTCTTGCAGGGAGGCTGGCCTCCGAGGCAAGGGAGGGTCGCACGGCTTTGAGGGCCGGTTGAGTGTCAGTGGGAGGAAGGGAGATGTTTAGATTAATAATAAATATGGTGATCTATTTTCTGTGACCAGAGCCTATGAAAATGTAATGGGAGTAAATGGAAAATAACCAACTGCGATGCGCCGCATTTTCACCGTCATCCCACGTGTCTTTCATCCCCTTACTTTTGCTTTCATCCACACAAGCTGTCACTCGCTCCTCTCTGTCTTTCCCTCTCTCTCTCTGTCTCTGTCTTTCTCTGAACTTTTGGCCCTGGAGGATCTTGTTGGAGCCTCACCCAGATGCCCCCCTAGCTCTTAAAAATAGATGAACCAAAAAACACCACACTCTCGCGCAAACACACAAAATCCACCCATGACGTCATACGTCAACAGTGTGTGTACCATGTGTGTGTCGCTGCTTATCTCTGCCTCCACAGACGCTGTGTAGAAAGCCAGTCAGCAGAGGCCACAGCCAGCGCGCTCCACAGCCCCTCTGGCAGCCAGACCTCGCTGCGCTGAGGAAACTGCACCCTGCAACACAAACAACCCATCAGCCACAGCAGCGCTTCAGCGCTGGCTGCTAATCCCGGTACCTCCCTGTAAGGTACAGCACTGCAACACCCACACAGCTTTAGGAAATGGATGCGCCCCCCCCCTACGGCTTTAATATTACTGTTTTTCAGAGTGATGAAATATTCAAAAGCATTGTTTCGCAGGGCCATTCGACAGTGGCATTTGTCCTTAATATCGCTGTGCTCATTTGCTGTGTGGCGACAGTGATGATTCCATAAAACATGTGAATGGAAAGAGTTGTCATGTGGATGTGGCTGAACACTGAAGGCTCATGATCTTAAATCAGAGGGGAGCGCCGCTGACTGGCACAGTGGGGGTTCCAGCGTAGCGACTACAACTGCTAATTTGTCTCAGAATGGCCCTTTACGACTTCAAGGGTACTATAACTGTTAGATGAAGCGATGTTTTATATTTTCCGATTGTATCCTTGCAGCATGCAGCGTGTGGTAAGGTAAGATAGCACTATGAAAGCCATATCTTTTGCCAGTTTTCATAATATCTTCAGAAATACCTGCAATTCCAATATACTAGCTTTCTATGGCTGCACAGTTAATGTCATTGCCAGTGTAATAGAGTAAAGAAGACTCGCAGGTGTCCTTGTAAAGGGCCATTCTTCATTAGCCTGTCATGTAATAACCTCAATCTTTGCTGTGCACAGGAATAATGAAGTCTAACTTTCTGTGGACAAAGTTGTAAAAAAGCAGGGCGTAGAATGACAAAAACAAGATACTAACCCTTAGGTCTCCTGCACACTGGCTGCATGGCGTGAGCGTGTCAGCTGCATGGCGTGTCCCATGTTAACAGGTTAGAGCTTACACACTGCCTGCGTGACACGCACGTCTCAGGCACGGCTCGAGCCGCGCCGAAAATGCGTGCATGCTAGAAATAGGACAGACGCCACGAAGCCGCCACGGAGCCGCCACGCAACTGACACGCAACAGAAACGCCACACTCACGCCACGCAGGCAGTGTGCAGGAGCCCTTACTCTATGTAGAAGCACCACAACGAGAGGGAAACCCTGAATGACTCATGGGGTCCTGAGCCAATGGCAGAGCAAAGACTTAATACGGACCACACTGGTAGTAAGAAGCCTATCTAATTAAGGTTTAATGCATTACTAAGTAACTTTTTTTATCAATATTTTACAATTTGTAATGTAACACTTACATTACAGTTACTAACCCAGGTAAACATTTTGAGGCTCAGCTTGTTCACCATCATACCAGTAGTTAGATTACATCTATTGCGTTTATATGTGTTCAGTGGACATACTGGTCTGGGACAGTTTGGTGCAGGGCCTGGAGGGGTGGGGAAGTGCTCAGAGCCTCACAGTAATTTCAGAGTTGCCTTATGTTCTGTCTTTTTAGCTTACAGAAATCACATTGGAATGAATGAGTGAGATGTAAAGAGTAACTGATTACATTTTTCAAGCCTGACCTGTGCCGTGCCATGCTGAAAATAACTGAAAAAGAAACAGATTTTTGTCCTAATCCAAAGTCAATATTCTCAGTACATACTAATTGCTTGGCGGAGGACAGATTGGAACAGGCCTGGGAATAAATATTACTGTTTCCTAAATGTGTTCTTGTGAGGGAACTCCTGGCACTGCCCATTAATGGGTTCACCCACTGCAAAAGTCACTATCCTATGGTTAGCAATACCAGCTATTGCAGTAGAAAGTGATGAAACATCTTTGAATTGGTATTTCAGATTACTTGATATTATCCATATATTTTGTTTCTTAAGAGAACATGGAAGAAAATCTGAAGAGGAGACTAAAATATTTGCTATGACTAACTGGGGTTACAAAAAAGCTGTAAATAATCAATGTGGGAAGAGCTCCCACACAGAGAAATGTTCATTCGTTCAGATAAAAACAAAGAAATGTGAGTGAGTCTTTATTAACACAGTGACCCACAGTGATCAGAAGTATTTTTTCCATCTGACATCATTTGACTTCTGCTTCTCATGGCTGTAATTACTCTGTGAACATACAGAAGCTACAGTATATGAGATGAGGCTTCATGGAGGAGATGGTGGAGGTGCTAGTTACTAACACATACACACACATATGGCTTCAGAAAATGCCAATCCACCCCACACTTTTCTTCATAGAGCGAAACAACAATCATTAGAAGATGTAATGGATTAGCCACGGATAGAGTGAAGGGAGACAGAGAGGAGAGGGAAGAGCGGACAAACCAAGATCGAAATGATGGAGATTGGCAGATGGGTAAAATGGATTGGATAGACCGCTCTACGGATGAGAAGACAGGACGGAGAGCCGATGCCTACCGCCGCGGCGAGATAATGGAAACTGATTACAGAAAAAATCAACAAGGTTTCTCTCATTCCAGGAGCACTGCTCGAAAAACGTGGCAGTAATATGATTGGCGAGGTCCCAGATCCTGTTTAAAACTGATTGTCACTGAATTTGGATCCACAGTGTCAACAAGTTCTAAATATAGAAAGAAAAAAAAACACGAGAGCAAGGTGACAGAGGATGCATAATGGGAGCCGAAGACCCGACTGAATTGCGGTTGTTTTTTAGGAGTATTTAGTGCTTCCGTGCTTCCGTGCTGCCTTCTTCTCAGTAACTCCTCTTCTGTTTACTCCGTGCCTCCCTGGCTTATGTTCATCTGAGGGAGCAGAGGAGCTGCGGGAGACAAACAGGATGTCTGTGGGAGGACGAATGAGAGGGGGTAAATCTGACGAGGAAGTTTGTGTATGTGCCTGTGTCTCTGTGTGTGTGTGTATTAATCCCAGGAAGGACTTCCTCTGAATCTCAGCGGCTTGGGAGTTCTGTGGGAGTTACAAGACGTTGACACGGGGAAAAGAAGCAGAGGAAGAGAGAAAGAAAAAAAAAAGAAAAGAAATAGAGCCAGAGAGTGAGAGGGATCAAGGGCAGTAGCACTATTGAATCCTACTTCTGAAAGAACACACACTGACACACACACACACAGAGGAAAACCACCCACAGAGAGAGGTTGCGATAACAGTGGCGGTACTGGCGTCATTTTGAACTGATGATGATGAACATAGGCCCACCTCAATGACACACAGCCTGAACCCACTCAAACGCTTTGCCTCAATCAAAGCTGCTCCAAACCTCTGACTGAACAAACACAACATCTGAGCTGGACGGAACATTTTGTGCAATTAACCCTGACTGTTTGTTTTAATCTTCTGGGTTGTGCCAGGTGGGTGGGGGTCGTGGCACAGCATGATACTACAAGTTAGAAAACTTTTGATGACTTGTGACTCCAGTTTAGATATTAGAAATGTCCCCGTGTTGAGATGACTGAGAATCAATCAATCAAATTTATTTATAAAGCACTTTAAAAGCAGCCAACGTTGCACAAAGTGCTGTACAGATAAAATTTAAAATAATATAAAACATTTACATCTACATTTAAACATAAAACAGTATCACAGTCAAAATAATTACAGAAAAATGTCAGCCTCTGCTGGGGAAGGCCAAGGAAAAAAGATAGGTTTTAAGAAGAGATTTAAAAGTAGACAGTGAAGAAGCCTGTCTTATAGGCAGAGGTAGCTCATTCCACATTTTTGGAGCCGCACGCGAAAAGGTCCCCTCTAAGTTTCCGCTTAGTTTTAGGAACATTCAGGCGCAGTTGATCAGCTGACCTTGGCGGGAGCTGGTCGGAATGTAGGGGTGTAGCAAGTCGGACAGGTATGATGGGGCAAGACCATTTAAGGATTTAAATACAAGTAAATTAATTTTAAATTGGATCCTAAAATACACGGGGGGGGGGAGCGTGTGAGGGCTAAAACGGGGGTGTAATGTGCTCATATTTATGTTTTCCCGTTAAGAGACGCGCCGCAGCGTTTGTACCATCTGAAGACGAGCGACTAAAGCAGCACTGATGCCTACATACAGGGAGTTGCAGTAATCCAACCGAGTGGTCACAAAGGCGTGCATTACTGTCTCAAAGTGCTGTCTAGTAAGAATCGGCTTTATTTTGGCAACCGAAAGATGTACACCCGGCTGTAGGGGTGGGAATCACCAGAGGCCTCACGATACCATATCATCACGATACTTATGTCACGATACAATATAATTGCGATTTTAAAGATATTGCAATATTCTGCGATATATTGCAATTTATTACCTTTATTCCAACTTCAAATTTTTCCGAATTTCAAATTATGTCCCCAAAAGAAAACAACATCTGTTTTATCTAAAAAGATACATGTCTCTGTTTGTTCATCTCACTTCAATTTTATTGCTGCAAAATGAGGATTGTCAAGCAGACAAACTGACCAACACATTTCAATTCATTTTATTTAAAACAGGGACAATGCACAAATTAACATTAACCTTGTATAAAAACAAGGAGAGATGCATTGCGCCAGGTTGTAGCACAAGTGCTATTTTCCGCCCGTAGTCCCTTAACAGGTCATTAACACAATAATAATACCATGCAAGTAAAATACAAAACATTAAAATATACAATTTCACAACAACAGTTTTTCCCCCTTCCTAAAACCAACCCCCACCCCACACCAACAAAGCTATGCACGCAAAATCGTTATATCTCCACACACACACACACACACACACACACATGTATAATAAAAGATCGATACTTGGCATCTGTGTATCGATACAGTATTGCCAGGGAAAATATTGCGATACCATGCTGTATTGACTTTTTCCCCCACCCCTACCCGGCTGGGGCGCAAAGGTTAAAGTGTCATTAGGACGCAAACAAATACTGGTAACATTTTGCCACGCCAGCGGTGTAGCTTTGGGGTTGGCAAGGTCGCAAACATTATTCAAATACCAAAGCTCAACAACTATTGGATGGATTTCTGTGACATTTGATTCAGATATAGCCATGGTGCCCCCGATGAATGAATCCTAATGACTTTGAGCCTCGATTCTCTGCCCGAACCCGATTGGGCCCGACCCAACCTGCCGGGTTCTGGCTGGGCTGTAATTTCTCACAATTTCCCCGGGCTTGAATCTGGTTGGGTTCGCGCAAATTTCCACATACAGTAAGTTTTTGGGCTGTGCTGAACATTTGACAAGGCCCACGTTGGAGATTGACATCAAAGGTTTGGGAGAAGGCTATAACCAGTGATATACATCATGAGTGTCTGTCTTGAAAATGATTTCATACAGATAAAACGAATGGAGAAGGTGAGTTCATCCTCCACTACAGTATATCCTTGAACGTGCACCAAATCTATGAATAATTTACCCAGATGTGTCATGTTGAACATATCACTCCTCCACCAGGAAGTCTTCAGAGGTTACGTAACTGGCAGAACCCGCAGCTTGTCCTCTAATTAGAAAGGGGGGAAAAGTTTGGCCTGTTAAACGCTGCGTAATATATATTCCAAACTCCCTCGTGGATTCCGCCTCTCAATTTCCTTATGGCCATGTGTCAGGCAGAGCTCTGGATACCACACACATACCCACTCCATCATATCTGTGCTTACTCATCATCAAACCGCCACATCAGAGAGGACTCATGCACAATACACTTGTCTGCCAGCCAAATGTGGGGAAACCACAGCAAGGAGACCAAAGAGACCAGAGAGGCCGACCTCCCCCTGCAACTCCAAACTGCTCCTCCCTCCCCCTTTCCAACTCAACCCCCCCGAGTCTTTAACTATCACTGCCTCAGAAGTTCGGGCTCAGAAACTCCTGTAACCCTCTCTCTCGTCTCTCACCCTGCTCAAAAGAACAGTGTCTCCACTCTGAATGCATCTGTCACGGCAAAGATAATGTTAAAGAAAAACACTAATTTAACACTTATCCTTGGCACGAAGGGGTAATAAAAGAGCGACATTCGATGCAGGGGAGCGCTCTGATTGTGAGAGCTGCGTGGTCGTGAGATGTCAAGCACTATGACAATGTTAATCAACGCCGGCTCTTCCAAAACGTTTCAGGGCCGGCTGCGTGAACAACATTTTACAAAAACAATTATCTCTTTTGAATAAAGGGTGTTCGCCTATCAAGAGCGAGCACACTCAAACAGGGTCAAATACAATTTGCTATCATGCCACTTTCAAACAACATATCCAATTGTTGTCACTTCCATTTATGACAGTAATGTGTACCTATAAAATTGCACTAGTGCCTTTGACTGCTGACAACATCTAATTGTAAATGTCAGAGTTATTCATGCGTGTCTCACCATGGTGCATGATTAAAAATCACCTATAGTTCTTTTCAAATGTGTGATCGAGAACATCTCATATAAAAACTGTAAATTATAATATATATATATATATATATATATATATATATATATATACATTTACAGTTTTATATGAGTGGGAGAAAGAAAACCTCATTAATTTGATGCAATGTATAAAAAAGCAGAGTGCGGCATGGAGACAAGTGAGACGATTAAGACAAAGTTGCTCTCTTGTGAATCTGAGTGGAACGTGTTAGCTTTGCTCTTGGCAAAAAGACTCAAAGAGAGGAAACACAGCAGGATACAGATTTGTATTTTTGTATTACCTGTTGTCTCTGGTCATCCAATCTGTTTTGCCCTGACCAGGAGTGTGTGTATGTGTGTGTCTGCCCACATGTGACAATGATTTGTTTTCCCTCATTACCATGATTACAGGTTGTCAGCCATGCTTTTACTAGAGCTGATGGGCAATTTCACTCTTTAACATGGTTTAGAACTGACGGATAGATTGGCACACTTGGGCACACACACACACACACACACACACACACACACTGTATGCACGATACCATATACATGTGCACACACACTTGAGCACCCAAGGGTACACACGGCACCCATACACACCGATAAGCAAACAAATCAAGTGCCATGTCTATTAGAATGAACTAATCAACAAGGCCTACATGTTCTGTCACAACTCACACAAGAATATTATGGATAATTTGTGTCTATAACATTGCATACAATTATTCCTGCATACATTGCTGGGTGCATGGCGTTTAATGAGCCAAGCTAATTAAATATGGAAATTAATGAGATACAAAGGAAATAGGGAAAAGCACAGTCCTGATGCATTTGAAGGAGTTGCTAAAAGCCTTTTATTCCATTAGAGACTGGGAGGGAAAATGTGCCTTCCTCTAAGGAGACAGTCTATTAACAAACAGTGATTAGCCTGAGCCAAAACACCACAACTATCGCATTGTATGTTATTCTAGATACAGTGCGTTCCAAAAATGAAATATTAAAAAGTAAACTGCTGTTGCGCTCTTATGTTGCCAATTCACACATTCTTTCATTAGAGATGTTTGATAATGAATCTCGTCGTAGCTGGTAAATCCATCCGCACAGTTTTCTTGTTTGTAAAAATGATGTTTCTTGCGGATGCACAACAAAGCCGAGCAGGTATGTTGCAGGGTAGATTCATTGCCAGTTGTGTAGTAAATCAAAAGCTTGTGCAGTATGAATTGCTATTGCTCTTGATCATACGCCATTTCCTTCTGCGAGCGTCGCATGAGATGATGAAGCTCACCCCCCCAATCAAAGAGGCCTTTCACTGAGAAGCAAGTCATCACATCATGCTGTAAGCAGTGTGTACCCCACTAAGGGAGCGCTTTTGTGTGTGTGTGTGTGTGTGTGACTTTGTATGGGGAGAGCCCTCAAGACACATGGGGTCAGACACAGTTTACAGACGGGCCGACTCCATCCCAAAAAAACACACGCCAAGGGACACAAGCCGGCCCGAGAGTGTTTAAGCTCAGTCAAAGCAAAGAAAATGGGGGGTAACGGGAGGGCGGAGGAGGCCAAAGTTAATCTCAAATCGCCTCACCCCTGGGGACACACCCGAGAGGCTGCCCTGAGGACACCCACGAGCACAGGTCAAAGCAAACAAAGCAGAGCGTCTACATCTCTGAGGTCTTCACCTCCGATAAATTCCAAAGACATCGACTCTTCGTCCTTCACTGCAAAAAACAAAGTATCATCTGTTCAACCTCTGACCTCTCTTCCAACTGATGTCAGCGTTGATGTCACTCCTTCCCCCTTTATGTTCGCTCCTCTTATTTAATCTCTCTTCTCGTCGTCTCGCCCTGGAAAGAGAAGTGATGGAGGAAAGAAGTGAGGAGGAGGAGGAGGAGGTGGTTGGAGGGGTTATAGCAAGTCGACGCAAGCCTCTCCCATAGGGCTTACCTCATCCTTCTTTCCGTTCCCATCCCTCCCACCTCTTTCTCTCTGTCTTTCTTTATTTATACTGCGCTTTTTTTCCATCGCTATCCCTTGCTATTTTTTTTCCCTTGCAGCAGAACTGTGGCTGCACAGCTGATGTAGTTGTACATAAAAGAGTATTATCCCTGACCTTCATAATCAGGGCCGTGATCATCTTGAAAGCTATAGTGCGTAGTTTCTGTCGCCCCCATGAGGAATTCTAAGTAATGAAAACAAAACTGTTGGCACGTCCACATGATACAAGCCTTCAGTGACCGTGCACAGCCCCCGCCCCTCCTCCACACAGTTGCTAGTAGTCAAGGAGGACACAGAGGATTAAAAAAAAACAATGGACTCTTCAGAAGAGGTCATTATCTTCACTCGAGATTCTGCGCGGGAAAGTCGCCGGACGACATAATCTTCTGGACATAGCCATACTGAGAGATACAGAGAGAGTTGTGTGGAGCTGATAGTCTTAATTAGCTTTGTAGCAACTAATTTGGCAATGGCTTGAATGTAACGAACGTTCATTAATATCAAAATGTTACACACTAAAGCTTTAAATGTCCAATAATCTAAAAAGTGAGACTTCCATGTCTTTTTTTATTATTATGAAGCTGGTCTAGGTACTATTTAAAAACTGTGAAAGTATCAAAAGGCTCAACCCACAGAGAAACGCACATTATTCACAAACGGACAGAGTGCCTTTAAACGAGCCACCAGGACTTCCGTACATCACAACTATACTATGTAAAGGTATAACGAGCAATTACAATGCAGTTACAGTCATTCCCCGGCTGCAATGACGTTGCAGAGACTCTGAGAGTGCAGATGTTAAAGAGACCGGTGCTAACACGAGCATTTCAGACAGAGGGCGAACGCAGGTATATTCAGACAGACGGTATGAGAAAAATAATGTGTTTTTTGAACACTAAAGCATCTTAACATATTCTAGTACAAATCTAAAATACAAGAATCAACCTGAAAACAAGCATGATATGGGACCTTTAAGCCCTGGTAACACCAGCAATCAGTGGATTTGGTCACGGGCCAAAGTGAGTCTCCACAAACTTTCATGTTGAGTTCAACTTGGTGAACCTTGCCCCACAAATTTGCACCATTTACCAATAGCAAACCGTCTTGACAGCGATGACCTTTAAGGCAACACAGAGCCAGAGAGTCCAAAACGGTGGAAACTATCATAATAACTTATTATTGTAGCTGCGTGTCACCAACCAGTGTGATCTAACCTCCTCTGTGGGAGTACAAATTGTTTCACAACAGAAATATGGTTTACTGTCATGAGACAGGAGTGGGTGGTACAAATACGTCTTTTGTATAAACTTGTTTTCCTGTCAGTAACTGAGAAAATGAGCTTGCTAACTGTTTTCTAACTGACATTTAGAAAGCAGTTAGCAAACTTGTTAGCTTGCTAACTGTTTTCTAACTGACAGTTAGAAAGCAGTTAGCAAACTTGTTAGCTTGCTAACTGCCTGAAGTTCAGGGAAGCTAATGTAAGTGTTAGACACTTTGGATAAAAGCGTCAGCTAAATTAAATATAATGTAATGTAATTGACATGCTAGCAATCAACTACAGTAGCCCAGCAAGTTTCTAAAATAGTTTTTGCGAAGCACGCAGATTCATTTTGTAGTGCCACTTTCTGGTGTGACAGGCCTACAGGCCAAAAAAAAAAACTGCAAAGAAAATTAAGAAAAAATCAATAAGACACTCAAAAACCACACTCATTATTGTTTGCTTTGTCCTTGCTGACTCTGAATTCTTATGTAAATTACATACTTCTGCACACTAAAAAGTGGTTTCATGTGGGTTTATCCTGCAGTAGGCCTACATTCCTGGGTGAAACCTAACAACAGTGATAGTAAGTAAGAGAACTGCTTGGATAAGTTTGGCTGCGGTTGCACCTCTCTGTGGAGCTTCATTATCAGTCTTCAAAGAAAATGTCAACTGCAAACAAAAAAAGCATCATTAGTCTCTTTTTCTTTCTGTGGTGGAAAAAAACAATCATTAGTGTTTCTCTATCTCTCTCTTTCACCATGCCTGCAGGACCGATTTTCTTCCCAGCTGTTTACTGTAAAGGTATGTTGAACATATCTCTTTTTTGCTCACAAACACACTCGCTAACTGATTAAAACCATCACAAACTACTCACATTTGCATAGATAGCAAAAACAAGTGATATAAAAGGAAAAGTTATTGCTGCCATAGCTTTTACCCTGACAAAACACAGAACGCTATATATGCTAATTAGCCATTTAATATGAATGTCTAATTAATGGTATGCAAATGAGACACTGCCATTATTGGACCTGTTTGATATGGGGATGGGCGCGGTATTGAAAATCCTTGGGAAAACAGACATCCGATGCTGCCGCTCGACACACGCAGGAAATCAATTTGGTTAATTGTCAAATATGCAAACATGCAAATTGAAGTCATGCATTGCCATGGCCGAGGCACCTCACCATTGTCCCTGGTGCAAGAATCCGAGAACACACACACACAGCCACGGGCACAAACACACAAGCACACACTCCTCTTATCTCATCAGCCCTTTTATATCGTTGGTATTCAGCGCTCTGTCCTCTGACACAATGCATGCCACTAATTACCAATTCCCATGATAAGAGCATTGCCCATAGAATACATGATGGAAGATGAAGGGTATTCCTGCTAGGCCACAGCTATTGAACATTCTTACTACACACCACTTTGAAAATTGGCTTTCAATCAACATGTTTAATTCTGCAACAGTTAGGAACCCGTGCTGTCTTCCCACAATGGCTCTCTAAAACAGCTGCCATCCAGCCTCCACTGACAGCTAATGGCAGAGTGCAAATACCTGACAGTCTCCCTTATAATGTGTGAGGGCAAAACATTCTCATTCACCCTGTGCAAGGATGTCTGGCTGCGCTCTGAACTCCTCTAAACTCACCTTGCAAAAAACAAACATAAAGCATTCATCAACAAGCCCAAAACAGAGAAAGTCACCACAACGTTGGTATTCTCCTCCACTCACTGTGACTAAGATGAAGATAAAATGCAGGAAGAGTCGACATCCCACAAAAGATTTGTTTTCTTTCCTTTTTTTGCAGTGAAAGTTAATTGAATTTGTATGTTAATGAGGGCTGTGCATAGCTAACGAGCTCAGTGTGCGACCCATTAACACGTTGAATGATTGTTATGCCCGGGGCAAGAATCACCTATAGGAGCTCAAAACACGAAGACAAAGAGCCAATCTGAATACATTATGGATTAATTTGCATGTTCATCTACATTATGTACATGTTACACTGATATTTGTCCCACAGTTCAATCCTCGTGACCTGACTTAAAAGATCTTTGTGGGCAGAAAGGGCATAAGGAAAATAATGGAAACAAAATATTCCAAGACACAAAGAGGGAAAGTATTGTGAGCAAAGAGGAAAAACGGGCCAGAAAGCAGAGCGGTCATTCAGAAATCACACAGAATAATTTGCTCCTTACTCATTGAGTGTTTTAGCTCAATGATGACAAGTTCTCACCTTGTTGGAGATGAGGATTTGGTGTGATTCAGTCGCCCCTCCGTCTCCATGACAATGTGTGAAGCACAGTGAGATCTCTCTGATATCATTACGATGGAAGTCTTTAAATAGCTGCTCACTGCAAGTATGAAGAAAAACAAACACATTTCTAAGTGTAATCACAGCCACTTATTACCACCACTGTCATAATACATAGCAGTAAGTCTAGTAGTGGAAGTATTATTTTGTTATCTATCATATCATCACTGCTGAGTGTAAAAAAAACAACTAGCAGACCTTATTTTACAGGAGCTGGCAAAAACAAGATTAAATATTGGCATATTTGACATTTAACAGGATGCATTAGATGAGATATTCAGATTCAGCCATGCAGTCCTTTCATTGAAGTTGTAATACCATGGTACAATCGTCATAAAAAAAAATAAAGACTTCGCTAACTCATGAGGTTCTTTAGCCACACATGGCATAAACGCAGGCCTACTTACCTTACCGGCCTTAGAGTTTTAGTACAACCGAACGCTGAACAAGACATTTTTAGGCGGCCAAAATAATCCAATTAACTTTAATGAAGAAAATGAGGACATCATTTTTCATCAGCCTTTTACTTGCTTCCACCATCTGCCATTGTGACAAACACAGAATGCTATATGGTGATACTGTTTCAACTCAAAGAACAAACGCCCGCGGTGTAGCTGTTTTGTTTGTTAGTGAATCTGTCTATGTGGTGAAGAAATTAAGTTCATTTAAATACAATCAAACATAAATGCTTCTCCTTTGTATATAGGCATTACACCGATATCAGAAAACCAATGTAATCATAAAAGTAATTTTCTTGTGCTTCCAATGAACTTCATAGCAGCATGAAGTGTATTCATACTGACTGTATTCATACTGAAAAGGTAAACCGATAATGTGTAGGCTATATGCAGAAACATTATCTCTCACTCTTTATTCACTCTGCCCTCATTGTGTGATGACTTGATTGGGATTTGACTCCTGCTATTGGACTGTTACGTAAGGCCACTGCAGCCGTTGGATTGCAAAGTGAATATGAGCCTCTTTATAGTTGCTGTACAGTAGATAATAAAGCTTCATCTCTGAATAAGTCTAGACATCTTTGCTCCCCTGGGGTCTTATGCCTATTGCGGTGACATAGACAGGCTAATCACCACCGGCTTTCATAATGCACACACTCAAAGCACATCAAAAGGAATGGAGTACATGGAAAGTTCAGATCAACCTGGATGTACGTATCATTCATTCCTCTCTCTCGCACTCTCCTCCCTCGCTGCCTCAGCTGTTATATAAATTTACTGTGCATCCACCGACTCTGCCTACCTCCCTCCCAGCTCTCGCTTTTCCAGCTTAATGGCTGAGTGTGTATGTATTGACACAACTCCTCCAAGCCACAGCAGTGTGAGGGCAGCGCAGTCCAGCTGGGGGTCAGCTTAATGATAAGGTTAATGAGGGTGGCCGGGACTCAGGCATGCCTCCATGAGCTATTACAAGAAGAGGGGAGGAAATGAGAGATAAGTAGAGGAGAAAGCAGGGCAGGACAGGACAGGACATGATAGGAGAGGGGAGGGGGAGAAAAGAAAAAGGAAAGAAACATAAATGGTGAGAGAGAAGAGGAAAGAGAAGCGAAGGAAAGTTAGAATAGAACGGGAAAAGAAAATGGTGGGAGAGAAGAGGAGAGAATATGAGAGGGGAGGAGAGAAAAAGAAAGGAAAGATAAGAAAGGAAGGGACATGATGTAAATAAGGAAATTGAAGAGTAGGACAAGTTAGGTAAAGAATGGAGACAAGACATAAAAAAGAAGGAAAAATAATTAATGGAAAGGAGAGTATAGAAAAGGAGGACAGATGAGGGAAGGAGAGGAAAGGAAAAAAAGAGGAAAGGGAAGGAAATATGGGAGAGAGGAGAAGAGGACAGGGAATGGGAAACAAAGGAAAGGAAAGGAGAGGGTAAGGAGAGAAAATGGAAGAGAAGGTAGGGTACAAAGGGGAAGGAAAGGATGAGATTAAGTAATTGGACAAGGAAGAACAGGAAAGCAAACGAACAGAAAAGAGAGGACAGGGAAGCAGAGAACAGAAAAAAAGATAGGAGAGGGGGGGGAAAAGGAAAGAAAGCAAAGAGGGAAAGGATAGGATGATCAGGCAAGGAAAGAAGTGGACACACAGGCTTAATCATTCACTGTCAATAAATCCCCCCACTATGCATGCATTCCTGCTCTCTGCTTGTGGCTCATTTTACTGGATGGACAATGGAGGGAAGTTAATGAGCACATGTGTCACTTAATCATCAGCCCAGTTGCTGGTAAAGAAACGGTCATGGTTCCAGCAAAATGCTGGCAGTCACACCCTCAAGCTGACCGACATGCACACAAACACAAACACACACACACACACACACACACACACACACACAGGATTGTGACACTATCTTTGTGGGGACCCGTCATTGACATACGGTAATGCATTTCCTAGCCCCTTACCCTAACCTTAACCATCACAACTAAATGCCTAACCTTAACCCTAACCATAACCTAATTCTATCCCTAATCCTACAACCAAGTCTTAACCCTCAAACAGCCCTTTAAACTCGTGGGGTCCACCATTTTGGCCCCACAAAGCTGTCGGGACCCCACAAGTATACTGGACTCCCGGTTTTTGGACCCCACGCATGTAGTTAAACAAGAACACACACACACAGACACACAGACACACACACACCCACGCACATGCTCCTCTCCTTACAGAGCATATGCCCAGACAGCCCTGTAGGTGTAAATCCTCAGCTGACAGACATATTGTAGGTGTCCGGGCAGAGATTAGCCCATTTCCTTCTTTAGTCTGGAAAAATATCCCGAATCAGCTTTAGAATACTGCTGATGCTCATCTCTAATAGGCTAATCTGCACTAAACTCTCATTGTGTACATGTGTGCGTATGTGTGTGTGAGATTAACCCCAAGGTGTCAGTGAGGAGTTGTGGATGTGCGCTTGAGCTTTCAGCAAAAAGTATCTCAAAACAGCTTATGCTACACACCAGACCAATGAAAAGCATTCAGGGATTTTCTGTTTTTCATTTATTCATTTCCGTTTACATCTAGTTATTTGGCTGATGGTGCACAGCTTTAGAATAAACTAAAATTTCCAAAACAAGTTACAAGCAAGTACAAAGGGCAAAGTTCAGGACATGAGCGCCCTTGATATATTCCACAATCGAGAAAAAGCAGACTGATACGGAAAAAAAAACTACTGTAGAATAAAACCAAAAAGTAAAGATAGAAAGATATAGTGAAAGACAGCTAATGTGAGATTTTGTATTTAAATTGGGGAAATTTGGGGAATAACCGCTGCTTTTACTAGAGTACACATTAACAACACAGATAAATACTCAATCACAAACAGGAAAAGTTAATTGAGAGTGTCCAATTCATTCTAATGAATGGTTAACAAACTCACTGACTGTGGCTTTCCCTGTCTGACAGCCAAAAGGAGTCAAGCTTGTCCATGACTCAAACAACAAACAGACACTTCTAGGCAACCCTTCCTCTTATTACACAACATGTGTATGCATCAACATGTTTTGCATTAATCCACTGCATATTTGACAGTCCTGGACATGGTAAATCAACAACTCAAAAATGCAATTTTGAAATATCTTTTACTATCTTTTAAAGGCATGGTATTGAACTGTCAGCCTACACCACTGTATGGAAAATAGCCACACTGATAAACAAAATTATGATAGTGTTCCTGACAAACTGAATTATGTGGGGGTAAGACAGTGAATCACTTCTACAGTGTTTGTCTTTTCCCTTCATTTGCTTTTTCATCCATCTGTCATATGATATCTGAAACTTAGCCAATGATGCATTTCAGCACGACAATCCAGCCCTTTCCTCTTCATGCTAACTGACCCTATACAATTACAGGTGAAGTCAAGGTGGCATATTGGTTGCCAATTGGCCTAGAGGGGGATTGCATCACATATAGAGGATGACATGTTTGCCATTGCCACATTCACGTATGTGACTAATATACGTCAAGGAATTTGCCGCTTATGTGGATGTAAAGGCTGAAAGCATGATATCGGGTTCACACAGTTGGCGTATCCCCAGGGTGTTCATAAGCCTTGAGTTCTCACACAAATCTTTAGACAGGCCCGTTGACCTGTCCTTGCCTTTGGTACACCATATCACTGTTGTCATGTAGAGAGCTCCAATTTCTGTGTTTTTCAAATTAGAATGTAAAATTAATTATTACATTATGTGAAAAGAAATTCATCATCATTCCTAAAATAAGCTTACATTTTGGAGATGTTTAACAACAGAGAAAAAAAGAAAATGAAACCGAAAGTTGAGTTCTCACTTTTTGTGTTAAACAGGAAAGTTAAACAATGATACCTTTACCATTTTTTGGACATATCTGTAACACTAGAGATCATCTTGCAGGTGGCTCACACCAGCCGCGACGCCAGTTCGGGCCAGGGGCATACTTCCTACATCCAGCCCCCTTGTTCAGACCACACCCATTGTCAAACTCAGCCTTCATTTTGATGTCAACTACTACAAACTTGTAAGGTTTTGTAAAATTAGAGGATAGATACCCGAACCGAGCCCACGGGACCCGACGGTACCCGCCGGGCCGGGTTCGGACAGATATTTAGAAATTATGTTTGGGTTCGGGTCAGGCTCGGTCACATCAGCGTGATAAGGCATTGAAACATTTAAAAAAGCTTATTAGGTGCGCGTCTGTGTTAACGTGCGCTTGTTGCCCCATGTGCGCTGATGCGCTCATCTGTTGGCATTTCCCGAATGCCTTCCAACAGTTGCTTAATAAAAGCGTGCTTTCCACACAAACAAACGTACTAGTGATGGGACAACCAACTCTTTTACGTGAGTCGGTTCAACCGGACGGTCGTTGGTTGGCCTACCGAGTTAATAGATTCGGTCACCGGTTCGCGTGCCCTCGGCACGGGGGGTGATCGCGTTCCCCCGCCAGGAACCAAGACACCGCGGAAGACTCGAGCGGTTGCGGTTACATTCGGTCTCGACATACTATTTACACACTCATACTGACCGACACTAGACTCACGCACTGGCCACGGTTACATTCGGTAGCATGGTGGGCGGTCTCCTCATGACAGTCTAACTACCATGTAGCAACATTCACTTCTAACATTTAACTTAACATAACTACCAAGATAACATTAAGTGTATTTGTATGTGATATAATACTTTCCCCTTGGTAATGTAGCCTATGAATTTCCATGAACACAATTCTAAAATGCACGAGACATAAAGGCTTCTGCTATCGGTAACTCAAACTTGCCGAGAACCTAGACACCCGTTTGATTACATAGACTCATGCATTAGGCAAGGTTACGGTCTCTTTCAGTAGCCTGGTGCGCGGTCTCCTGGTCACAGCCTACCTATCACGTAACAAACATTTAACTTAACATAACTACTAAGATAACATGACGTGCATTTGTATCTGATATCCATCGATAATGTAGTCTATGAATTTGTATGTACACAATCATCTAAGATGCACGAGAAATAAAGGCTTCTGGGATCGGTTGATAACTCAAACTTGCCGAGAACCTAGACACCCGTTTGAATATAGACTCATGCAATGCCCTTGGTTACGGTCTTTACGGTCTCGTTCAGTAGCCTGGTGTGCGGTCTCCTCTTGACAGCCTACCTACCACGTAGCAACATTCACTTCTCTAACATTTAACTTAACATAACTACCAAAATGACTTGATTACATTAGACTCGAGCAGCCGGCCGGTTGCATGGTTACATTAGACTCGAGCGGGCCGGCCGGTTACACGGTTACATTCGGTCTCGTTTAGTAGCCTGGTTTAGATAGCTCATTTTCTGATTGATTCAACCACCACCACTCCAGTGGAGGCGCTAATGAGCTAGATTACGACCATAGACTGTATATTATTATGATTACGACACACACAGTAGCAGAAGAATACCAGCTACACACAACGGCACGAATGAAGTAAAAGAAAAAAAACAGGAGTGAGTCGGTTCATTGGCGTATGGCACTCGAGTCTCCCGGTTCAGTGACACGAGTCGGGTTAGTTAACCGGCTCTTCGGTCAGTTCGTCAACACTAAAACGTACATGTGTCATTAGTATGAGAAAAAAAAAAGATTTTAAGCCTGTCTGGCTCGGGCCAGGCTCGGTTACTGCTGATACTGGTTGACTGCTGATGCGGGCCGGGCTCGGACAGAAAAATGCGGCCCGATCCGCACTCTATCGTGAATATATTTTGCATTTTTGTCGGCTAGGGGCATAAAGTTCCTGATGTGGTGATGGCAAATGAGCCAACTATCAAAACTCACCGCCGTGCATCGTACACTAACCCCTAATTTAAATCATGGTACAGACACTGGAAGGAGTGCTTAAATAAGATAGGACTTAGCCAAAGCTAACAACGTCCCTCAGTGGCCATTGGAGTTAAAGTGACATAAAAAAATATGTTCAGTGTCCGTCAACATCAGATTACAATATTAACATTGTCAGTACTAAAAATAAATACAATTTAAATGACTTCTTTTTGGTAATTACAATTTTAACAAAAACAGCAAAGATATATTGGTTTCTTGACAAAAAGAAAATGTATAATTTCAGTTAACAGTCACTTTAAAACTGGCATTTTACTTCCCTTCAAGTTGTTTTGACCTTATGATCAGCTGTCGTTTTAAATCCCAGACCAGCTGGGAAAATCTTCAGGAAGGGGAAGCTAATATGAAACCCTGCTTCATCTTCTCACCACACACTTGTGAGTCCTTGAGCAAGGCATATACCCCCACATTTGGTGTGTGAGCTGCTTCCAGAAAATAAATGCACCAGGAAGCTACTGGGTGTGAATCTGCGGAACATGGCATTGCTTAAAAAAAAGAACATGCATGCTCAAGTAGTCTCTGTTATATAAATTTACCTGAAAAAAAAAACTTTGATCGGACCATTTGCCATGCTACCAAATGTGTGCACAAGCATGACTGACCAGCCTTAATGCCCAGGCGCTCTGGATTACACACACCACTAGTCTGCTGGCTCCACAGCTCTAGTCAGGGCCCATTGAGAGGGCATAATTGAGTGTGTGTACATAGACCCGTATACAGTGACACTTCATATGAGCAAACACAAAGCCTGATCAAACATGTGAACATGGCGATAAAGAATGCTGAATGGCTTTCTATCTGTGATCTTTTGTGTGTGTTAAAGCTCTGTCTACCATGATGCTTTGTGCTTTGTACGTGTTAATGAGACTTGCAGATCAAATATCCTCTGATTGTTGGAAGGGATATGAGGTTGACGTGAAGTCGATTGACCCTCATGCATCACAGTGTACACTGGCATCTACATCTGCAGGGAGGTAATATGTTTAAATTATTTTTCAACTTTATTTAATTACGGTAGGTTGCTTCTTCTGACATGTACTATTATAGTTTTTCAAACTAAGGGCTGCCTGCAGGACAACTAGAATCTTCTTCCAGTGTCCATAGAACCATAAAACTGAACTGAACTTCTTTCACTTCTTGTGTAAGGACTGTTGTGGATAATTTTCCAAAGAGGATAATTTTTTTTTTAAAACAGGGCTGACATTGCTAGGAGACGTGCTGTCAACATTCATGGTGCGCTAATGAGTGGAGTACGTCGTAGCCCTGTATAGCGTACAAACATTGATACGAGACGTTTGTTCCCCAAGTCGTATGTACCGTCGATTTAAGATGTCTTCCCTGTTATAACATTCAAAAATGAAGAGTGGAAGCTAGCAAACAAGGCTAACTACCTTTCAATCAGAAAGTGGATGCTAGCTCATTTTTATTTATGTTCTTTCAACATCGGATGGCTGCTGCAAAGTCTGTGCAAAAAAGAAAAGAATAGAATAGTCTTTATTGTCATTGTACATGTACAATTAAATTGAATGTTTGTCCTGTAGACAGTATATAAAAATGGGCGAAATGTCAAATCCCCAAAACTGAAGCCAAAACATCTCGATCGCCCCCTAG
This sequence comes from Perca fluviatilis, assembly GCF_010015445.1. Taxonomy (NCBI): domain Eukaryota; kingdom Metazoa; phylum Chordata; class Actinopteri; order Perciformes; family Percidae; genus Perca; species Perca fluviatilis. The sequence continues at coordinate 10,478,952 of NC_053124.1, read as the reverse complement.
TATCAGCTGCAGTATAGGTCATAAACCCTTCCCCCTCCACGGGAGCGGATATGATATTGGCCAAACTGATAAAAATCAAAGTGCATATCAAATAAAGAGATGGTTCTGTCATTTTAGGTAGTTACTATGTTCTATATCTCCAAGTGTTTATTTTTCTGATAAGTTTGGTTTTAATTAGTTACTTGATTCTATAAAAAAAGGGGGTGTGATATGATTGACAGCTGTGATTGACTCACAATTGAGTTCGGCGGGTGCATCGCGGGAACTTGATATCCCGGCTCCAACCATCCCTACTGCGCAGGCTCCAAATGACATCACCAGCACAAGATGGTAGCGCCCACATTCGGGATGTTTTAGCATTTTCCCTGCAGTTTTGGGGTTTGAAAATCAGTGACATTTTGATTACAAGTCAGCCGTTGTAACTATGCCCCCATACGGGTTAATGTGGCACAATACCATGAGAAATAGGGAAATAAGGTCAGGGTTAAATAAAAATAAAGGAAGAATTCAAACATCCTTGCTGATTTGGAAACTCTGGGAACAGCGGTGTGTTCACTAGTCAGAGACAGGATATGACAATAGAAATCTGTTGTGTGAAACCGATCCTGCCTCATCACAGTGGTGTTGAGCAGTAAGAGCCAGATGAGTGAGCTGGATAAATATTTATGGCTCCATGAGTGGGCCTATCCTGCTCACTGGCCATCGGCTGACGGAAATGTAAGTAAAAACAATCAGTGTTCCCATTAAAAAAAGAAGCCTGTATAAGGGTAAATATCTAGCTAAATGTCATCCCTTGGGATTATTTCACTCCAGCCTAGATCTGATAGTCAACTTCAGCCGTTAAAAAGTGGGAGAGGAGGTAATTCAGTTTGACCGGGGCATCCAGAGGACTTGGAGTGGCTACAAAACCTTCCGAGGGACAAAGACAGTAACATAACAACACAGCATAACAGCCTAAACATAGAGAGAGAGATAGATGAGGAGAGAGAGAAGGAGGTGATGAATGGCGTTGTTTTTGTCAGTAAGGAGGATAACCGTATCCTCCTCTGGGAGCAGCGGAGCCGGAGAGCGTCTGTGAGCACCAGTCATGTGTCTCAGAGACAGCCAATGGAAATATGGGGACTTGGTTCATATGTGAGTTTACTGGGTCAGAGTCAGAGCAGCGGAGGAGGCTACAGCCAATCGGAATGGGTAGCAGCATCGGGAGGATTAGCCAATGAGGTTGGAGTCTGGTGTCTGGTACCAGTTGATGTCTGACAGTTAGACAGACTGTATCTAATTACCACAGCCGAGGCTCAGCATGGGTCTGTGTGCACGTATGTGTGTGTGTGGTGTGTGTGTGTGTGTGTGTGTGTGTGTGTGTGTGTGTGTGTGTGTGTGTGTGTGTGTGTGTGTGTGTGTGTGTGTGTGTGTGTGCGGGTGTAACTGAGGAGAGAGGGAGTGAAAATTAGAATTAGAAAAAAGGAAGGTGGTTTGGAGGTTTTGGCAAAAGTTGAAAACAAGGCATCAGATCTGGAGAGCTGCCACATGAAACTGAAATTGTGCCAAAAGACAGTGTGGATATAAATATACAAGCCCTGAATTCAGAATGAACTTATTAAATTAGCCATATTAGGTAGTGATACATCCCATTGCTCTGCATGCCTATACTAAAATAAACTCAACTGCTGGTACAGTGTGTGAACAAAGGAAACATGTGTAATGGCTGGATGGGGGTGTTAAAGTGTGAGGATTTCTGTATATTTCTCCATTTCCTGTATGAATGAATAGGCTCTGAAAAGAGAGTCCCGTTTCCCACAGTGTAATGCTCCATTATTGTCTCTAACACAATGTTCTTCTCACTACAGGCAGCTTCACCCCATTCAGCCTCTCTATTAGTGACTGGATAAGACAGAGACTGCCAGGTGTTAATGGCGCGTGCACACACACACACACACACACTGTACGCACGTATATGCATGCACACACTCATGCTCAACCTCAGTCAGAGGTGAGCGGGAGTGACAGAAAAGGGCAGCTGGTTGGTGGGTTTTTCCTGTTTTGACTGCCTCTGTCTGGGCTATACACACACACACACACACACACACACACCGGCGACGCCACGCCCTGGGAACTCTCAACATCCCATGCCCTCGATAGCGATGACGAGGCAGGCCAGATGATTGCTGTGTCAAGTCAAGGCAATGCAGACACACACACGCACACGCACAAATCACACATGCTTCTCGAGTGTAAAACAATGGTGTTACAATGAGGCTGCCATGGCCTGTTTTTCCCTTCTGCTTATTTGCAAGTTTTGATATGTGGTCGCTGAGCTGCAGAGGGAAATGACAGCCCGGTCTCATGGCAGTTCGTGATATGGTCACGTAATGGAATCTATTAAGTCGTGGACAGGACACGATAATGTCGGTTTTTTTCGTGTGGTGATTACGAATTTTAAAGCAATGTATTTCAATGGGAAGCATATTTCGTGATCACAGAACGATGACGGTAGCGAGTAGTATTGATAAGGCGAAAGTCTGCGCAGGGAGGTTGGTGGATGGGTCAAACAACACAGGACTTTCACCCCGAAGACCGGGGATCGCGTCCCGCGTGATGCAGTTCCTTTCCTCGTTATTCTCTTCCTAACCACAACCGTCCCGCTGTTGTCGGCGCGGCCCGCGTGTGACTGTTCCTTTCCCCGTTCTTCTTTTCCTAACCACAACGGTCCCGTTGTTGTGGCATTACATTTCCCCGTTGTTGCGTCCCCCCAGAGCAGGATCGAAAATCGTGACCTGTACACGTTAAAAATTAGTGACGTGTACACGAAATAAACGTCAAAATCGTGACCTGTACGCGAATCAATAAATCTAAATAACGTGACTATTTCACGATCTGGCGTGAGACCGGGTTGGAAATGAAGTTGCATCAAGATAAAATAAAATAAATAAATACTCATTTATAAGAATCCTTTGACATTTTGGGAATTATACCAAATTAGACATCAAGAGTCCGATGACAAGATTGATGCCACTCTTGTATTTGTGTGTTAAATACAATCAGCAGCTGCTTAGCTTTAGCATAAAGACTGAAAACGGAGAAACTGCTAGCCTGAGAACATAGCGGCTCGCACAGCCAAGAGTAGTCAGCCGGCAGTAACATGTTAACAGAGTAACACAGTAACTCACAGCAGTCCGCGGAGAGTGTCCCGTTTCCAGTCTTTGTGCTAAGCTAAGCTAACTGGCTGCTGTTGTAGCTTCATATTTAACAGACAGATATGAGAGTGGTATCAATGTTCTCTGAGCAAGAAAGCGATTAAGTGTATTCCCCAAAATGTCAAACTATTAATCTTTCATTCGCGAAAAGCTAAACTGATGTCTCGAGGCAGTCTTGACAAGAACTAGGGTAACTATAGGACGGGTGCATTCAAACGCAAAAAGAAGAAAAGACCATGGGCATGTGTTCATTTGTCTTCCTGTGTGTTCTGACTTTGATCACTGAGAATGTACAGAAGTACCTCGCCGTAGCGTGACAACACTCCATTTGTTGTGGTGAAGTGCAATTAAAACAAGCTTGTCTTTTGCACATGCTGGGCCAACATTGGCATCAACGCGGTAGGGTTCGAATCCATCTGGCCGAAGACCTTCGTTTTAACTCGTTTCCCCTCTCTGCCTCTCTCTTCCTCTCTCTAGGTTCTCTCTCTTCCTAAATAGAAAGTTGGACCATTACTCCATGCAGCAAAAGCCCTGATCGAGGATCAGTATTAGAGAGATGAAATAACAGTCTTGTGTTATCCAGTCAGTAGAGAGCATCAGTACTGGTAGTGCTCCAACCCGGCAAGGGCTGTTGTTGTTATTCTTTGATCAGACCAGCAGGAATAACAATCTATAATTCATAACGCTCAGTCTAGTCTGGGAACACTAGGCACTGCACCTTTAATTATTGATCAAACAGAACAGATTTAATATCAATCACTGAAGCATAGGCAGAAGTGAGCAAAGTAGAAGAAATGGAGGAATCTCTGGGGCGCTACCATCTAACCCTCTAATGAAAACAAAAAAGAAATACAGTGCAGTTAATACTGTGGTGGTGGTGTGCAAACAGGAACTCAGGCATAGCTTGGACAATGATTCACTGAGACTACAACTCACAGGATCCCGCTCTTTGAAGGTTGATACTGATAGTTTGGGATCTCAAGCTGTCAATGCCCAGTACTTTTCATAATCATTCTACACTATTCAATGTTTTCCATGAATTTGATTCCAAGAGAGGTGGAAAAAGGCTCAGAGGCTGAAAACAAATGTAGTACTACTACTAATACTTTAACTACTACTGGTGCTACTACAGCTGCTACTACCATAACTACTACTACTATTATTACCAGTGCTACAACAACACCTACCACCACCATTTACTTCACCACTGCTACGTTTGCAGTACTGCTAAAGAGTTCAACAGTGTGGTTCTGGAAGAAAAAAAAATCCCATTTATTGTTTTCCATAAGGATTTTGATTATAAGCCATAATGTCTAAACCATCATAGGTAGACTGACCACTGGCTACGAGGTTGCGAAACGAAGATTTAGACTCCTGTAGAAGCCACAAGTCCGTATGAAATCAAATTTCTTTTAAGAAAAATGTGTTTTATTTGCGATCTTATGGGGAAATACTACTCTACCCCCAATCCTAAGCATAAAAGCAATGTCTCTGATTGGTGGAGCTCGCTTGTTACCATTGAAATGTTTACCGCACCCGCAAACCCGTGGCTATTGCGAGTTGCTACCATTAAAGTCTATGACCGTTTATTTTGCACCGGATCACATGTTTTATGGTTGGCTTGGTTCCAGGCTTAAAACTCCTTATATAAGCATTTATTGAAACATCAATGCAGATATTAAATGGGGAAATCACTTCCGGAACCAGAGCCATTCAAAAAGTGGGTTGAGCTGTATTACAACTACCAGGGGCGGAGCGAGGTGGTGGCTTCTGGGGCTCCAGCCCCAAATGTTTTCTCAAAAGCCCCAATCTTTTAGGTTTAAAAAAAAAAAAAGAACTACTACTGTTCTATGCTACTACTGTTAGTAGTAGTATGCTATTCCCTGAATAAATCTTATATAATTGAGTAAATGTTCTTTTTGGGATCATTGACTTACAATTAGAGGATTTCAGGTTATTATGGGATGGATTCAGATGTTGCAGATTTGTCAGCTTAACATTTATTCTGTGAACTCTTCTCCGGCACAATATAACAAAAATAGGTTTTCAAGATTAGTCGTGCTTGTTTACGCCAAATTCCTACCCTCTCTGTTATATAACTTTAAAAAAAAGTAATATCAAAATGTTTTGCCTGCTTTTAGGTGGCAGGAGTGAACATGAGTCATCCTCGACATTAGTTGCGTTCTGGATTCAGAACCATTAAGACAGTTCAATTAAACACAAAAAAAACGATGCAGGCGCTACAGGATGATTTTTTTTTACTTGGAAACTATGTTTTTCTAGCCTGGATGCCAGCGGAACTTAGCCCCGCCCACAACATTCAAGGTCGGGAAGTTCGCATTCTGACTAGAATCTGAGTATGACGATGTCAGGTTAATGTTTTTCCCAAATTATGTACAGATTTTTAGGCATTCCATTATCTCAAATGGCCCCGAACCCCCTAAAACTCCTCTTACTGATACTACTACCACTGCCTCTCATCATTTATTGAACTTAAAAAACAGTGAAACAGTTAAAACAAATCAACACCTTGAACTGTGAAATTTCCCTAAATACTTTTCCAGTTGAACTTTTTGAATTCCCCTTAAAATGTATAACATAAAAAAATATATTCAAATGTTTAAATAGTATTAAATAATAAACACAAAATAAGGTTAACTGTTGCAGTGCACTTTAACTATATTTTAAAAACAAGTAATACTCGATTATACTCGATTTTCTCAATTACATTGTTTTTGTAATTGTTAGGAGCCAAAATCAAAATCGCAATCAAAGTTCGATTAATTGCACAGCCCTACCGACTACTACTAAAATATAACTACAGGTACAGTTACTGCTATTTCTTCTTCTGCTACTACTACAACTGCTATGACTCATAGTAGTCATACAGTACTACTATCGTTACAACCCTCCTATATGACTACTATTACAACTACTAATACTACTCATTCACGGTTACTACTACTACCGCCACTATACAACTACTAATCACAACTCCAACATGTACTGTCTGTACTACAGTACAACCTTCATGTGCACCTTTGTAAAATCCCCCAAAAAGTGTTTTATTGAAAATAGTTTACATTGAGGGCTATCCATAATAATTTATTCCATTAATAATATATGTAATCTGTAATATATGTGTAATAAACATAATGATAATGTATTCCAGTGTGCTTTAACTCTAAATTGAGACGTCAGTAAGGAGAGTAGCAAGACAAAATGGCTTTAGTCCACTGAGTGGGAGAACTGTGCAGCTGAAGAGTACTGATTACGCTGGGCCTGTAAGGGGCTTGCAGCTGTAGAAGCAATTGAGCACAACACACGCACTCACACATACGCACGTACACATACACACTCACACACACACACACACACACATAGACAATGAAAAACCCAAACATGTTTGCAGCTTCCTGCCTTTTACTGTCCATTGTTATATTTAGTGACACAGCTCTCACAGACCACTTTCAACACTCAGGGTGCAATTAGAAAAGAACAGACATTTTCTTACACTCACACTCCCACAGTTTGACACACAAACAGCAGAATTCCTGCAGCGTGAAGGGGTCCTTGCCTTCCACTCAGTACAGGAATGCAAGGAGAGAGAGAGAGAGAGAGAGAGAGAGAGAGAGAGAGAGAGAGACTGGGACTTTCCCCAGGATGTCAGAAAAAGGAGGGAGAGAGGAAGCAGACAGTGGGAGCGACGGACGACAGGAACAAATACAGGAGGAGGGAAAATGGATGGGTTGTGTATGGGCTCGTTTCTGTTTCCCACAGTGGAAATGACCCAGTTATTACTGCACACTGTGTGAAGTAGGCCTTACAGCATGAAACAGAAGAAGGAGAAGATAAAAACCATGAGAAATGTTGAGACATTGTATGACAACTTTCCCCCCACTGTACTGTGGAAGTAGAAATGTGTCTCGCTCTCAATCATTCCCACTGCTGTCTGTCTGTCTGTCTGTCTTTCTGTCTATATGTCTCTTTGTCAAGGTTAATGATGTGTCTCCAGAGCTCAGTGCAGTTGCCACCGGTGTTCCCATTGATCCCACACACAGCCCTGAACGCTGCTCCCCATATGGCACCGCTGAGGGTGTGTGCGGCTCTGTGATAGGGATCAGCAGTCTTTATTGTGACTCAGTTTGCAGCATGTGTGTATGAGCGAGTGTGTGTGGTCTTATCGGTGAGCCAGCTGCTGGCATTTAGGGTTGCATATTTGTGTGTGTGTGTGTGTGTGTGTGTGTGTGTGTGTAATAGTAGAAGACAACCTCTCTGACATTAGCAAACTTGCCATGTCATCTCAATCCAGGGAGGCCTCACTGTGATAAAAGAACAAGGAATCCTTTCACTCCAGTGTGTGTGTGTGTGTGTGTGTGTGTGTGTGTGTGTGTGTGTGTCCACATTAGTGCATAGAAATGCAAAGTATATCAGTACATCTATGTGTGCATATTTTTGTGTCTATGCATTTCCATATTTACTGTATGTCCAGATGCTTGTGTGTGTGTGTGTGTGTGTGTGTGTGTGTGTGTGTGTGTGTGTGTGTGTGTGTGTGTGTGTGTGTGTGTGTGTGTCATCAGTGAGGGTGGTCTCCACCTGTGGATTACACTGTATGGGCCTGTATGCTGTTGCAGAGGAATGAGGGGGGGGCTTCATTTCTCTCCAGAACACACATTTCCCCCACTAAATAAAAGTCCAAACACTGTAAGTATGTCCAAGCTTACCTATGGCAGCTAAGATATCAGAGGAGGAAATAGAGAAGGTGAAAGGGAAAGGAAAGCCCCTCATTCTGCAAATACTAGGATATATATTTTAATCCTGTTTGACAACTTTAACTACTTATAAATCCACTGATTCACACAGGATCCTTTGGGTGGGTTGTGTCTTGGGTGTTCCGCAAGTACACAATATGAGAACTGCATACAGTGTTCCAGGATAGTGTCCATTCATTCCAGTTTAAGTTGATCGCACAGCGTACGCCCCAAAACGCTTTCTGGTTTGCTTCCACATTGGGCCACTCATGACAACATGCTCATTAGTGTCATCCTAGTGGCCCCACCAACATGTGCCATAGAAATTACATTGCAATGTCATAGACATCTATGCGAGTTTACCAAATACTAAATATTATCTTAAAATGCAAATTTCCACAATACAGAGTAGGTCTGGGCGATACGGAGAAAATCAAATATCACAATATTTTTGACCAAATACCTCAATATCGATACCGCAACGATATTGTATTGATATTGAGATTTTTGGTGAATAATCATCAGTAATGTGGATATAATGACTAAGTGGGCAAAGGCAAATAATAGAACAGCTAGAACAGTCTGGTAAGTTCATAAAATGACATCACTTTACTGTAATGCAGCCTGTAAAACCAGGAAAAGAAAACACTTATGCTATATTACGATATCACGATATCCAAAATCTAAGATGATATCTAGTCTCATATCACGATATCGATATAATATCGATATATTGCCCAGCTGTAATACAGAGTAATTATCAACCTTGTCTGCCCTTTAAGGTGTCCTGTTATAAGACCTTTATGAAGACTGTCTATGTGGAAAAAGCTTTTGGGGCCAACAGGGATTTTTTTTTTTGGTACAGTACAGTGGTTGGCCACTGGGTGCATGATGTCAATGTCCCAACCCCTATATAGGCCAGCCTCTGTTCCACTACCCTTATAGATAGATATATTTCTTCTTCAACAAACTTTTTGCACTCCTTTTTAAATTCTAAATCTACATTGTTGACATTTATGTTTTTTTGTTTGTGCATTATGTTTCTACCTTCTCACAGTGGGCCACCACATTAATTGATCAGCAGAATAGTGTGAAACCGAAGGCAGGAATATGTGTCGCTACGCCAGGTTGGTCTTGTGCAAACCCAGTACAAATAAAATAGGGATTCAAAAGAATTGCTCCATGATGCTACTAGAAGTCAACAGCTCCACAGGGTATCTTTAAGTACAGAAGAACCGTCACAACCTCATTGGAGCTGGAGTTGTTGTTGTCTTTTTCACAAAAGAATCTTAACTTTTACTAGCTTTTACCAGAGTTGTCAAGCTTTTTTAGGGGGACCTAGATCATTTTGTCAAACTACTTTTCCCAAGGTTGTAAATTGTTCAATTTCCAGTCTTTTCTTTTGCTAAAATTACAAGGTTTCCATTTTTACCAGCTGGTACAGATACCAATTTAGCTCTGACAACAAAACCCAAGTATCACATTTCATCTTTTCAGAAAGAATGATGACAGAAGCCTTCGAAGAGAAATGACTAGGCAATAAAAGCTAAAGAAACAGAGATGAACTGAGAAGAAGACAAAGTGTAGGCTTCCTATATAGTTTGACTGAGAAAATCTGCCAATCACTATCATCATGATGGGATCATTCCTGACTGTGTGTATATTTTGGCATTATTTTATAGTATTTTCATGATGAAACTTGTCAAAACTATGTCAGAAATAACATTTACTGTGGGAGTATTAACCCTGCCTTCAGAGTGGCTAATCGACCTATAAGAACTGCATCAGTAATATAGCTGTACAGGGAATCTTTTGGCATTGGAACATTGTTACATTAAAGACTGAAAAATATCAGAATTGGCCTTCAAAAACGCATATCCGTCTAACCCCAGCTGGCGTGTGAGAGAGAAAAAGATGGAGACTGCAAACCACATCTTAGCCTGCCAAAAATCACATTTCCCCTCGACAGTATAGCTGGTTTACATTAACTCTCACACATGCATGGCGAAGCCCGAGTCCACCCACTTCACATTTCATTACCAAGAAAAGCTCAAACTGTTATACAAGTCTCTCCAATATAGCAGGAATCTCTAATGCGATTCATCAAACCTTAAGATGAAAAAGAACTGTAAAACTTGGTGGGTAAGTGGTGGGGAGAAGGTATAGGAGGGGAGGGAACCACTACAGAATCATCTCATGGGATTAAAAGCTATGGAAACTAGAGAATCTGGGGTCAAACATGGCCTCTACTACCTCTCTCTACTATGTGTGATCTATTGGCCAGAGCAGTAGAGCAATACAATACTAATGGCAAGGGAATAGCCACATATCACATGTCTCTACTGCTGTATTACAGTATGTCTTCTGTAGGTTCTCTATCCGTAGTTCTACATTTTAGTGATGTGAATGCTTTAGGAAAATGCATTATTCCATATTGAACCAGGTTGAATGGGTCCAACTCGAGGTTTTTGTTGGACCCTTACAGATAATGGTTTATTTTGTATTCAGCCATGTGAAAGAGGCCATGCACTTTATATGACCAAAGGTATGTGGAGATCCAAGCATTAAATCCATTGGGGATTGCTGAACGTTTAGTCTGGATCACCTGAAGTTGACCCTCCTCTGCTGTTATCTGTCAAAATCCTTTCGCTATGGGAAACGGAAAGAACAACCTCTGAGCTAGCAAGCTAACGTTACACGCTGATAATGGCAAGTTTTGACACAATCCAAAATTTGGATCGTGCAACAAGGCAGGCCTGCTTGGTTCTTTCAGGGAATGGCTGTAAAGATTTACAAAGAATATGTTTACGGCATTTACTCTCCAACTGGGACGTTTTGGGACCGATTGGTGGGGACTGCTGCGGACAAAGTACACACAACGATACACTGGTAAGAGTAAATTACGTTTAACCATGTATCCAGCTCATTTAATAAGCTCACATTACTGTATTGTGTGAACAGTTAACTAATTTGGTATTGTATGTGACGTTTTCTTTTGCGGGGTGCAAATGTTCCATCACCGTCCGCATCATCTCTCGGTCTGCGTTTCTCGCCGTCCAAACTAAAGCACTTGAATTTCCCCTCTGGGCATCAAGAAAGTTTATCTTATCGTAAAACGCAACGCAAGTGTTTCAGTTTTAGGGGCTCAGAATAGCCAGATGGAGGAACAGGAGACAGGGAGAAGAAGGGGAGGAGGTGTTAGTTTGACCTTAAAGGGACACCTCACCGATTTAGCATTAAGCTTTGTATCAGTAGAAACCCGGTAGTATTTTTGAATGACCGTGCTTCCCTCCCTCATGTCCCCCTGAGAGGGGAGATCTCTGTATTGTGGGTCTGGAAAAAAGCCTCAGATGACGCAAAATGACGATTTTTGCGTCATCTGAGGCTTTTTTGCCCAGAGGCAAAAGACTACAGCCAGTATTAGGAGCCACTTCCACATAGCCCATAGGGGGTTGGACTGTCGGCTTTTTCCGGAGATTGCCGAGGAAAAAACGAGTGTCAGCCATCTTGAATCCTCGCTTAGCTTCTCAGCAGGAGCAGAAACTGTTCATCCCGATGGAAATTTTAGAACAACAATTATGTGCATTCAAACTACCGCACACATGTACCACCGGGATACATTGGTACAGATCGGAGAATATGCAGGACACTTTATTACAGACGCAATACTCCACACACTACGCGAGCTTCGCCTGCATGGAGACCAGCGGTGGTGCTCGATGCCTCTGGTCGGTAAAGTGACCTCATCAGCGGGGAACGTTGAACGAGTGTGCCGGTGGAAAGCTAATGCTAGCCGGCCACCTGTTCCACCAATCCTGCTTGCAAGTGTCCGCTCATTAAACAAACTGGACTACATCCAACTTCAACGAAACTCCCAACGTGAGTTCAGAGACTGCTGTGTTTTTGTTGTTGGAAATATTGCTGTGGACAATCCAGCCTGCTGCTCTGTCACCGGGTAAGACTACTAGTGGAGGTGGGCTGTGTTACCACGGCCTGCCTGTTGCAGAAATGGGGTGATTTGTATCCAATTAACTGCTAACTGCTGGTGGAGTTTGTTACTGTAAAATGCCGACCATTGTGTTTATACTCGATGTTTATACCTCAGCCCACCAAGAGCTAATGCTAGTAGCTATGTGTTAGCCTTCTTTTATGGCTTGGCTGAATTCTAATGTAGAATGCTGCTTCAGGCTGCGCCGCTGCAGCCGACAGTAACGTAACCAGGGAAACGGAGTTATTGTTTGGATAAACTTTAGATTTCAATTGTAAAACTAATTAAAATATGAACTAATGTTTTAAAAATGTGTTATTTGGCAAGTGACCATGGTATAAGCGGGTTAATGCCCGACGAGGTGTCCATTGTCAGGTATTAATGGACTTCGGCGGAGTAAGCGTCGGACAGTTCACGCCTCGCCGTCGTCCATTAATACCTGACAATGGACACCTCGTCGAGCATTAACCCTTACATAACAGACCACTGCTAAGGATAACACACCGTTGCCATGCATAGCAGAGCGTTGCCATGGACACAGTTCTGTTCACTCTGGAGCTATCAATCAATGCGCTGAAAGAAGTCCGGATAATGTATCAGCTGTGGCAAAAAAGTATATATTTTAAATTTGTAACACCACTTGAAACGTTTTTTCATGTATATGGTTGAAAAAGTGTTGACAATAAAACACACTTGTTGAGTTGATCGCCTCAAAATCTGTAAAGGGTAGGCTTGGCTTGGGAGTAGACGCTAAAGCAGCAAAGCAAGTGCATTCTGGGATTTGGTGTCTTTCATCCACATGAGCCAAAAACACATTTTCTGGCTTTTCTTGGCCTAGAAGCCACCAATTTAAAAAAAAAAAAATCACATTTCTACTACATAAGTGACCCAATTTAAATATATATTCATCTTTCCAATGGTGAAATATTCCTTTAAACAGCAGGAGGACTGCCTGAGCTGCTTCCACACTTCAAGGGCTTCATTAGGCTAGACACCTGGGGTATGGAGTTTGAAAGAAGTGGGCATTTACTAAACAGAGTAACAAAAGACACTATTGAGTTGCATTATGGGAATTGTAGGATATGTTGTTTTGGGAGTTTGACCCATACTATAAACTAAAAGTCTTAATTTGGTTAGTATCTTGGCCTCTGCGGCTTTTAAACCTGCCTCTCATAAGTATCCCTAACTTAAAGCAGCCGTTCACTCAAGGATGTGTTCTGCTTATTGTTACTTCACTTCACTGTGCAGAGTTTGACCCTAGATGGCTGTTTTCACATTCATCTTCTGAAAGTGGAACGTTTCTCTGCGCTCAGCTTAAATTTTAGTTAGGGCCCGAGCGACAGCGGCGAAGAACCTATTGAAACTGAAGGAATTATTATTCCTTCGTCCGGCAAATTAATTGGCTTTTTGAGGGGCTTAACATACTCCAAAGCTCACCAAAATTGGCGGTCGCCTCAATCCTGGTGAAAATGTACGTATTTTAAGGGTTGTGGGAATAGGCGCACAAAAATGGCTCGCTAGCGCCCTCTACAAAGTTACAAAAATGTAGCCCCTGCAGCACGTTTAATGTAGACTAACGAAACTTGGTACACATATAAAGCATGTCAAGCCGTACATAACAACTCATTGGAGCCATACCCTAAACCCAACAGGAAGTCCGCCATTTTGAATTGACAGAATTGAGGTATCATTGAACTCAGCAGAGAGTTCCCTTTTCATTGGTGACGATTTGTAGCGTCTGAATGCAAATGCACGGTCGCAAGGAGCGGTGTCCGCCAGTAACCCCGACACACACAGAGGCGCGAGGGCCTGTCCAACGCTGCTTGCAGCTTTAATTTAATATGTGTTCGTACCAGCATGATTTTGTGACATCACAACTAGTTTGAAAGCCATTCGGGGTCTGTTACAATATATGCAACTAGCTTAAATGGGATGTTGGCTTTTGAAGCCTCCAGTGCCCAGTGAAGTAGTAAACATCCTGTGTCCAACTTTTGAACTTGACCTAGCAATATACACCTGAAACCATGGTAAGTGGACAGACAAAGATGAGTTGCTCACAATAACCTCCGAGATATTGTGTTGACTGAACTGAACTGAATTGAATGACACAAACACTATACGTAAATGACCGGAAATTACTGCAATGGGTGGCAGTGTGAAAATATTTTTTCTATAATAGCACTTTTTTACTGAACACTGCTAAGAGTCCACCAATTTTGTGTGAGTTCAAGCTGTTAGATAGACTAACTGGCTGTGAAGAGTGGGTAGCGTGCTGCTATAGAGATTAACGCAGAACTATAGCGATGGAGAAGGGTGATGCGTTTCTGTATTTCTCAATACAGGCTAAATACGGGCTATGTGCATTTCTCTGTGAATTGAGCATTTTCATATTTTCACAGTATTTATATACCAACTCAACCTGCTTTATAACTTTTTTTACAATATGGGACCTTTAAAACATGTCTGGAGGGGATCTTTAATGAAAGTGCAATGCTAAATTGCTGGAGCCCTTTAAGAGTTCCCTTAATTGGCACTAAGGGCCCAAAAACATTACCTTGCACGGCAGATGGATTATCCATCTTGTCAGGCTTCAAGTAATGTGTTTGTGTCTGAACTACCAGCTCACTGAACCAATTATTGTCTGCTGAGGAGCTACTGGCAGCCAGGGGCGTGGTTTAGGTGTGTGTGACAGCATAGATATGTATACGATGTGAAGGCCGCAACTGTTCAAAACGACAATGGTGGAGATGGTCTATCCAATCACCTGCCAGGTATTTTTTTTTAAGTGCTTGCCCTTTCCAAAACAGTTTCCAATGAGGGCTTCTCAGATGGCGCTGTGTAACAAACCCTCTGGCCCGTCAGGTTACCAAAAACAGACCAGACCAAAGAAGAAAACAATGGGAAAAGAGGCATCTACATACTTTTGGCCATATTGTGTGTGTGTATATATATACAGTACAGGCCAAAAGTTTGGACACACCTTCTCATTCAAATACGTTTCCTTTGATTTTCCTGACTATTTACATTGTAGATTCTCACTGAAGGCATCAAAACTATGAATGAACACATATGGAATTATGTACTTAACAAAAAAGTGTGAAATAACTGAAAACATGTCTTATATTTTAGATTCTTCAAAGTAGCCAACCTTTGCTTTTTTATTAATAAGGGGAAAAAATTCCACTAATTAACCCTGACAAAGCACACCTGTGAAGTGAAAACCATTTCAGGTGACTACCTCATGAAGCTCATTGAGAGAACACCAAGGGTTTGCAGAGTTATCAAAAAAGCAAAGGGTGGCTACTTTGAAGAATCAAAAATATAAGACATGTTAGTAGTACGTAATTCCATATGTGTTCATTCATAGTTTTGATTCCTTCAGTGAGAATCTACAATGTAAATAGTCATGAAAATAAGGGAAACGTATTGAATGAGAAGGTGTGTCCAAACTTTTGGCCTGTACTGTATATATATATATTTTATATATATATTTTAATATTAGAAAAGCTCTGTCTTCTGTCTCTCTCTTGTATGGATTTATTCACATACTATATTGGCTAAGTTTGAATCAGAAACACTACTGCCAAAACATGAATGGTTAACTCAAACCTAGTCTCTAACTCAAATCCATATGGATCAGTTAAAAAAAAACCCGGTTGGCCCCTTTTTAAAAAATAAAAAAAAAAATTTTTTTTTTTTTTTTTTTTTTTTCTCCCTACATTATACAGAAATGTCTTTTACAGATGTTCTCTCTGTACACTCTAAACTCATCTACCCCTTTCTCTCTCTTCTATGTACACTCTCTCTAAACTCATCTACCTCTTTCTCTCTCTCCTATGTACACTCTTTAAACTCATCTACCTCTTTCTCTCTCTCCTATGTACACTCTCTCTAAACTCATCTACCTCTTTCTCTCTCTCTCTCCTATGTACACTCTTTCTAAACTCATCTACCTCTTTCTCTCTCTCCTTTGTACACTCTCTCTAAACTCATCTACCTCTTTCTCTCTCTCTCTCCTATGTACACTCTTTCTAAACTCATTTACCTCTTTCTCTCTCTCTCTCCTATGTACACTCTTTCTAAACTCATCTACCTATTTGTCTCTCTCTCTCTCTCTCTCTCACTTTACTTACATGGTTTTCTGCCTTGTGCCTCGCACTGTGCCTGTGCACACATAGAGCTTTCCATCTGGAAAATATATCCTTTCACGCGATGCATAGAAGCATAGGAGGAGAGGACTTTCTTCTTCTCTTTCCTCCTCCTCTCCGTATTCTTGGAGATATATGGGAGGGCTAAGCAACTGAAACCTATTTAACAACATTTGAATTTAGAAGACAGTACCCAGCTATGATAACATGTATGATATGATGATAAAAAAAAATGTAGTATAAGAAGATATGTTGTTAAATTGATGTATTCATATAGGGGTATGTTATTTTAAAGCAATGTTTAAGCATGAATTAACTTTTTTCTGACAGAGGAGCAATAGGTATATAATTATAACATGTTTCATAACATTATGTATGTATGTAATGATGATAACTTTTGTTACTTTAATTAAAGGAAAGTGGAAAATACCGTGTTTTCTTTTCGCTTTTGTTTTACTTGACCTCATCAAGATCATCTTAAGGTATGTTGTACATTCAATTGAAGATTTCCACAATATTGCATTTACTTCATTGTGTCAAACTGCCAGAGAGCTGCCTATACCTCGCTATGTGCTGGAGTCTTCTTTGCCACACAATTAGCATTTCACTGCCAACAGTCACTAAAAGAAGTAATTTAACAGTGAAAGTTCACAAAGTTGACAAACACTTGTATTTACTAGGTATGTGTGTCGCAGATAATATGTGTGATACTTGATCATTTTTAGACAAGAACACTAGAGTGCAGCTCAGGCTGCATATAGCAAGTAAGTGAGTAAAATTTATTTCTATAGCACATTTAAACACAGCTTGCGCTGACCAGAGTGCTGTACATAGCGTATTAGCCACAGGGTAATAAAATAAAAATAAATACACTTGATTTAAGCTAAAACGACATCAAGAGACAAACACTTAATTACAAACATAGCAGGGTAAGACAATTAAAACGCCGGGAAGGCCAATGTAAAAAGGTGAGTTTTGAGCCTGGCTTTGAATATTGCAATTGAAGGGGCATTTCTGATGTCAGGTGGCAGTTGGTTCCACAGCTGAGGGCCAGCAACAGAAAAGGCTCTGTCACCTTTTTGCTTAAGCCGGGACCGTGGGACATGGAGCAGACCTTGGCTGGAGGATCTGAGGGACCTTAGAGCTAAATGGGGATGAATGATATCTGCTATGTAGCTGGGGGCCAGGGCATGAAGAGCTTTAAAAACCATCAGCAGTATTTTAAATTGTATCCTAGATTGGACTGTAAGCCAGTGCAAGGAGGCTAGGACAGGTGTAATGTGTGCATGCTTTTAAGTGTTGGTGAGCAGCCTAGCCGCTGCATTTTGAACCATCTGAAGCCGTGCCACCAGTGTCATATTTCTGTCCCGACCCGACCCGAGTCCGAGAGAACCGAGACCGACCCGAACCCGACAGGCACTCTGTTTTTTATGTCCGAACTGACCCGACACCGACAAAATGAATGTAAGCTGAAGCCCTGAGTTTGTGTTACCCCAACAGACTATTGTTAGTAGCCCAACACAGACAGTAGGTCCATCATTCTTTCTTTTTGTCCACTACATTTTCACTAAAAAGAGTTTTTACACACTGTGTCAAGTAGGCCAAACCCAACCTGAACATAATTTTCCAATATTTGTCCGAAACCCGGCCCAACCCGTCGGGCTCCACTTCGGGTATCAGGGCTCTAAAGTACACCCCAGTTTTTAGGTTACAATATTGGTACACACATATTGGCAAGACCTATGGTAACACTCTCACAGGATTAAACTAGAAATGAATCTTACCCACAAAAATACTTCCACAAGAACTTTGAATTCAAGAGAACTCTGAAGCAGGAAACCTACTATCCAGAGAACTGAGATATTTTAGGCAGTGCAAAAGAACCTAATGATGACATGAAAGTACATGGAGATGCTTGTGAGAGGAGTTAAATTGAATTGTGTTTTATTGGCAGTTGTATGCCTCGTGATGATGTACTGTAGGTCACACACTGTGGCCTTTATCTGTATCAGCTACCTACATCGCTGCTCATATCCAGCCTGTATGCTCCTGCTTTTTCTAACAAACAAAAAAAGAACAAAACACCAAACTCTGAAGAGCCTCTGTGCCAAGTCTCATAAGTACGCCAATGTATGACCTTGATCAGCGTCTAGACGAGCCGTGACACACAAACAAAACCCAAGTGCTTCTCCTGAGTGCACTGTATCAGATGTAATGACCCCGCCTGCCTCCAGTCCACTTATATAAGGAAAGATTACACAAGCAAAAAAAAAACACCGCAAGGAGCAGACAAATATAGCTCGGTGAATCTTCGTGTATACTTGATCAAGGTTTTTGAGCTGCAGTGTATGTGAGGAGAGCAGTGTGTTTGAAGGAAAGAAGGATGTGCATGAGTCTATATGTCAGAGAGGGGTGGAGGCACACAGGCAGAGATGGAGGGGAAGGAGGCAGGGGGTTGCACACATTGTCTGTGGTTTGGGAGAAAGAGAGCAATTTATCATCTCAGAGCGGCTCAAACGTATAAACTGTTTGGAAATTTACATTTTATACAACTTCTTTGGCAGTATTGTTTGAGATGAAAGTCACAACAGTGTCAAGTTAACGCACTGAATTAGTGTGAGAACAAAAAGGGAGTGGGGAGGAACAGGAGACAGGGAGAAGAAGGGGAGGAGGTGTTAGTTTGACTTAAACAGCAGAAGGACTGCTGGAGCTGCTTCCACACTTCAAGGGCTTTAGTGACAGGGAAGCTGCTCTATTCAGCACTGTCAGCAGTTTTGCTTGTGTGTGTGTGTGTGTGTGTGTGTGTGTGTGTGTGTGTGTGTGTGTGTGTGTGTGTGTGTGTGTGTGTGTGTGTGTGTGTGTGTGTGTGTGTGTGTGTGTGTGTGTGTGTGTGTGTGTTCATGCGTGTGTGTGGTACATGTGTGTCTATCCATGGGGAATGAAAACTCCCGGTGTTGTTGTTCCATAAAGCAAGGACACTTTCCCACATAGGCGCAAAGGACAAGTACACATCTACTATATGCCCACATACTATTCAGTACACTGATATATCGCTGAGGCTTATGTACTGATATAAGCCTTTTATTACAATTCCGATATCAGCCAGAATGTTATTCACCTTTTAGTGTACATGATAAAACATAATTCATTTAATATTTGATGAAGAAAGCCATCAAATTTAATTAATTAGCATGTGCCATTTTGATTCCACACAGTATTTTATGAATATGTAGGCCTACTGTACAGTATGTATGTACTACTACTCAGTGTTACTTGATTTCTCATTACATATTACTCATTGAAAAAGTATCTCCATTACCTTACTAATTTACTAGTGAATTAAAACAGCAAAGGTTAGGTTAAGTTACTTACATTACACTACTTGTGTTATTCAGCCCAGCTTTGTCACAATTCCGAAGCCTCCACACCAACACGTCTTGTCTTCTGTATGTGTAGAAATAGAAAACATGACATTGTGGTTAAACAAGCAGCCAGTCTAAGTTATTTACTGACAACTAACGTTAGCTTAGCCGCTTTTGCTAACCAAACGCAGCATGCAGGCTAGGCTTATCAGCCAAATGTAGGCAAAGCCACATGGTGGCCTCCACTGAGCTAAGCTAACACGTTCGGCAGCAGTCTGTTCTCTGAATGCAAATTGATATCAACTCTCCCCAAATATGTCAAAGTTGCTGAGTATTATTGGGATTAATAGTCTATATCGACAACGTTTCACTTCCGGCACCCCACTCATGAACTTTGAAGCTTTTACGTGTCTTAAAAAAGGCGGATGCTAATTCTAACTCAAACTTTTCGCGCTAAGAGCAAAGGCTTTTGTACAAGAGGTAAGCTCACAAAATGAAGTTAGAAGCAAATGGTGGTGATGTTGAAGTCATGCGACCGCGGTGTAGTTTATTATAGCCTTACATTAGCGTTTAACTTCTGCCGATTACATTTGCGCTTCAAAAATCATAAAAGTGATGTTTATTCATGAAGATTATCTTGCTGAACAAAACATGTAAATATCATACATGTTTGTGTGCTTCAGAGCTTATTTTCTGCAATAATCCAAAAATCCAATGGAAAAACTCCCAGTGGCTTCTTTGTCGAGGGAGCCATGGCGATGCTAACTTCCGGGTTGGCCTACAAAGATATACGTCATCCCTGTAGCACGCTTTAACTGCATTATTCTTTGCATCCATTTGAAATCGTTTTAGTGTGATAATGCTCTAATTAAAATGCAGTAAGAATCTCCATCGATTTAGCTTAACGCCATGCTGTACAATTCACAAAAAGACAAACTACCAGGAGAAAAGCCCCACTGTGTAGTGTTGTCAGACCCACTGACTGTTACTAAACAATAGCAAAGGAACCATAAAGGAACACTTTGTATCATTCAGGAGGCTATGATGAGTGAAAAAAATGAACGTCAAAACACACACACTTGAGTCGGAGCGAGTCCGTAGTACGGTGGCACCCAGCAATAAAGTGCAGCCATCCCTGGCTGGCACATAGGACACCCATTCACTCTGTGACAGGGTGTCACACCACATGATTTATGATGGGTAATTATGGTTATGGAGGTGACATCATATCCTACTCGCTGGCTCCCGCATGTATCCACGCTGTGCATATGTGTGTCTGTGCATGTGTGTATGTGTTCGCGTGTGTGTTCGGGACTAATTAGTTATGCTGTCTGGATCCAGCAGCGACTGTCTTTGTTTTTCTACAGAACGGAAGACAAGGCATGTCACAACAACATATCTCGCACTTCCTCCAGACGTGCAGCAATGCACACGCATTCACATGCACGTTTAAACACACATGCGCACATATGGGTCCACTAAAGAGTGCCTCTACCTCGCTTTCTTTCTCAAATTTTACTTCTCTGTTCATTGCAAGAACAGATAAGGCTTTTTTTCACCTCTGTAAGGGCGAGAATGGGCCAAAAGTAGCGGGGGAACAGGAATGATCACTCACATTTCTTGAAATTGGCGGCAGTGAGAAGCATACAATTAGAAATCTGCATCTAACTGCTGCTGACAGGCATGGGCACGACAATTGAGAAAATGGAAAGATTATAACATTTCTCTCTCCTGTATACATCTGCTAATTCACTTGCCAGGTCTAAATAAATGCATTCATTTAAAAATGATTTGACAAACCATGCCTACCTATTGGATTAGATATACACGGAGGCTGCTGCGAAAAAAGGTTATATATATACATATACAGTGTATATATATATATATATATATATATATATATATATATATATATTAGGGCTGGGCAAGTTAATGAGTTATCACGTTAACTCATTAATTAATTAACGCCAACAATTATTTTATTATTTCTTTTATTATTGTAAAAGTCTGTTGCTGACTGCTCCCGCGCTTACAGGAACCGGAAAAGTAAAGACTTGGCGGATAAACAAACCAACAAACATGGAGAAGGGTACAGAACTTTTACATGGACATTTTCATTTTAAAGTTCTTCCTGACAGTCGACAGTCGACAGAACCAAAGTTATTTGTAACCACTGCAAAGTTGAATTTTATCACCGGAGTACTTCCATTCTGAAATATCACCTAAATGCAATACATTCAACGAAACAAACAGTGGCGCGTCGGCAGACTACGTTAGGGCGCTGACACACCAGGCCGATTATCGGCCGTGGGACAGTCTGGCGAGGTCAGTGACTCAAATCTGTTCGTTGTGTCCCGTGCCGTCGTCCGTCTGGGGGGCTGTCGGCGTTCATTTTGGCCGACCTGACATGTTCGGTCGGCGGCAGGGCAGTCGGGACTCACCCGGAAATGAAGAGCGGGATGAGGTGACTACAGTCTCTCAAAATCTGACGAAAATCTTTTAAACTGACCTTTGTTGAGCTGAAATGAAGACAGATTCAGCAACTGCACGGCCTATTTCTTGCTTAAAATGTTCTCAGAAACATGTTTTAGTGAACTATTTTAGTACCACATGAGATTGTATTCTGAACGGCCGCCATGACAGTCTGGCTTTGAATTTCTGGAGAAAACAAACCCATGTGACGCGTTCGTCCAATCAGCTGCCGGTTTTCATTTCTTGGGCAACAATACAGATTAGCCCCGCCTGCTGTTATAGAGATGTATTACGTCTCGTCTCCTCTTGTCTTTTTGGTCTGTTCTGTGGCAGTTTTTTGGACCTCGGGGACGCGACTGAGACATATCGACGGGTTTTCTGTCAACGGTCAGCCGTTGACTATATGTGTCTACACCTTAAAGGTGTAGACACATATAGACAGTTAGACATATAGCCAGTTAGACGCAGTGTGTGGGAGAAGTATAGATAAACAAAGGCAAGAGAAGCTAACAAATGCCATAGCGAAGTGGATAGCTACAGACTGCAGGCCCATTAGTGTTGTGGAGGACGTGAATCGAGAATCGCAACAAATGATGGCAGGTATGAGATTCCCTCAAGACGCACCATCACAAGCAGAATACACGAGTTGTATGACAAGGAGAGGACTGCAAAAGCGACAACTTTACAATGTGTTACTCTCACTGGGGACTACTGGACATCACTGGGGAACCATAATTACCTCAGAGTTACAGTTCTAATGTCATGATTTTGGCTCAGGATTTTGTGGCAGTTAGTATATATATATATAACAGACAGGATAACTGCCCTGGCAGTGTCAATAAGCTTTAATTTGGTATTTGGTATTTGTTTAAATTGAGATTTACACTAAATATTTTATTTAACTGCTACTGTATAAACAAAATGCTGATGTGAAGTGTTTGCAGAACAAATCTTATGGCCCTTTCCTTCATATGGCAGAACATTTATATATTGGATTTTGCGTATAACAATGCGATTAATTAGGGAAATCATGCGATTAATCGCGATTAAAACTTTTAATCGTTGCCCAGCCCTAATATATATATATTTTCTTTTTCTTTTTTTTACAGGAGGCCTTGTACAGTTAAATTAAATCCATCATCAAAGCTATTTTTTATCACATATTTTTCATTTTTTGTCCCCAATCTTGACAGGGGAACTTTTATGTTGTTTGAGGTGTTTGGAGGCCAACAAACTGCACAGGTCACTGACTGCAGATAATGTGCAAAGGCCACTGTGGGACACTGTGTGTCCTTAATTAGCCAATTTGGATGAAACACAGTAATGCACAAAAAGGAAAATAGATCAGACCCACTGCCTTCAGTCACCAGAATGAGTAGCTTTTTTGGGGGTTTTTTTTGGCTGTCGAGTAAACTCACTCAGAAGCATGGCCATAGCCAAAGGGGGCCTTATTTGGGAATGGGCTCCAAAGTCCATATTTGAACTTTAAACTGCTATTAAGGTAGCAGCAGGAAATCAAACCAATATCTTCCATACATCCCTTTGCTCCTTGACACGGCAGATATTTTAACAAGAGTGACCTTTTGCAGCTTTTCACCCTTGGCTCAGGCACAGATACAAACTTCAGGAACTCTCTGGCCCTCACTACTGTTGTTTTAACAATTCACCCACTGGCCCGCATTCAAATTCACAAGGTCATAAAGAAATAGTATTCCTATAGCACTTCTAGGCTGATGTCCAAAAATCTTTTCTTGTTTTTCCCATCCCTGTATGAGCATTGGTAAGTTAAATATTATAATTACAACAAAAAGTGAAACAAACAAACAGTCTACTGTACCTGATCTAGTCCGGTCCATCTCTAAGTGGGCAGTATGGTTCCTGATGTAAAGACAGCAGTTTGTACGGTTGACTCTCCTCTCCTGCCTTGCTCTTGCTCTTAAATGCAAATGTTTTGCTCTTTCCCCTTCTCCGCTGCCAGAGCGTCAGACTGCAACTCCTGCAACGCTCTGTCAAGCTGCGTTAATTTGTGGACGGCACAAAACACTGAACAATTATTGGTCTGTATAACAACTCACTTGAATTGGCGCTCTTAAGGCATCACAAGGTATAAGCAGAGTATCATTGAAAGCACACAATATCAAACTTTTAAATAAAAGTATTGAACTTAATGCTTTTGTATTGTACTGAAAGAGAAACACATACGCCTTTTCTAGGGCTGTGCAGCATTTGCGTCCATTTATAAGAAGGAGGTGGACAGTCTCTCGCCGTGGGGGAAGGATAATTACTTAGAGCTGTACACTGAAACATGCGGGAAACACGGACGACAACATGACTTGAAAGATAGTGCCTGCTCATCATCCCTTGCAGATGAACGGCTCAACAGTGAACTCAGCCAAGTCTGTAATGTTTTGATAGTCCCCCCCCCCCCATCCCTCAAATAGCATGAGAACATCTCCTAAAGCCCACTAGTGGATTTTCTTCCTGAGGACTCCGCAGGTAGCTCAGAGCTCCACAACCAATTCTTAGGTTTAGTAATCAAAAGCATCTTCACATCCTCCATTCCTGCGTCCCTCTGCTCTAAGCTCAGTCGGCAGCCAGCTGAAGGAAAGGACAAGGGAGATTGTCATCAAGACACCTATCGCCGATGCTTCATGGACATCTTTCATCTGAGAGAGACAGCAGTGATCCACTGAGAGCAAAAACAAACCACAACACCTGAACAGTTTGCTCAGGTGTTAGTCCGTCTGCCTCCGTCTGGTATCGACAGCCTTCCTCAGGCCCCTACGGAGCTGTAATCCTACTACTGGAGCTGTTTAGCATATCCTATTTATTAGCTGTCTGCTTTCACATCTTCCTGCCTTCTGCTTTATTGCTGCCTACATCTGAGCTTATCTCTTTCAGAACTCATAATAGCCTGTGTTGACAACAGAATGAATCTCTGCTACATAAAAGTGGAAAGCGTTGCGTGTCATTGTCCAGTGAAAGCCATGTATCTCCACATTTGGGTGGTTCTGAATTGAATTCATTTAGAATGTAAAATATATTTTGAAAGGATAGGTCAAAATCTGTAAAGTGTCAACAATACTCACGTGAGAGAATTCGGTATTAATAAGGACTTATAATATATACTATTTTCTTTCCATTCTGCACTCAACCCATTCAGCCTCATTTTCCTTATGCTGCACAGCTATTTTTTATACAGTATATTTGTTTCTGTTTCTGTATTTATTGTTTATTTCTTATTAATGTTTAACACGTTTGTTTGTTTTTGTATGCACCAATCACCAAGGCAAATCCCACGTATGTGTTACTCACTGTAGCAATAAACCCTTTTATGAATCTGGTTCTGATTCTGATATAACCACTTGATTGGCCTATCTCCAACTGCTGAAGCCTGGTATTAGCGTGTGCATTTTGTCCCTCGTCTCTCACATTGGAATTGAATTGTTTAGGGATGTTTTCACTGCCAGCATGGACGGAAGGCATGATTACAGCCACCAGTAATTCTTTAAATATACATATGAACATGTAAGTATGGTAATATAGTAAGAATGGAAAAATGTTAAAGTGCTTATATTATGCTTTTTGGCTTTTC
Source organism: Perca fluviatilis (assembly GCF_010015445.1). Taxonomy (NCBI): domain Eukaryota; kingdom Metazoa; phylum Chordata; class Actinopteri; order Perciformes; family Percidae; genus Perca; species Perca fluviatilis. The sequence continues at coordinate 10,453,442 of NC_053124.1, read as the reverse complement.
CCCTTTCCTTTATTGTGTTATATATCTTTTTTGTGCACGTTATACTGTAGGTTTACAAAGTGAAAAAGCCCAAAGTCCACCCCAAAGGGACTTACCATCTCCAACAGAAAACACTGTTCACAAACTGCTCCAAACAGCTCTATTGTAGTCCAGCGTTTACTTCAGAGACAAAAGTGTGTCACTTTGTAACAAACGTTATAATGCTCGCCTAGCTGCTAGCGTGGCACGCCCTCATACTCTGCTTCTGACTGGCTAGTAGTCCTTACCTAGGTACTGTCAGGGCACGCCCGCATACTCTGCAACTGACTAGCTAGCAGTACTTACTGCGCATGTGTGACTCCCAACAAAGATGGTACAGAAGTGAGATGTCTCACTCTGTAGCTAAAACAGAGAGCTCAACACACAGGGTGAAAAGAGGAGCTGCGGCAATGTGCAGTACAACACTATATGGTGTTTTCTGAAAATCAAACCATGTAAACCTATTCTGATATAACCTCTAAATACAATTATGAACCTGAAAATGAGCATAATATGAGAACTTTAAAGGGACAGTTCACCCTAAAATCACATATTTTTCCTCTTACCTGTAGTAGTATTTATCAATCTGGATTGTTTTGGTGTGAGTTGTAGAGATGTCTGCCTTCTCTCCAATATAATGGAACTAGATGGCACTTGGCTTGTGGTGCTCAAAGCGCCAAAATAATACATTTGAAAAAAATCAACAGCAATGTCTCCTTCCAGAAATCCTGACCCCATTACTCATGACAATCCACAGACCTGCTCGTGAGCAGTTTCATGTCAGAACTATTTGCTTTTTACTGAAACTACACCCGCCAACCGTATATCAACGCACAGAAGGGAAGCGTACTCATGGACCAGAGGCTCGTCCTCCTCGGCTGGGCTGTTTTTCTGAGCTTCATGTGGAAAACGGACACGTTGGAGATACGTGGTTTTCACAGGACGGTGACACACCGTTGGCCTCGGGAAGATTCAGACAGCCACATGCCACCTCAAATACAGAACGAGTCACCTGCTGCTTCCTTTCACCTGTAGGAGAAGAGCTTAAACAGGTCACTCTACCCATATGTGACAAGGACATGATCCCTCACTGGCTTCCCACCCACAAACACTTTTACGCTCCATGGGAGGCACAGCCATGCTGGATGTATCGCTGTCAGGGAATGAATGCACAAGCCTTTGTGTGTACAAATAAACTGAGTTTTGCCCACCTGTATGTGCATTCAGCTGTATTGTGTGAATTTTTCTGTTGCTAAAATGTTTTGGAAATTAAACCCAAATTGAATCAACTAAACAAGTAACACCATCTCGTTTTTTTCATCCAGTCCCTCCAGAAAAACGCGATTATGCGATCGCATAATTCAACGCACAATCAGCCAAAGTCCGCATATTGATGCGGGGGGCGCATTTTTTCAAATACGCCGCACTTTCGCCGCATAAATTGCAGATTTCCACGCAAAATATGCAGGGCTTGCATGATTTCATAATCCCCGCATTTGCGTTGCAAAAAAGTCCCATATATCGTAGCAGAAAGTTGAAAAATGTTGCGTTTACTTCACACAAGACCAGCCATTTTCCCCTGTTGCCATGGGAACATTATGAAGTGACGTAATTACGCGACGTGAACATCATCGAAAAGCAGGGTTTTGGGGAATCACTTCTTTTTCTCTTTTTCATCAAACCGCAGTTTTTGCAAGTTCCTGCAATTTTTGCAAGTTCCCGCAATTTCATTGCATAAAACTGCATAAATATCCCGCATATTCCATCGCATTTTTTAAGAAAACGTGCCGCATAATCAAGGCTTTTTGCCAAACAATCACAGCAACAATCACAAAAAAACTCTGCTTTTTTCTGGAAGGACTGTTCATCATTCCTTTTGCTCTCCTCCACGTTGGCACTGGCTCAGACAAGCTGAACGCTGAAATCATGACAAGTGTCCAGGAGATGACGTGATTTAGGTTGTGTCACAGTAACAATGACACATTCCAACGTGAGCATTTAAATTCAAGCTGCATGTAGGTCGCCTGCCTTGGGATGCAGTCCTTTATCTCAGATCCGTATGATCCAGATCACAACTGAAAAAGTACCATGTCTGCGTGATGTCTGAGGAGATAAAAATACACAGGATCCGGCGAATGTCAACCGCAGTGTCAGCGTTACATTACACAACATTGTTTGCGCTGCGTTCTGTTCTGTACAAACCAGACTGCGCACTCTGCCATGTAAGCCTTCAGAAATTATGATCCAAGCCTCAATGTTCTCAGAACTTGTCTGTATCTTTTCAAGCAGACTACAGTACAACACCTACCACTATGACTCAGAATGTCTGTGTTATGCTAAACTGTTTCTGAACAGTGCTCAACAATGAGCTCTCTATGTGCAGAACACTGTGTGACACGATGTCTGACTGCACACTGAGGCCCAAGCCTGGATGTAGGTGGAGTGATACTGTCTCTTGTTTGTCCTCACGAGCTTGTATTGTGAGGACATGCTGCTATTTGCTACAGTCTACACTCACCATTTCTCTTCTCGTTATGAGCTTAATGAACTTGCATACAAAGTGATTCAGACCCTGATGGAGTAAGGGACGGTATGAAAACTATCTAGTGGGGAAGATGAGGCGAGAAAAGGGGATTGATGTATTTCTTTTTTTTTGTTGAAGGGAGGGTGGCCTGGATTGTTTATGGAGTGCAGGGAAGGGAATTTTCAACCCATGATTGATATTTTATGTCAGCCTTCCCTTGCAAGATAAAAAAAAAAAAAAGTTTGAATACTTAGAGCAGGGGTGTCAGACTTATTTTAGTTCATGTGCCACATACCCCCAATATGATCTCAAGAGGGCCAGACCAGTAAACCACTCCAGAAAGATTAGTCACTTTATCTGCCACAGAGTTTCTTGTCAGCTTGATGTTGGCAAACGCAAGTTGCTTCGGCTACAACAGTTGTCTAAGGCCACTGTAGGAATAAAAATAATGTTACGGGGAAAAAATCGAATTTCTAAGATTAAAGTCGTAAATTTACGGAAAAAGAACTCAGATATTCTCTGAAATTAAAGTGGTTAAATTGGAATTGGAATTCATTACTTCTCCGCAATTTTCACACTTTGCAAAGTCACCCAGTGGGCCTGATTGGACCTGTTGGTGGGCCGGTTCTGGCCCACGGGCCATATGTTTGACAACCCTGACTTAGAGAAAGACATTTTCACACTGGATCTGGGTGTAAGTGATTTACAAAAAGGAAAAGAAAAGTGAAGTCAGTCCATAATATAATCCAAGATCAGTATGACAGGTCAAGCCATTCGGACTCCCAACTCGTCAACATACTGGCACTTGGTCGGTGGCCCTCAGCGTCAGAAACCAACACACAAGGCACCCTTTAGCATCTGTAAGGGACGCACCAGGCAGAGCAGCGGCTCAACCACGCCGCTGTAAGATGACGTAATATGAAGACCGACAATGGTAAAAGTAGTACTAAAGACAGAAGCTCTGCATAAGGAGCTAGGTATGGGTGGTCGATGGGGTAAAACAAAAACACAGGACTTTTACCCAGGAGACTGGGTTTTGTGTCCCATTGGTATTCCTTACGTCACTTAGACGTACATTTTTTAACCCCACCCACGATCTTTTCTTAAAGTGCCCATATTATGAAAAAATCACTTTTACTGGGATTTGGGGTGTTATTTTGTGTCTCTGGTGCTTCCACACGCATAGGCCTACGCACTTTGAAAAAAAACATCCATGCTGTTTTGTGTGAGATACGGTTTCTGAATGTGTCCTGCCTTCAGTCTCCTGGTGAGCTGTTCAAAATCTGCACAGCTTTCTATGTCACTAGCCGGGACGAGGGGCCTAGGGGGCTAACCATTAGCATGCTAGCGCTAGCATGCTAGATCGTTCTCAATGGCAAAACACTGCTACAACACACACAAATTCACCCTAATCTACAAAATAAATTGTATAGAACTACTTCCATGCCCCTGTTCTGCAGCTATTCCACGCAAAGTTGGAAGCGCGCCCTCGCTTAGAAGAAGTCTCCCGGCTAATCCTGCCTTGTACAGGCCAAAGTTGCAGAAACAGCTAGCTAGTAGTCCTTACCTAGCTACTGCCATAGACAGTATATAATGGACCAACAGATCCCGTTGCTCTGGACGGAGACCAGTGAAGGCTATTAGATGCACTTTTCCGGTGAGCGCTGAGCATTACTGCGCAGCCTCCAACTGAGAGAGACAACGTAAATGTGACGTGAGCAACCTGTCTGAAAGTTGGAAGTCTTCTGGTAGCTGTGCCAAGAGAAATCTCAATCAGAGACGGAGAGCGTAGGTATGCGTAAGGAGATAACATAGACACAGGCTAATTATTGCTAACTAAAATGCTAGTTAACATTAGTAATTAAACCTAAACAGCTAACGTAAGTCGAAACTGCCTCTGAGCTTCTCCTGTACTATACGGTAATTACTCTACTATGCGACAGTAAGTCGCGTGGTTATGACACAATCGTTAGCCTATTTTTACAAAAACGTCTGCTACGGAGCCATAACGTGAGGTACAAGGTAATGGAGCCTTTTATACATTCGTGTTTCTTTATAAATAAATAATGGACAAATAGAGTCTTTAAACGCTACAGATGTAAAGTTATTCGCTGTCAAAGGGACGTCAAAATGAATGGGAGTCAATGGGATGCTAACGGGAGGTGATCGCTTTGTAGCATCAAAATGGCGCCATAGGAGCTACGCGTTCTGAAGCGAAACTTACCCCCCTTGGCTACTGCGCATGTGCGACTGCCAACAAAGATGTTACAGAAGTTGAGATGTCTCACTCCGTAGCTAAAACAGAGACCTGAACACACAGAGTGAAAAGAGGAGCTGCAGCAATGTGCAGTACAACAAATATATGGTGTTTTTTGAAAATTAAACCATGTAAACCTATTCTGATACAATCTCAAATTACAATTATGAACCTGAAAATGAGCATAATATGGGCGCTTTAAAAGTTGCAGTGCTGATGATTTGTCAATTTGTTTCAGTCCACAGTTTATCTACTGATGGAGGTTTAATGGGGGCACTGCCCTGTTTATCCAGCCAGCAGCCCCAGGGCAAACATGTCCTATCCCCTCTTCCCCTGCACTGCCAGACACCCTGCGTTAACTGTCCACTGGATTGGATTGTGCTGTAATGCACATTGTGCATCTGTCCACTCGAATCCCCACCCATCAGATAGGTTAGGCAAAAAATAAAAAACACCTGGACACACAGTAAATATGCGCATGCATAGACACAAAATGATGCACACATACACATAGATGTACTGTTGTGGACACACACACACACACACACACACACACACACACACACACACACACACACACACACACACACACACACACACACACACACACACACACACACACACACACACACACACACACACACACACACACACACACACACACCGCCGCCGCTGTCCAGCCCTTGCTGTGCTGAAACTGGGCAGTCAGCAGGCATTGCAAACAGCATTGTAATCGTCACAATAATGAACTGAACACAACTTTGCAGTCCTATCTGGTATGGTGTGCTGTTGCTGATGCGTGGCTGACAGAAGTTACCTTTAAAGTCCAGATTTAGCATCAGACATCCTCGGATCTCCTACCAACCACCTTCACAGCCCATTTTATACAACAATAAAAGCTCGCAGTCCCTGCTTTGAGAGAAAATGGTTCTTTGCTAACTTCGAAGCCAGAGAGACTCTTATCTTTAAGAGGACTTCTTCTCTATAAAAAACAAACAGAAGAAGAAGAAAAAAGAAACTTTGGCGCCACGGAAAATAAACAGCGTTTGGACATATTGCTTCAAAATAAAAGTATTATAGCACGTTCTAAATAACAGAGAGGTGGTTACAGCCTACCTGTCAAAGTCCTGCTTTCTTCCAACTCTTAATTCCACTTTCCCCGAATTTGACGCATTTAACATCCCGAGTTGCAACTCCCTTCCCCTTTGTCTCTCCACTCACACCGCTGACACATGACTCTGGATAAAAGTTTAGTCTCACTCCTCCAACTTGTTTTCTCCACACTTCTATCGGATGAACTAGAACCAGCTTTGGGTTTTATCCGACCCTCCGCGCTGCAAAAGACGGCAGGTCAACTGGCTGAAATCAATGAAACAAAGTTGGGCTGCATGCCATGATGACAGCGGTGTTTGTATTTCTTTGTCTGTGCATGCCTTATGACTTCATGTCCCGCCTTCAACTTCAGCAGCATCGTGCGGAAAGCCACTAGAAAGCTCCTGTATTATCCCTGCAGGGGCTTGTGAGGGCGCCTGTTGATGTTTAAATGCAAGTTTATGCGGGCTAAATGGTATTTGTATCTCCTCTACTATCAATATTACATTCTATATAATTCCCATATGGACTCAGCAGTGATCTCCTCTCACTGTACAGTATGTTTATCTTATGTGTTACCACTGTGATGTTTGTGGGAACTTTAATGTGCTTGTGTAGTAACAGTATAAATAGAACATGTCCTCCTCTCACATTGTGGAAATACACTATAACACATAGAACATTATACAGTAATTATAGTGTAGGCCTAGAAGATGAAAATGGCACGGCAGCTGACAACAGACATAAAGTGTAACATCCAGAAGAGGCACAATAGCAATATACGGTAATGCAGTTTCATTTAGCACAATACAATCCCTATTGTGGAACACAGTGGTGAAATATTCAGATCTTTAGTATGTAAAAAAAATTTTTTAAAGTACCAATGTCAATCTTAAAAATAATCCATAACCATAACATGTAAAAGTCCTGCATTTAAAGTAATATCCAAGTAAAAGAACAGAAGTTTTATCATGAAATGTACTTAGTATCACAAGTTCTGCAGAAACAATGGCCCCTGTGACTGATATACTACTATACGTGATATTTATTACAGCTGCAGATGAGTTGTTTGCTAGTTTTAACTACTTTATTCTATATAAAGTAGTTAAAGCAACAACTCATCTACAGCATATATATGGATATATATGTATGTATGTATGTGTGTGTTACTAGGGGCTAGTACCTAGTATCTCATGACCCCTTAGTAGGAGTCATGAGTGGGGTTTTTCATCTTTGCTTTTTTTTTATATTGGGACAATTTGACCTATTTTGGCCTCAAACAGTAATGTAAATGAAACCATGTGAGAAGTTTAGAAGGGAAACATCTCTTTGGTGGAGCTGTTAACAACTCAGACACGTATGGGATCAAAAGCCAAAAAGGTTGGCAATCACTGGTATAATCTTTTTTTTAAACATGGTGTATTATAAGCTCATCATGTGTTAAGTCTTTTTCTGAAAAGTAACTATAGTTGCCATTTACAGTAAGGGGGAAAAATACAATATCCCCTCTGAAATGGAGCGTAGTAGAGAGCAGCAGGAAATGGAAGTATTCAAGTAAAGTCCAAGTACCTCAAAATTGTACTCAAGTACAGTACTTAGGTGAATTTACTTAATTAATTGCATCGCTGCTGAAGCAAAAACACACGATTGGTGCAAGAAATACTGTGATTGTGATTTTCTTTTTAAAGAACACAGAATTTTGAAATGTTTGTAAACCAAATTCATTTCATATCAAACTTCAAACCCGATGATAGTTTTAGAGCTGTAAATAGCTCAATTCAGCTACAAAGTAATAATAATAATAAAAAACAAACTTCCTTTGAATTGCAGCACGCTGATAGAACTGTACTCATATTTTTGGCCTGTATTTTAAGCAGACATGTTGACTTGATCTTCCTCAGACTGACACAGGTTAACAGAGGAAACACATACGCAGTTGCGATCAGTCACGAGGGTCAGGTGTACAGTTCCTCTCATGAATGCATCTACACTCATGCACGTGTCTTTAATGTGGGTCAGTGTGTGAATTTGCGTGTGTGGAGAGCATCTTTTTTCTTTTTTATCCACCCGAGTCTGGCCGTGATTGGAATTTTTTTTCTTTCTTTTTTTCTTTCTAAAACAGGGACCGCTCAAACATTATTTGCTGTGTGATGTCAAGCTGATTGCAGACATCTGGGGGCCAGCGTCTCTTCTTTGGGATGGTGTGTGTAATGACCATGCCTTATCTTTCTCATTACCTAGCCCGACATGTCAGGGGAAAGCTGGAGACGACCCTGCTCTCCTGACAGAGGGAGAGAGAGATGGAAATAATTACCAATGTCTCTTGTGGAATAGGGCGCGTAAATTGATACACACTAAATACTGTACCTTAGGGGTCTCTCTCGCTCTCTCTTTTTGTCTCCTTTTCGTCAGATGCACTAGACAAATGAATGCATCCAGAAGGAATTAATTGGATTTGGGAGCAGTCTCCTGCACGATCCACCAGGACAGACAAACACCCCCCTCTGCACCTTCTCCTCCCTCCCTCCCTCCCTCCCTCTCTCCCTCCCATTGGCACACTCACCCACAGACAGACAGACAAACACACGCCTCCTCCTCCTCCTTTATTCCAGTCATGCCTTGCAGAAATGTCTGACGCCCCCACCACCTACCCCCATCCTGATGGATCAGTCTGTGTCCCTTATTCCCCCCCACACACACACACACACACACAGCGGATTGCAGCCTCTCTCTTGGATACAGTGTTACCATGGCAGCCACGTTTTCTGCACGTGTAGAATCAGAGGGAGTAAGAGAGGGAGAAAGAGGCCCCTCCTATTGATTCACCGACTGGCTATTGATTCACAGGCTGCAGCTGCACTACAGCAAAAACACATATTCACGTGCACGCATGCACAGAGTGTAAACATCCGACACCAGATTGGATCGCCTGAGTACGGCGTAGCTGTGGAATGTGATAACGAAGGCTCACCTTTTCGCGAGCACGCTTTCACCTTTGGAAAGAGGGCGTCAATATGTGTTACTGCTCCAGTTCTCTTTAGTTGTTATTCAAAGTGCTAGAAAACTGTGGATGCCTGCTTAGTGTAAACTCTTTTGAAAGGTCCAGATGATAAAAGGAACACAAATGAATATAAACACTTTGTACTTTTCAGTTCCAGCTGATTTTATTTCCTTCTTGGAAGAAAAGAAAAACAAATTAAAAAAAAGAACCGACAATCTGTACAGAGGTCTGAGAGGCAGTGATTGACCCAAACATTGGCTGGTTTTTGAGCTATAAACATCAAATGATATTGGCATGATTGGACAAAACATGATCATACACAGCATATTGCACAAATGAAAAAAGAAAAAGGACGATAGAAAAGATGTCTCAAAGGTATAAAAAAAAAACAAATATGAAACTCCTGGACCACAATCATCTTTTAACATAAGGATGTCCAAAGATGGCTGTCCGAGTGCCTGTCGTTGATCATCATCATACATAAAACACACAATCTTTGCTTATTGTACAGTCAGTTTACATAAATATCTTCATGTTATTATTCTTTTAAAAATCTTAAACACAACAGCTATAGCTACATATACCTGAATCTGAAATACAAATGCTATTTGCCATGCCATAATATAGGAAAACAATTAGCCTGCTATACTTAGCCAACAGGTACAGAAAGGTTAAATACTATTTTTTGATGCAATTTGCGCAAAAACAGATGAAGCACTTCATACATCTCCCTCCCTCCAAAGTCTAGGCAAAGTGGAATGAGTGTGAAATTCCATCCAGTGGTTCAAATAAAACTTATCTTGATAATAAAAAGCACACAGAGGTATTAGCTCTATCCAAACAGTGACTCTCTGGGATCTTTCACTCATATACTTCAGGTCTATGCGTACTGGAAACAGTCACCACTCAGACTGGGAGCCTCAGTGGTGCTTTGTTTACTTGGCTGGTGAAACTGGAGTCACTGTGCCATTAAGAAGCATGTGGGTAAATACTGTAAACACTGTGTGAGGTCAGATTGTGCCAAACAAACTCCCCTCTGCACTGCTAAACACCAATGTAGATCCAAACAACAATGTTGTAGGCTACCCACTCGCTGGAAACCCCCTTTTTCTATAGATTTTGTACAAAAATACAAGTAGAAAATCATGACACACTCAAAATCTCCTTAAAAGTGAGAGAAGTCAGACATTTTAAATAAGATACACTTCTAGCCCTTCCACGCTGGATACAGACAGGTGTATGTGCACAAACACAAACGAGACCTGTACGAGAACAATACTTCTATGTATAAAAAAGTTTGGCCGGTATAAATACATCAATATAAAAAACGTCATCTGACACAGAGGAACTACAAAGTTGAAGCACTAGGCAGAAAAAGGATGCGCATTGGGGAACATTGGTCCTGAATTGTGCACTGAGTGTTTAAAAAGGTTCAGAAAAGGGCTTCTGAAGTTTTGAGTCAGTCTTTGTTGTACGTCCTGCCGTTGAAAGAGAAGCTGGTGATAGTGAATTGTCCTATGGTCACACAAAATTGCGTAATTACGCAGCAATGAACATTTGTACGCATTTAACAACAACAAAATCCTCCTTATCTCGGAGGGCATGCGTGTTGATATTGAAACTAATTTTGAGTTTGGGAAGAAAGAAAAAAAAATACACCTGAATAGCAACTTGATGGTCAATGTGAATTGGCTATATCTTTAACAAAACCCAACATGACGAGCTGTCCAGTAAATGTCCCTTTTTCCCGACCCAAAATAACATTAAGATTCAAAGTTCGGTCTCAGTCCTCATCCTCTGCGGATCGGTTTGAACATTTGAGCTGAAGTCCGTGTGTTTCACTGCTCTCTGCTTACATTCACTCCTCCTCTGTGTCCAAATGCAAACTAAGCATTTCCCCCGTCTGCGCGTTCCCGTCAAGCGCACTGAGCGCTGTCCAAGTCTGTGAGCGGCGCGTACCTGGGCTTCAACGCGCACACAGGCCACCTTTTCTTTCCTGTTTTCACTCTCCCTTATTTAGTGAAATAATGGCGGAAATATTCTGGTCTGGAGGCACGCGCCTCTCTCGGGGTGGTTGGGGGGGCTAAAGAGTTCAAAACGTGAGGGGACGTCGCGGCTCCTCTCCACCGTGGTCCTTCTCAGTAGGTGAACACCAGGTTGGAGATGGTGGATTCCAGCCAGTCTCCTGAGATCATCTCGCTGACCTCCGGGGTGCAGTAGTCGGGGAAGTCGAAGTGAGATCCCGCCCCGCACTCCCCGAAGCTCCAGTCCAAGTCCCGGTCCAGCTCCGCGTCGGAAAAGCCCATGCCGCCCAGGGACATGCTCTCAAACCCGGGGCTCGGGTTCAGCTCGAGCCGCTCGTCTTCAAACTCTTCATCTGATGATGAGGATGACACGGAGGAGGAAGAGTGAGAGGCTGAAGGTGTTGGAGAGGAGGCGCGCGCGTACCTGAGGCGCGCGGTGTGCGAGGACTCGCTGCCCGCCGGGCTCTGCTCCTCGTACAGGCTGAGCGGGTCGCTGGACTCCGCCGAGCTGCTCAGGGTGGGACTGGCCGGGACTCCCACGGAGGGAGGCCCGCTCTCCAGGCTGCCCGCCCCGCCGAACATGTGGCCGCGCCTCGCCTCTCCGGTGCGTTTTTCCGGGATCTGTCTTGCCCCAGACACTGACCTGGATTTGAAGAGCGCCTGGTGGTCACCGGGAGAGGCGTAGTCCTGCCCCGGAGCGCTCTTCGTGCCCCCCTGTTTGTGCGTCCTGCTCACTCCTTTGGACGCGGGGCTTCTTTTCACACCGACTTTGGCGCTGCGCTCCCCGCTCTTCTCCCCGCGGTCCGCCTGCTTACTCGCTCCGCTTCCCGACTTGGCCTTCTTCCTGGGCCGGTACTTGTAGTCTGGGTAGTCGGCCATGTGTTTAAGTCTGAGCCGCTCCGCCTCGCGGATGAACGGGATCTTGTCTGTGTCTTTCAGCAGCTTCCAACGCTTCCCCAGCCGCTTGGAGATCTCCGCGTTGTGCATGTCCGGTGACTGCTCCATAATCTTCCTCCTCTCGATCTGCGACCAGACCATGAACGCGTTCATGGGTCTCTTGATGTGCCCAGTTGGAGTTTTGCACCACGCCAAGTCGCTCCGCTCCCCGGAGGAAGGGGACTCGGGGGTCGGAGACACATCCATCTCCAAGTCCATTTCTCCCGTGTCCGTGGAGTCTCCGCCGGGAGAGTGAGCGTGGGCGCTCTCCGTCTGGCTCATGTGCTGCACCATCCTGTCCTCCGAGTGTCTGGAAACACTGTTCAGTGCGTTGACAAAGTTCAAGAGCGCAGAAATGCCTATTCACAACCAAAAAAAAATAATTCCTCACTTGCTCTTATTTCAGGCGCTTAAAAACCAGACCGCTGATGAATACTGGTCTAAAAAGTTCACCCAAGTCTCTTCTTTTCAGTTCAGCCCGTTTTGGACACGCCTGGTCTCTCAAAAAAGAATAAATCCCGAAACTATTTAACAGCAACTTTCAGCTGCCTGTGCGGCTGAAAACGCGCCCTGCAAGCCTCGGAACGAGCCGCTGTGGGCAACAGTAGTGCAAGTCCCTTATGTGAACCTGGCTGTCTGCAGCGCAGCTTGTCTGTGCGGTTGAGGAACCATGTGGTTGAATGGAGCAGCTGCGCTTTCTCATAGTCTCCCTGTTTCCTGAGCGCTCTGTAATATTACTGTAAACACAACAACGAGAACCTCGCCGCTTTATACCCGCATCGCGAGATATAAAAGCCAATCAGCGTGTGTCTCCATCCTGATTTTGGAGTCAAGCCGCTCCCCCTGGCCTCCCATTGGCTGAATAAAAAAAACGGGTAATAATAATAATAATGTGCAATGAGGATCGGTGTGTCTGACCTCATTCCTGTTAGACTCCACTGGAGGAAAGACGAACTTGGGGTGTGTGTGTGTGTGTGTGTGTGTGTGTGTGTGTGTGTGTGTGTGTGTGTGTCTCAAAGGAACAGTGTCCTTTCCCCTGGTGCAAGGGGAAGCTTGCAAGGATATACTTAGAACAGCATTACTTTCATGTGGATGAGTATTGACTAAATTTAGATTATGCATAATAGGGGGACAAGGAAATGCTGAGAAAACACAAATGCAGCCACATGTGTTAGTCAGCCCGCGGTGTGGTGTGGTGAGCAGGAATACAGTATGCAGCGGACAGTAAACCCTCCCAAACAGAGCTCATCCAACCTGTTATTTACAAATTATTACAACACCAGCTTACATCCTTACATCACAGCAGGAAGCATGATGCAAGTGAGGTGATGATTTTTCTTTACACTCTAGTGCATTACGGCAAACCAGAAACCTGAACACCTAATAATTATGGGTAATATTATGAAAGTGTGTGTTGTGTATCAGGGCCACACAGAAATAACAAAGTCACTCCACAGCAGCTCCCTGCTCTACAGTGCACAGATTCCTCCTCCTTCACAGCCCCATTATGTTAACATGTCCATGTCATGTAGGATCACATTACATCCTGTGTCGCTAGATGTCAGGCTAGAGCCAAAGGGAGCTGATGAGGTGTACATTGTGTATGTGCATATGTGTGTTAACACGCGCAGCACCATTTATCTCCATCCTGTAATCGGCTGCTTTGAGCTACCATCATTAAATCATGCAGGTGATGTCATCCGCTGGTAGTGAAGGCTCCCCTTGATCCTGCATCTAAAATGAACTGACTGGCTGACTAAAGTGTTGTGGGGATTAATAAACAAAATGGCCTTCAGTTAAATCACCAAAAAGAAATCAGACACCAAAAATCTATTTATCACGTCTGATTAGATTTTCACATCCTCTAACCTAACATCAGTTATGCATTTGTGATGCCTATTCTAAATTTATGACATGTATGATCTATGTCATGCAGGATAAAAAAAGCCATAAATTCTTAAAAATTTCACAACCCAACCCCTTTACCCCCTCTGTGCTTACATAAATCAAACGCATAAATAATAATGAGCTCCTTTGTCAGTCTATATCTTTAGCTGCCCCAATTACAAGTGTACACCTGCCACTGGACTAGTTTGCTATCTCTATCCACACACACAAACACACACACACACACACACACACACACACACACACACACACACACAGAGAGAGATGTTTGAACAGGTGTAGCAGGTATACCTGTATTCTTATCTGATTTGTGAGAAGCAGCTGTCAGGTAGCTTTCCACTCTGTCACTGGCAGATGTAGGGCTGTGGCAGCGCCGGGACTCCGAGGCCCCATCCCGCTGGCCTATCGCTCTGTCATCTTCAGAGCTGCCGTGTGTTTACCCCAAATACACCGGCGCTTTGTCTCAGCTCTGTTGACGCCTAAAGGGATAGTGTCATTATGAGAGAATGCTGTGGGAGACTGGGGCTCTTACAGCGACTTCTTCAAAGTGTGTGTGTGTGCGCGCGCACAGTGCAAGCTGGAGTAAAGACTGTTGTGGGTTTTGTGAGGATGATGTGCTGCTGTTGATATTTCTGGGTTGGATTTGGAATATTTTTATGAATAAAAACAACACTAAAATACAAGGGTTGTCCTTGTTTTGTTTTTTGCCAGAATTGTATTATCACAGTGGGAAACCTGTGAAATAGCATGTTGCTAACCTTGGGACATAATTAACATTTTAGAGGCTTTAAAAAAAAAAAAACATTATAACCATTTACTACAGCTGCAGCGAGGTAGCAACCTTTACTATTTCAGATTTGACTGACTCTGGGTTTAATATGCAATTTTTAATAAAACATATACATTAACCCGATGTGTCAGGCTAACCCTGGGGAAACTGCAGGCTATATGAGCATACAGCATGTGACTGTGTGTGTGTGTGTGTGTGTGTGTGTGTGTGTGTGTGTGTGTGTGTGTGTGTGTGTGCGTGCGTGTGTGTGTGTGTGCGTGTGTGTACATGGGCCTCCTTGCAGGGAGTTGGGTTTATTATAACCAAGGCTGAAAAAGAAAAGAAAAAAGGGAACACAGTCGTCAGTGTGTCGTAAAAGCGAGGGATGAAATTAAGAGTCTGATAGCAGACAGCAAAGAGGTGGAAATGGAAGACGCAGGCAGTGTGTATTGATGAGAAAGTGTGCGTGTGTGTGTGTGTGTGAGCGTGTCTGCAGTCAAACAGAGGTACTCATTACCATGTACTTGCCTTTTTCAACCGCCTAGGAATGACGTGCCACTTTGACCTGCTTGCTCGTCATCCGGGGGCCAGACACAATGAGGCCTTTGTGTGTGTGTGTGTGTGTGTGTGTGTGTGTGTGTGTGTGTGTGTGTGTGTGTGTGTGTGTGTGTGTGTGTGTGTGTGTGTGTGTGTATGTATATACATGTGTGTGTCCAGCCCTAACTGAATTGGAGCTTTTCCAGAGATTGAAAGTTTGAAAAAGCAGTGGGAAGTCCCCTCCACCCCGCAGTTAAACAGAAAAACTGAAGACTAAGCACTGATTTGCATACACACACACACACACTCCCTTCCTCTCTGAGTGTGACTCATCTACAGGCAGTTTGTCTTCTCTGTGCATGTGTGGAAGTGGCAGACAGCGCAGGTGGCCATTTCAACATATCACCCACCTACAGCTGTCAGTCCTTAAACAACACCACCAACAAAGTCAGTCATGCAGCATACAATACCTCATACTACCTTGTATCCTCCTGTGTTTCTTCCCCAATTTTGACAATCAGGGCTAAAAAGCACATAGACTGAGGGATAAGATAAATGGGTAAGTGGACAAAATAACAGGAACACCTCACAATATAGTGGAATCCAATGTAATACGCCTGAAATTAGAACGGTTGGTTCACCTCCATTGTAGTTTTTGAGGCCTTCATTTGTAGTGTATTGGATTGCATTATATTGTACAGCTGTACCTCCCGAATACCCGCTGTTGATGACCACAAGTCTTCTTCTTCTACTTCCTTTTTAACGTTTGATAATTGAGCCTATATAAAAGACATGCAGAGACAGAAAAGGTTGTCAAGAGAAGCAATTCTCTAGTTTCTCTTTTCTCTTTCCATCCATTTGATCCCAATGTCCTTCCTTCCATCACATTTTAAAATCCTGGACACACACAGAAACAGAGGAAGCGGTACAAAGGAAGAGCGAGTGAGCGTCACGTGGATGCAAAGACAAAAAAAATAGAGCGTACTTGACAGCGCAACATGAACAAACCAGAGGCGTAATAAAGAGTGACTGCGAAGCAGGACAGAAAAAGGAAATGGCAAATAAAAAAATAAAAAAAACGTGTTACTAAGAAGAGAAAGAGTGATTTGGGAGTCCTCGCTTGCTCATTCGCTTTCCCCTCCATCGCTGATGTAATCCAGAGGATTCGGTCAAGGTGGGGAAAAAAAAAAAACGATGGGAGTCAGATGAAAGGAAAGGGATGAATGAATGAACGCAAGACGGAGGTTTGGCCAGGCCGGGCGACGCCACGCCCTGGGAACTCTCAACATCCCGTGCCCTCGATAGCGATGACGAGGCAGACCAGATGATTGCTGTGTCAAGGCAATGCAGACACACAAATGCATAAACACACAAACTCCTGGCGAGACAGAGCCAGCTAAGTACCAGTGTAGCGCTGCAAGACCCAGACGTGCTGCCGAGTCAAATCGAGAGCGTAGACACACACTCTCACACTCACACACACACACGCCAAAATCACTCACAGACGTACACACACTTGCTCACACACACTCAGCCACTCTCACAGCTGCACTCTACTACACTCAGAGTCTCTGATACAACGATCGTGTTTTCGGGGCATTGTCTAAAAGCCAGAGGAGTGAGAAGGAGCGGAGAATGAGAGCAGAGGAGAAGGAGAGGGGAAAGGAAAGGAGAGAAGAATCAGGAGATACAGGAGTCGTCGACAGAGCTTTTTCGCTCTTTCGCAAAAGTCGCCTTCGTCGCACTCGTCGGTGTCCATCAAAAGGGCGCTCGACGTACGAAGAGTGGAGGACGGACACGTTCGATACTCAGCAGTCCGGGGGAGAGGACGTCTCTCAGACCTGGATCTGTTTGCAGCAGCACATGAATGGATATACTGCAAAAGAAGAAATGCATCACAGTTTATTTATGCCTGCTCTTTTGGAAGGAAGTCGCCCACAGAGTTTGGAGTTTTACGGGTCGCCGTGGTCTTCGCAGAGACGTCGATGGCTGCAGCCACGGAAGAATCGGGTCTGGGGAAAGAGACAGAAAAGCATCATGATGAAGTTAGCTGGCGAGTGCAGATAGAGGCACACAGAGTATGGAGAGCAACGCGAGGGCGACATTGCATGACAATGTTCCCCCCCCCAAAAAAAAACTCTCTGTTGTGCTGCATATCGCCGAGGACAGATAGACGACTGCAACGCCTATTTCCCCTCCATCTCCATTTGTACCCTCCGCTCCGCCTCTCCCTGTCTACATGTACATCTACGTTTAGACCCACATGCAAACGACATATACGCTGAGTAAGCTTTCGATGATACACAGACACCTCATATCACCCCACACCCTTTTTTACTCCTTCCCCCTCCTCCCTCCTCTGTTGCAGGCACATCCTCCTCCAGGCAGGTCAGGTCAGGCGGCTGGTTGTGTCCTTAAGTAGCCCAGGGAGCGCTGTCCTCAGCTCGGGCACGGCGGCAGCCGCTGCAGAGGTCGACGGGGACCAGGCGTGGAGCTCGGAGGCTCTCTGCAGCTCCAGACAGGCTCCAGACGCACTGACCTACATCAGTCTCAGCCAGACTGGGAGAGAGATGGAGAGAGAGAGGGATGAGGCGGGGGTGGGGGGTGCAGAGAGAGAGAGAGAGAGAGAGAGAGCGAGAGAGTGCGGGAGAGGATGGGCGAGAATGATTGAGAGACTGTAAGCAGGCGAACGGGTGGAGAGGCTCGGCTTGGAAAATATCAACATTTGTCAAAAAAAAAAAAAACAGTCAAGACGGTCGCAGGATGCAAAGGGGCTTGGGGGGGGGGGTGTAGGGAGAAGAGGGAGAGAATTAAAATAAACTCTCAAGCATCCTTTCACACTAATAACGCTTAAAAATCCCCTTTTTGTCGTCGTCATTTTGCTAATCTGTATCCTCGCCTCACTTTTCCCCTGTTGCCTCTCATCCCTCCCCATGCAGCCTCCCCCTTCCTATGTCACCCTCTGCCTCTCTTTCTCTGACTGGTTAGCTTGATTTTCATCATATACCATCCGAAACGTCTCTCACTGTGGGAGGATTAGTCCGTCTCTGGCTGCCTGCTTATCTGTCTGCTCTGGCTTTCGGGCTGCAGAGGGAAAGAGGAGGAGGAGGAGGAGGAGGAGAGGAGGTGATGGAGGAGGAGGTGTGTGTGCGTGGAGGGGAGGGTTTGGCATCTCTTCCTCAGTTGTTGTGGCTATATCGGCTCGACTCAGCTTATTGCAAGTGTGTTTTGCTGGAGCGGAGTAGCAGAGGCTCTGCAGTGCGGCAGGAGTAGAAACAGAACATTTTGTACTACTGTGTGTGTGTGTTCAGGCAGGTGTGGGATATGTGTAGCAATTCGGCGTGCATCTTTTTCCACTCTTAGGCTGATTGTGTCTGTTCCTGCAATGCTCCGGCGGTGTGTGTCCGACTGGCTATGTGTGATCATTACTCCCCAGTGCCGGTATTGTCACTAAACACGGATCAATACCAATACTGAGGCAGATAGATGAGGCTAACGTTGGCGTGGCTCCCTCGGGACCCCATGTGGCAGTGGCAGTCGGTCTCTAAAGCAACATACCTCAGTCACACTAACAATGTCTTTATCCTGAGGTGAACATCTAAAGGCCCTAGGGAGATAGGGGAAAAAAAAGCAAGTACCGGTATATTATAAAGGTGCAGTAAAATCCAGCTGGGTCAGTGGATCCTGGTAAGGTCAGTGACTCACAAAGAGATTTGAAAAATTGAAGCTGATCCAGGTTTTTAAAGGGTTAGTTTAGTTTTCTTCTCTAAAGCCTTTGTGATTTATTGGGAGCTGTCAGTCTTCGCAGTTCATCTATGAAGGACTAACCCCTGTGTTATGGCTGTGGACATATTAGAAGAATTGGCTCGCTAAGATTGAAGAGCTCAGAGGCAATCAAACAAAACACTGGTTGAGAAAATCCTCCATCGGAAGGCCTGCACAGTTTCCACAGTCAGTCACACAAGAAAGCCTTAAAACAGCATTTGTTCCACAAAAATTACTCATACTGGCCAAATAAAAGGCTGTTTGCTGCTATAATCAGTCCTAAAATCCTATTTGTCTTAGTGAAGAAACTCTGTACACAAACAGAAATGTAAAAATGACACATTGTGGTTTTACGGGGAAGCGAAAGGTGAGGTTGCCAGGCAATCAGCGAATATTTAAGGAAGTCACCACACCGGCAAGAAATACATACAGTCCTCATAAAACCACTACTTGTCATTTTCATATTTCTGTTTGTGTCCGGATTGAACAAAAGAGATAAGTGTTGACGGTGACCTTAATTTCATTTGTCCAGAGGGTCTGGCCACTCTCCATTGACAAGTGTTAACTTCCTTGAAGGCGGGTACTCTGTTGAAGTTTAAAACTATTGCATCTGCCCAGAGCCACTCTGGATCTGCCATGACCAATCGCTAACATTTGGTTGTGACGTATGTCATGCACATGTGCAACAAAAGGGGAGACCGACAACTATCAGCTTAAATTTAGCATTAGCATCGCTAGCGTTAGCCAACTCCTTCACCACTAACGAAGCGAGCTGGAACAAAAAAAACTAACTTTTCCCGAACCCCGTGGGGAGGAGGGCCACAACATCATGGCCGCCAACGCAACTCAGCAAAGACTGTTCTTGCTCGGCCTTTAACTTCTGGATATTCGGCGGCGTTGCCACGACGTACCGAATGGCTTCGCTCGCATCTTTCTAGCGCACGTCCTCAACGTCATCGTTCTCAGCCACTCCCTCTGTTCGCAGATTGGGCCGCCAAATATTTGGCCTGAGAAAACTCGTGAATATACCGCAAACCCAGACGGAGTACTGAAGGGAAATGAAAATTGAGCGGAAGTACGTAGGAGGGCGGAGCCAGGCTACTTAAAAGGTGCTGGTAGCCTTATTTCTCAACTTTAGACGCAGCCAGAATAACTGTTTCCCCCGATTCCAGTATTTATGCTAAACTAAGCTAATCACCTCCTGGCTCAAGTGCGAAACTTAGAGCACACACATAAGAGATGTATCGATCTTCTCGTCTAACTCTTGGTAAGAAAGCGAATGAGTCCAACAATTCCTTTAAAGTTACACTCACATTTTTCTAACCCCAAGGTCACAACAGCATTTATGAAAAGTAAAAGTTTTGGTCTCGAAGTGATATATTCCAATGGAATCGTCACAGTTAGTGGATTTGCTCACAGAGGCAAAGTAAATTCTCGCAGGGTGTTCAACTTTGGTAAACTTTGACACAAATTTGCACTCTGATAGCAAAAGCGTTCCTCATAATGCTGACTCTTGAGGGAATGGAGGGAACTGAAGAACACAAAATGGATGTTGGAGACAGCAGCGCACAACAATTGCAACTGGAGTATCAAGTTTATATTAACATGGACAAAATGTCCTATACATACTCTGAATAATAAAGTTTGAGTACTATAATTTAACTAACAGCTGAGCAAACTCCATCTGTTTATAAAGAGCCTGTCAAAAGCTCTGGCACAAGCAAGTAAGTTGAATGCAAATAGAGCTTTTCCTTTTCTTATACATTTTGCCACAAACACCACTAACCACAACCAAATGTAGCCACTGCTCAACCTGCAAGAAGTAACTACGTCACCAAGCTCCCAGAACCAGCCATATTGTGAGAAAGCGCACACACATTTGGCTGTGCCACATTCTGGTGTTACTAAGCCCTTACAGATTCAACACAATTTCAAGAAAATTGAGGGTTTGAAGGGGCTGCTGGCAACTATTTTTTAAGGGGAAAAACTGATTTAAAAAAGGAATGACTTGTTTGAATTACTAAGTGGCAGAATGTAACCTCAATCCACTCAAAACCAAACCATGTAGCAATTTCTTTTGGGATGGATTGAAAGAGCTCTCGGTACATTCCATATGAAATGTAAACCATCCACTTAAATCACAGAAACTAAGAGCAGCTTAAAAAAACAGCATCGGTCCATACTGCAGCTTATGTGTATGTACTGTATGTATCCAGGAGGGTGAGGAGGAGTGTGTTCCTCATTTCACATGGCACACTCTCTGCCGCCTGATTATGGAGGAAACTCTGGGCTGCTGCAGCCAAGTTTCAAAGTCAGTCCAGATAGAGACAGATAGAGATGTCACTGTGGAGATCTCTTTCACATTACTGCTGGAGAGGGAAGTTATCAGGTCCAGATGCAAAGAAAAGTGGGTCACCACACTAAACATGTGCCAGACCCTATACTTCCCCATACAGTATGTACAGGGACCTACTGCTTACACTAGTGTACATATGTACACTTGCCAAGTCAGACAGTTTTCTTCCTCATCTCCCAAAATAGCACAGAGCGGACTCAGTGTGTGTGTGTGTGTGTGTGTGTGTGTGTGTGTGTGTGTGTGTCTGGTTCCATCTGGCATATATCTTACATCTGCATACGCATCCCTGCCTGTATGCATGGTTCCCCTACAATAAATCTCACAATTGTACCATGACTACAGGGTGTTTCACATCTTTCAAGTTGTTCCGTTTCCCCGCAGTCTTTTGTCTTAATGTCCTTCTCGTATGACATCCAAACTAGTAGCTGCCTTAAACCCCCAGACCCTTTCATGTTGTGTCTCTGCCATCACAAACAACAGAAATCTGACCGCAGTTGAGGAGCGTGGTTGGGCCCACAGATCTTTTTAATGGGGAGTTTACAGGCGAACAAGCAGTTTTTTTTTCACCGAGGGAGTTTAGGGTTTCTGTGCTCTACAGGTCATGAGGAATCCGTTAGGACGGGGCCAAGCTCCATTCCAGGGGGATTCAGCATGCAAAACGCTAGAAAAGTGAACTATAGTATATCATCAGAATGGCTCAAATAGCCTCAGGCAGAGTACTATTTGTGAACACAGATGTATTTAAGGCCAAGAGTGCTCAGTCAAAGCCCTCGCAGACTTTTCCAAGTATTTCCCAGTGTGACCTTTTCCTCAGAAAATAAATGCTCAAAATCAATAACACACTTTTCCTTTCATCCTGCTGCCTTCAGCTTTTTTTTTCTTCTTTGCTTAACACTTTACAAGTTGTGACAAATCACATTGCTGAAAGCGCTACGGAACAACGGCAAGATCGAGATGAACCCAGATCACGTAAACACTTGGGCGCAGACAAACCGACACCACTGGGCTGGCTGGGAAGGGTAATATGATTGGACTGGACAGTGAGTGTCACCCCATGGGGCAAATCAGCTGTGTTATGATGCGTAATCGGTCAGCTGTCTGGGGAGGTGTGTGTGTGTGTGTGTGTGTGTGTGTGTGTTGTAAACAAGCCAACCGTTAAGACAGGATATCTAAACTACTTTATCAGGAGAAAATCTCAAAGGGAGCAATCGATCCAGTAATATTCTCTCATCATCCCACCCTCTTTCTGCTCCATCACACTACGGTTGTTCATAGCAGAAGACCGGAAGATACCGGTGCAGAATTTGTAGTGGAGCGAATCATCTTTGAGCATTTTTTATTTTATAAAAAAAAAAAAAAATACATATACATATATAAGGAAATCACTAAGTCATTCAAGAGAAAAATGTTGCAAAACATACAACTTTATAATCGCACTACAACAGCTTGTTACTGTAAATGTCTCCCTCTGCTTTTGGCTTTTATTTTTTTTATTTGTTTTTATTTTTTAGAACGTCTCCCCTCTAAAGTAAGGTAAGGAAAAGTGGACTTTTTGCTCATTAATTTGACCCCTGCAGTGCCGTATGTGAGATGCTGAAAACAAACATGAGCAAAGCAGAGGGGAGTGAGTGTGTTTGTTACACAACACCGAGTCAACGGTGTGGAGCTGTATGTACAGTAATAGCAGACTGCTGGCACACAGAGAGAATAGGTGGAATAAACGGTTTTCTGATGAGAATTTAGTAAGTGTGTGTGTGTGTGTGTGTGTGTGTGTGTGTGTGTGTGTGTGTGTGTGTGCGTGTGTGCGTGCGTGTAAAGGAGAAGGACAAGGAACCAAGCAGTTCACATTGGCCCAGACTGACCAGCTAATAATAATAATAATAATAATAATACCATAATGACACAGAGGCCTCAAGGGATTCCACAAATAGAAACTTTAAAGAAGGAAGAAGGAAGAGGAGGAGGAGGAGGCAGGGAGAAAAAAGATCAGACGAGAAACTGAAAGAAAATGGGTTGTCTGTGTTCGTCACCCACATACATGTGTGCATTCATCGCTGCAGAACAACATATTCTGGCTTTTGCCTCCATATTTACTTTACACTTGCTGAATGTTTCTGCGTGTCAGACTCTTCTCCCCAGACTCTTTGTTGCTTTTAAAGCTCAGGCGGTCTTATCTAACCAGGTCTCCTGAGAAATCCAGAGACAGAGAGAGACAGAGAGAGAGAGAGTGAAGCAGAGAGGCTGCAGACCGTAGAGAGCATGCAAGGGAAGTGGAAGAACTGAAAGTCATATCAACATTGCTGCAAAAAAAACATCCATCCTAATGAGTCATGTCGTCTACCCTGAGTCTTAGAATATTATTTTATTCTTAGAAAAAGCAACAATCTTGACAACCGAGCTTGCGTAGTGCAGAATTTGCTTTAATGACACATTTTCTTTTTTTTACTTTCAACATATTGGTGCTTGTTTGTAGAAAATTGCTTTAGGAAGCAAAACCTCTAAGCTTTACAACAAGTGGAAGCAGGCTCATAGGTAAAATGAGCCAAGTTACTCAGAGGGGGAATTCTAGGGCGTGGCAAATTTTAGTGCTTTAGAGAGGAAACTGTCGTGTTTATGTGGACTTGTTGGACACTGACCAATCAGCTCTAAGCTAACTTTTCCATCTGTGTGGCTGCCAATCACAGCAGTAGCTCATAAAAAAAAGGCTGCTTATGCAAAATGGTCTGGTCACACACAGGTGAGAGTGGAGGCCTGGGGCAGTCCCTGTATTGTGGACTCTGAATGTATTAGAGTTAGTGTATTGGATAATGCTGGTCAGCAATGATCATTTATCATACACTAACAGTAGGCCTATTGACATGCACATTAGATGGAGCTGATTGTTAATCTTCTGATCAGGGGTTGCCAACCTTTTTGGTGACCCCGTCAAATGAAGAACACTATGATATATGGGCATGGCCTTATCCAACAAGTTCTCACTCCCAACTCATCACATATGGACCCCTTGCTGTCACGCTTTTAAGAAAAATTAGATCTCGAAAGACTGAACGAAAGACTGATTATTACTGTTTAGGATGGACATATTTTGGCAGTGTAAGACCATGTGTGTGTTGTGAGGACAGTGAATGCCCTGTGGAAATACTCAGACAGCTATCACATGCAGACGGCTCTAAATATCTGCATGTTCCTTCCTGCTCGCGCTTAGATGCACATTTATGTTAATGCCACACTACTGTACCACAGTGTTGCCTTAGCATCACATTACTGGAGCGTGATGTTCCCTGCTGCAGGGCCAAACTCTCTGACTCCCTGTGTGTGTGTGTGTGTGTGTATGTGTGTCTGTTCTCTAAATCTGTTTGCAAACTGCTGAGTACAAGCCAGGGAGTGGATTCACACTGGATTAGCTCTGAGTTGGCTAAACACCAGATAGCAGAGATAACAGTGTCTGTGCGAGTAGGTGTGTGTGTGTGTGTGTGTGTGTGTGTGTGTGTGTGTGTGTGTGTGTTGTTGTGGGGGGGGCAGCTGACATCAGCAGGAATAGGGGTAAACACTGATAAGGCTTTTTCAGGATCTGCAGTTCTAATGGTCATGACGGTTAGACACTAACGAACAGGGCTGATGTTTACTGACCTTTACTGTGAAATCTTGTTTACAGAAAGCAAAGAAGGAAGGAAGGAGGGTATAAGGAAGAAAAGAGGAGGCCGGAAAGAAAGAAATAACAAAGGTGACAGCAATGTAAAAGGAAGCATTGTGAAGTAAAACAGCAGAAGAAAACAGAAAAAATGGAAAAATGGATACAAAAGGAAGGAGGAGGAAAGGAGTAGAAGAAGGAAAAGGGGAGAAAGACACAAAAGAGAGATGGAAAGATAGCAAAGGGACACATAAAGGGAAGAAAGGAAAACGAGGGTAGTATAGGGGGAAAAAGTGAGGAAGAAAAGGTAAGATATGTCATATTTATATATAGAGAGAGTCAAACAGTAATTCAGATGACTGGCAGGAAAAACATTCAGAAGGAAAGTAAATAATTAAATTAAGGCAGTAAGGAAGTAGGAAAGGATGGGAGGGAGAAAAGAAGGAAAATGGATGGAAGGAATGACAGCAAAGGAAGGAAGGAAAAAAGAAGTCACTCAATAGTAGGGTTGGGTACCGAAACTCGGTGCCAATAGGGAACCGGTGCCGACGTAAACGGTAGTAACGAGACCGAATAAGAACGAAAGTTTCGGTGCCTCATTTCGGTGCTTGACTTTACACTACAACTGACAGCATGTAACGTTAGCCTACCTTTAGCTAGCAGCTGGATTAGCTAAACACCGGTAAAATGCTGACAGCTAACGTTAAACAGTGTAAAGTGTGACTGTATTTCACTGTGGAGGACTTCAACAGCGGGATGTAACAGTCTGCTCTGCAGCGCAGCAGCTGCTGCCGTTGTCGCAATTCATAGATATACAGTATGTTTATATGGTCGGAATTAAACAACACAGACGGTGCGTTCACTTGCAGCTGCCGTTGTCGGAATTAAACAACACAGACGGTGCGTTCACTCGCAGCTGCCGTTGTCGGAATTAAACAACACAGACGGTGCGTTCACTTGCAGCTGCCGTTGTCGGAATTAAACAACACAGACGGTGCATTCACTTAAAACCAAGGGGGTAAGCTTCGCTTCAGAACTCGAGCCATCTATGGCGCCATTTTGTTGCTACCTGGCCATCACCTCCTGTTAGCATTCCGCTGACCGCCATTTGTTTTTTTACGTCACTTGACTGCGAATAACTTTACATCTGAAGCGTTTAAAGACTCTATTTGTCCGTTGTTTATTTCTAAAGAAACACAACAATTTATAAAAGGCTCCATTACCTTGTACCTCACGTTATGGCTCCGTAGAGCGCTTTTTGTAAAATAGGCTAACGATTGTGTCACATAGTAGAGGAATTACCGTATAGTACAGGATAAGCTTGCAGGCAGTTTGGCTTATATGAGCTGTTTAGGATTAATTACTAATGTTAACTAGCATTTTCGTTACTAATAATTAGCCTGTGCCTATGTTATCTCCTTACATATACCTACACTCTCTGTCTCTGTAAGATTGGGAATGATTGAGATTTCTCTTGGCGCAGCTACCAGAAGACTTCCAACTTTTAGACACGTTGCTCACGTCACATTCTCTCAGTTGGAGGCTGCGCAGTAAAGCTGGCCATCAGAAAAGTGCTTCTAATAGCCTTCACTGGTCTCCATCCAGAACAACGGGGTCTGTTGGTCCATTATATACGGTCTTTGCTTAAAACAGGTAGCCTCGTGGTGCATTCACAGTAATTGTAAAATACCCTTTTCCCATCTGGGGTTCAACAGCAATTTACTGGTGAAATAAGTTATTGTTATTGTTATAGTTATTACATTATTATTAAATCTTTAATTTTGACCATGGCCTTAGCAATAAACAAGTCACTGACTGTTGTTCACTACCCTTATTATTTTTCTTCTTCTTTTTTTTTTTTACTTTATGCAAAAAGTACCGGTTCAGGCACCGTTTAGGCACCGGCACCGTTTTAAAAGTATCGATTTAGCACCGGAATCGAAAAAAAACCAAACGATACCCTAACCCTACTCAACAGGAATCAGATTCTCAGTTCCTTCACAGATTTTCACTCTTTTTCTTCCACCCACTAGCTTGCAGCCAAACCCAGGGGGAGGAAGGCGTCATCTCACTTTCCCTCCTTCCTCTCTTTTACCTTCCCACCATCTTTTTCTCCCAAGAATTAAACCCATCAAGATGAGGCCTCATCCCATCTTTCCTTGGGAGGGGAAGGTGAATCTATAAAGGCTCCGCCTGTTCCCCAGCCGATCGATTGATGTCAAAGTGTTTAACTCACAAAGGGCTGTGCATAAACGGCTCAGCAGCCCTGCGGTGTATGCAGAACACCAGGCAAATCTTTTACAGGACTCCATTGATGTTGCTTGTTTTACCTGAGAAATAAGACGCTAATCCCCTTGATGTGCACCAAACGGAGAGGAGGGGGGGGGGATATCTGTGGGGGCGAGAGGGGCGGCCCTCCTGTCTATCACCTCCACATTAGACAAACAAAGCTGTCTCTGCTTCGTCTCGCTGACAAGCTGCACGAACCAGGAAGCACAATGCCAATACATCGCCTGTAAAACCTTCAGTATCTCAGAAAGCCAACATATAACAAAACAAACGCGGCTGTTAGGCATCCTTATCGACATATGAATTATGGCACTACCACTTGAAACAAACAAGAGCATCACTAAGAGGATTGGCAGCCTCTCTGGCCCTTCACGCTGCATGTTATGTACACTGTGTTACATGTGTTATCAGGTTTGCTTTATTAGGGAAATCGGCTGTTATGCTTTATGGCACAAAAGCAGTTTTAAGGCAGTTATTGCATTAGAAACAGAGCAAACGGATTTTGAAAGCCTGTTTCCTTTTAAGCAACTTTCCCAAGAACCATTTTAGAAGCTCAGGAAGTTTAGCTGCATTTCAAACAGAGGAACCAGGGTCACCATATATTGTTCTCTGGCCATAGTTCCTGGCCCAAAACGAGGTCTTTCTCTGGAGGTAGTACTTTCTGATGGCCCGGGAACTATTTGGGTTTGCGAGCATACCCTGATTAGCCTGACTCCGGACCTCTGAATCCCAAAATACAATAGAGCAGAGATCTTCAACAGGGGGTCCGGGATCTTTAGGGCGTCCACCAAATTATTGTTAAAAAATATCTGAAACTACACATTCTCATGAACGGGTCCGTATGATAACGTACGAAAAATGTATGCAAACCAAAACGTACGATATCCTACGAAATTAGGAGACCGCCGGCTGGTCACATGACGCCGGATGGCTACGAGCTCCATGACGCCGAGCCGCAGTTGCTAGTTGTTTAAGCCGCTTCGTGACGCGGGCTACAGACCTCCGTTGTATCAGCGGTAGTTGGTGGTTCAGTTACCCAAAAATAGGTGACTTTGAGCCGGGTACAAAGCACCGCGAGCTGCCACTCGTTTCGGCCGACATTACGGTTAAATTTTGTCCACAAAATAGGAGCGTTTCGTCGCGACGAAAGTTAAAATTAGGCACCAGAACGACTAGAAAAAATTAGGAAAAAGATTGCGGTTTGGATTAAAACACTCCTAAGGAACACGCATTTCCTGAGTGTAAGGCCTTAGTTTTCCCCAGGAAGTGAACTCCGCTCTCTGGCTTGAAAGTCCTGTATGTTAACACCGCCTCCCTACGCGCCCAGCCACGTTCTTATACAGCTCTTACACATAGCATGAATCCAACATATTTGTAAAGATAAATATTTTTTTTAATTTACACAACATTGACTGGCCTATAAGTAGTATACAGTGTATATATATATATATATATATATATATATATAATATACTGCCATAAGTTAGCCATCCACCGATTCACTGTGCCATATTACAACATTAAAACATGACATATACATATATGAATAACACTTATTATTTTATTGGCTTAGTATTGTATGCACCATAAAAAGGTATGTATAAAGGCTTTAGGCCACCCACACATTATTGTAGGCCCAGTTCAATATGCAACTTTTTTTACAATAGACTATATGTAGTAGGGGTCCCTGATCCGTCTCTTTTAGAGTTAAGGGGTCCTTGGCCTAAAAAACGTTGAAGACTCCTGCAATAGAGCTTTTCCTCTGGATCACATATCGAAATAATAGTTAATACGTTTACACACATGGCCTTTATCTACCTCGCTGTGAGATACAGATTTGGCTTTTTGTGCCATTTAAACAAAATCCAGTTTGTTGTCTTCTTAAAGGTTCCCTGTGGAGTTTTTGACCTCTAGCAGGTTCTCCGTTAAGTGGGTCCCATTTGTGTTTAACTCCTGCACACGTACTGTATAAAGACATACGTGTACACGGGTGATGCGATTTGCTACCAATTAGAAGAAGGCAGTGAAAGGCAGCAAAGAAGAAGACTGCACCCTAGTTAACATGGATGTAAACAATTCAGGATTCAAACTACTTAGGAACACATTTGTTAGATCCTAAGTATATACACAATGTCTATAACCTTCGGTAAGTGGCACTGAACGTAAATGGAACTTTTGTTTTGTTGCAGCACAAGTAAAGTGGATTTAAAAAAAGCAACATCCCCTTGGCGACAGGAAGCAAGTGACTGTCCTCGCCAGAAAAATTGCATCATTTGTCGTTTGTTTAAACAGCTTAAAATGAGCGGTCTTGACATGACAAAAAGAGAGTAGCGTGACGTTGGTATACCTCCAGAAAAAAATGGCTTCTTTCATTCAATCTTTTGCAAACTTTAAGTAGTTTTAGTTTTCTCCACTTGAAGAAAAAAAAAAAAAAAGTACCTCTGTTGTGTTAGAAATGGGGTCGCAACATCAGTAAAAAGATTCAGTGAGATATTCTGCAATGTTCTGGCAAATTACAAAGGACTTCTTTTGTTATTTAGGTATACCATTTATTGGAAATGTAGTTTTAAATCTTTAGAAACACCAGCACTATTGCTTCCAAGGGTAGCTGAAATTGTACTTTGTGTCTTTGTCACCTTCAGACACATCCACACACACAAAAACACACACACACACACACACACACACACACACACACACAACACTCAATACACGCTCATCTTTATGTGTGAAAGTGGGCAAAGAGAAGGCTTGAGTCTCAACCAAATCCCTAAAAGCTGTCATTGACTTCAAACACAGTGGATTCTTCACAGTGGAGTGCCTCTGCTGATCAACAGAGCGCTCCGTCTTTATGTTTCTATAGGATCCTTTTGATATGGCCTCTACAGTCCAGACCACGCGCTTTATACGGAAAAACAGGGCTCTTTCAATTCATACGAAACAAGCTTTGAAAATAAGCATACTTTATACACAAAAAACAAGCTGCCTTTATTTTAACGCAGAGCCAATGGCAGTGCAGTTATTTCAATCAGGAGAGACTCCGTTGCAGATATGCAACATTTAATAATAAGATATAACCAAGTAAGTACAACATAATTATTTGGAGATTAGTCTCCATTGTAAAGGGGTATCTATACAAATCTAATGGTTAGGAAAACCAAACGCATCCCCCAATGGAAACTAGACACTGGTGGTGGTGAGAAAAACCGAAGACGAGAAAACGAGCCGTCAGCCGGGAGAAGACCGAGAACACCGACGAAAAGGCCTGGAGGCGGAAGGGGAGGAGGCAGGTCGCACTCTCGTCTGAAAATACAACTGACAGAAGCAGGAGAGAGAACAGATTTAAAACCAGGTAGTCTGCTGTGATTGGTTAGAACATAAGTGCCCAATTCTAATTGGTATACAGAACCGTAACAACCACTGCCCAGCTGATCAGGTAAAGAGAAGAGAGACAACGTAAGAGGAGTCTCCCTGACAGAATTTACGCTGAGCTACATATTAACGTCTACTCAGATAGGAACTTTTAAAGAATTCCTTTAAGGAAACGTATATTGGTGAGCGTTGAATATTCATATGGCAGAAAGAAAAACTGTATACAATACATATCGGTCCACAGAATGATCATTTATCAATTTAAAAGTGCATTAACTTTCATGAAACGTGTAATTTATGAGTGGTGTGGGATTGAGTGTATCTATCAGTGTCAGAGTGACATGTGTGGGGTGATAATCTATTCTGTGACCCAAATTTATGTGTTGAAAGGCTGCAAAACTGCACTCCAGCCCTCCCATCCGATTTCACAGGTCATCACTGTCAGTGCGATATACTGCTTGTGTGTGTGTGTGTGTGTGTGTGTGTGTGTGTGTGTGTGTGTGTGTGTGTGTGTGTGTGAGGGAGAGAGTATGATAAAAAGGAATGTGTTATCCATCTTATCCAGAGGAGATGTTTTGAAGGAACTCTTGTTATTAATAAATGCATGAGAGCCAACAAAAAAAAAGGAACATTCTGCGGCTTTGCAAAAATGAAAAGAGAAGGAGATAAAAAAAAAAGAAAAAAAAAAGCTCCTTGTTAGCAATCTCTCAGACGCTGCTTGCGCTAGGAGCTACGTCCTCAATGAGAGACACATTATCTCTGGTCAGCTTTCCTATCTATTATTCACAGAGAAACACTGGTGGCGAGATCAACAGCAGTCACTTACAATATATCCCCGAGCAACGGCATCCTATTCAAGTGCAGAAGAAAACCTTAATAACCACGGATGGAGATGGTGGAGAGGCTGCAAAGTTGGCAAAAGCTTGTAGAAGGCCTTTGATTTTCAGGGCTGGTGTGGATTCAATGCAAACTAGATTAAGTAAAAAAAATAAAAATAAAAAATAAAAATAAAAGGATTATTCAAAAGCAGGTAATGTATGGGCATTGTATATTGGAGAAGTTCAATAAAAGGGAATGTTGTTTGTCCTTTGGGGGAATCGCCTCTTCTTGTGTTCTTCCCGCCTATTTTAATCTACAGCTGACTTTACAGACAACAAACAACTTCAGCAAATTCTGCAGCTTATTGCTTTATTGAAAGCTCCCAACCTGCAGGACACACAGACATACACGTGTGTCCGCAGATTGAGGATTCACGTGTGAAATGTTAATAAATTCAGGGGGGAAATTGCTTTGTGTTTATCTGTAATATGACAAAACGCCTAGAATTTGATCCCTGGCGCATGTTATAAGCTCACAAACATGGCATTTCAAATGCTAATTCCCCATTGTGTATGGGCTTATTAGGTACTATGTGAATGCAATATGTGCCTTTCATGTGGACACTGAAATATGTGGCTTGATGCAGACAAACTCATCTTTATATTGAATATTATAAGCAAGTGGCCCTCTTCTAAAGATGCAATCACTTTTTTGTATAAATAAAGGATGTGCTGTATTTATTCATTTCCATGTTTGATATTCAGCAGATAAAAAATGTCAATAAAGTTACAGTTTGGAAAGCAAAACAGATGAACTGTTAGTTTGTGTACAGCTCCAGCCTTATGTGCTTGTTAATCTGCATTTCTAAATCTGGTTCTATGGAAACACATTTGGCTTTGAGAGCGGTCCTGGCAGGCGAGAGAATATTTAACAAGCCAAATAGCCTTGCTTTTTAGGTACTCGGCTGCTGTCTGTTGCTATGCAACCGCATCCTCCAAATTGTCAGATTCAGGGCCCAGTCCCCTCCTTTTCCTCCCCCTTTCCTGAAAAAGAAAAAAAAAAAAAAACTGCAGAGGGAAAAGGTACTTTGTACATGAAATGAGGCGTGCACGGTGCAGCACCACCCTCAGGATTCCTCATTTAAATAAATCCCAATATTTCAATATTTGAGTTCTCCTTCCATATTAAAATGTCCCAGAGCTTGATGCATTTTTACCAGCTCACCTTTGTTCAGCGCACAACAATTCTGCATTCGTTGATTCGAGCCTTGCGATTTCTCCTGTTCTCCCCCTTTTCTGCTGTTCTTTTCATCAAAAATCACTCTCTCCTTCACTGTGCTCGTCTTTGTTTGTCACTCACTCTCACACACACACACACACACACACACACACCTCTCTTTCTCCCCGCGTACATACTGTATGTCTGTGAGGCAGACTGTCTCTATAATTGGGTTATTCTTCTCTTCACCGGTCTGATGCACTGAGACACACGCACATTTGTGTACACGCGAACACACACATACGAAGCGTTGCACAATGCGCGCGCACACACGCGCGAGGTTGATACGTGGAGACGTTTTCGTACAGATTGTTGCTGAGGTAGGAGAAGCGCACCCATGCGTGTGTTTTACTTAGGCCTATAAGGGAATGCAGGGCCTGCGTTGTGATTGGATACACAAGTTGATATCAAAAACGACAACACGGACAGCTGTAAAACTACTCTGATCGATGCGTAGCCCGTTCTTCGCGTACGACATCGCCTTCCCCAGTTCAGTTCTGGTTAGCGCTCATGCAGCGGAACTTTGAAACCTCTCCAAACAAATCATCCCAATACGTGTGACAGCGTATCGTGACCACGTACTCTTGTATGTGTTTTCTCCAGAGCCAGGGAACACAAATACATACGGACAGATGCACATGGGAATACAGTGATGAAAGGGCACATTTTCACAAGGTATAGTGAAGAGGGCACTCACATGCAACCCCTACCCCCCTCCCCCCATCTGCGTCTCCCCACTCCTCTTTCTCCCCTCTCCGTGTCGCTCTCCCACAAACCTGCGTCTCAGTGAGCTGACCCTGTTTTAATGTGTGTTGAAAAGGTCGCTCCGGTCCTGTCCACTGATACAGAAAGGCCCTCCCAGGCCTGTGTGCATGGCTGCGCTTCAGTGTAATACCTTCAGACACCAGGGACATTCACTGTTTACACCAATGACACCCCTCACACACACACACACAAATAGAAAACAAACTAAACACAAAATCAAAGGCAATAGCACGCCTGAGTGGGTGTCAAACCTAACCGCTCGGGGATTTAAACCTGTTTGAAATCATCCTGACACAGTAAACTGCACTGTGTGACGGACCATCCTTTACACTTGTGTTTTCGGTTAATGAGGGAAAAGAGAGAAGGAAATAGGGCAACTGCAACCGAGCCAAAAATGTTTACGGGGGTGCCAACAAAGTGTGTACATTATGGCAAGAGACAAAAAAAAAAAAAATTGTTCCCAGTAAGTGTTTGATGGATGGCAGTACATGACTGTACAATATGGAGATGGCCGAGTCCAACCCATCAGGTTTGTATGATATTCAAACAACTGAAAACTGTTTTCATATCATATCAATACAGTCTCAATGGGTTCATTTGATATCGAGCGGACACTTCGCAAGCACAACAATTCGTATGATATCTTACGAAACTACGGTGACCGCCGACCCGTCATGTGACAGTTCACTGCCGTTACAGTTGAGCTGAGCCCCAAAAAGGCGACGTGCCATGTGGCGATGACAGTTAAGTCAAGGCACCAAACGGCTTTGGTTAAACAGTCCTTCCAGAAAAAAGTTTTTTTGTGATTGTTGCGGGCAAAAATCCTTGATTATGCGGCACGTTTTTTTTTAAAATGCGATGGAATATGCGGGATATTTATGCAATTTTATGCGATGAAATTGCGGGCACTTGCAAAAACTGCGGTTTGATGAAAAAGAGAAAAAAGCGATTCCCCCCAACACCCTGATTTTCGATGATGTTCACGTCCCGTAATTACGTCACTTCATAACGTTCCCATGGCAACAGGGGAAAATGGCTGCTCTTGTGTGAAGTAAACGCAACATTTTTCAACTTTCTGCTACGATATATGGGACTTTTTTTGCAATGAAAATGTGGGGATTTTAAAATCATGCAAGCCCCGCATATTTTACGCCAAAATCTGTAATTCATGCGGCGAAAGTGCGCCATATTTGAAAAAATACGGCCCCTGCATAAATATGTGGACTTTGGCTGATTATGCATTGTATTATGCGATCGCATAATTGCGTTTTTCTGGAGGGACTGGTTAAAACATTGGATGCCAGGGCGACCTCTAGCTCACCCAGTTAGAGCGTGCACCCCATGTAGGCTGAGTCCTTTGCAGCGGCCCGGGTTCGAGTCCAACCTGCGGCCATTTGCTGCGTGTCATTCCCCCATCCCTATCCCAACCTTTCCTGCCTGTCCACTATCACTATCTTATAAAGGGAAAAAGCCAACAACCTTGGGTTGCCTTAAGTAGCACTCCCGGGACAGGAACTTGGCTCCCCCCCCTCTTGAAAGCCCTATGTTTTGGACCTAACCCATCCACCCTGACCTCCTCCCCATGAGGATTTCCACAGTCTTATACAGCAGCAGTCGATGTGGGGCTACAGTAATAAATATGTGGAATACATACAAATGACAGTGCATTACTTTTCATAGCAATGAATGGTTGATGACAACAGCCTGCAGCGGAGACATTTAGCTCCTGATTATAGAAAACAAGGCAGGCAGTAGCTATGGACACCTACAGTCATTTTCACTGGGTATTTGCTGTTCCCTGGCACGTCAACATCTCCAATTATGTATTTTGAAATCCTGCTTTGAATTACCCCACTCCCGTGTTTCAATTACTGTGCGATAGAGTGCACATGCCACGTGCGTGTCCTGTGGCTTTGATGGTGGCTGTACAGTGCAGTGAGCGCATTGGTATGTATTAGCTGGCAGATGGGCTTCAGTGCTCCCCTGGTGCTCCATGTAATGATGAGCCATGTTCCTGTTTATCAGACGGGACGCACTCAACTCTCCCCTCATCTGCTTTGGTCTCAATCACCCATTCCTCTTCCCTCTGTTTTTATCTTTCTTCCTCTACAAGGGTCTGTCATGCCACGCGCACTGTCTCTCTTTCAGTCCGTCCCTCTGGTAAGCATTGGCCCGCAGGAACGTCTCCGTCTTTACCTTCAATCATCGTGTACACGTGTGCACGTGCAACCCTCAGACGCAGCTTTGGTTGCATGACTGAGGGAAAGCCAGGACCGCACTGACATCACGGTGCGCTGCGTTAATTATCCCCCCCCCCCCATTGATGCGTCGCGCCCATTTTCCGTCCCCTAAGGTATGTGAAAAAGTCCTTACAGTTGTGTAACACAGATGGTTGATTTGTAACACATACAGTGAAGATAACGACATGATAGCTTTGCTGGCTTAAGTATAGTGTTACTTATTGACAATTAAGTTGACAAATATGATTTATTTAAAAACTCAATCTCGTACTGATCAGTTTAGTTTCCTCATTTCAAACCAATGCTTGTTTCAGGAGTAAGAGGGTTTTTTGGAATATTGAGGAGTAAACTTATGCACAAATTTATGATATGATGTCATATTAATTTTGACTGGCCTGCATGGTGTCGATGAAAATCATGTAAACCCGTTGAGAATAGTTCAGTTCAGATTAAAGTGAGACTGTAGTTTAAAGTCGGACTATTTAATTTCTAAAAGAACAAATTTTTTTTTATGTCTTCTAAATGAAAAGCTAAATTCTAAAGCAATACAACGCACCCTTCCTTACTCAGGGGTTTCGCTGAGACAACCTTACTTCGTCTGGTACGACCAGTAGCTTTTGGTAGCTATTGTTATTTAATGTCAGCAAATGTTACTTACTGTTAACTATAAGCATATATCATAATCCTGTAATTGCCCTTTTTACATAGGGGTGCTCTAAGAGAACAGTATTATTCTGCATTGCGCTACAGTACCAGTAAAATGTGACTTGTGGAAACATACATATCCACTTACAAATGCATGACACATTATAATACAGCTTCTGTTTTTGCTTGTTATAAGTGCACTCAACAATACACTAAGGTGATGTAGAAATGTTTTTGTTTTGGTATATCAAGACACCTTCATTTAGAAATGTGGCTGCTGACCTATGTCTAGTACAGTGTACATTTGTAATAATCATATTCTCTCATCTCACACAAAATGGCACACTAGCACCCCTACGTGCACATTTTCTCACCCTTCACCCTCTTGACCTGCATGAGCAAGCTACTCTGCATGTTTACCACCATTCCCCCGCTCCGAGTAAAGGGTAAACATCCCGGCTTTGAGTGATTATCCAGAAAATATCCTGACATGCTTCCACCGGCTACGCTTGAGAGGAGCAATGGAGCTGCTGAATCCGTAGCCTAAACCTTCCCTCCACAACACACGCACGCCACCCTCAGGGCTCTTACTTCTAACCACCAGCACTGTTTTACATACACGAGCTAGGAAGTGGCCTGGTAACGAGTGTCTAGTGGCGCAATCCGGTAACATAGCAGGTGATCGGAGGCAGTGGGGAATACAGAGACAGTCGATTATGACAGGAGAGCTAAATTAGCATCATACTGGGACAGATGGAGGATGTAGCTGCAGGTTGAAACATATGGACACGCAAACTCGCAACGATTGGCCATCAATTCAAACACAACCTGTGCCACGCTTCCAGCTTGTACACAAGGGCCCGAACACACATACGCGCACATACACACAGTTGCCGTCTGTCACTTCAGTTACGAGTGCCTTAGGACTTCAGAAATGTTGGGTGGACAGATGATGCAATAATGTCATATTATGGATCAGAGTAATAAATGTAGGCCATACAGGCGGATATCTCTGTTTCCAGTGTGTAAAACACGAGGCAAGAGAGCATTAGCAGCTGTGTGAATGGAATCGCACGCATATATATATATATATATAATCTTGAAATGGGAGAAATTTGATTCGCCTTTAAAGCTCGGAGACAAGTTCAATTTTTATAATTGAGATCTTTCTTTCATCCTTCCCCTCTTCCTACCATTTTCCAATTCTTCTTCCTCAGTTCTCCTTCTCTCTTTTTATAAAGTGTAATTGAGGGGAAGTGATTGCAATCTATGTGTCTCCGTGATTGACACAAACACATTTAACGCCACCCCAATCTCATACCATTTCTTACTCACGCACACACACACACACACCATTAAACACACAGGACCTATATATGTCACAACGATTGAGCACTCACTCCACACCTCCAACATATACAGAGGGAAAAAAGGCGAAGTGGATTCTGAAAGCGAGGCGTTAGTCGCGGGGGGTATGATGTGTTTGGCATCTATAGGTAGAGTGGTTAAATGGCAGGATTGCTGTGTGAATTGGCGTGTACACTCACGGCAGCTTTCGCCAAGATGCCTGGGCCTCTTGCTGGGGAGCTGGAAATGATGTCTTAGCCTTAGGCCTGGAAGATGGGGTGGCACCCTTTGCCTAATGGCAAAGTTCCTCAACGTCTCATCACATTTCACCGCACCGCTGTGGAAGAGATCTGACATTTCTTACAGCGCTTCAGGTATACGAATACATCGGAATCAGCCATGACATGTACATGACAGGAAGTGGGTGTTGGTTGATTGATGAAAGAATGAAAACAAGGGATGTAGGGGAGGATGAACCCAGAAAAACTGGGTTTACTTAGCTTTTTATTTGCAGAAATAGATTTTACCAACCTTTAAAGTGCTGCCATAAAACCTCATGACCTAAATTCATGCAATACATCAAAGTAAGAGGACTTAACAGTAATGGGAAGTGATATCAATATCTGATGCATGTTATATGAAGATGGGATGTCTTGGGGGGGGCATAAATTAATTATTTTCTGAATGGATAGCTGATTTTTATCCATATGGTAATGACCAGTTGCAGGTCATGCATCTTTTTATTTAAAGGTTCGGTTTACAAATCACAAAAAAAGTAGGTAAGTGGTCTCAGGTTTTGAGAAATCCATCTTTAATGGGGTCTGTTTGATTTAAAGGAAGTGCTTGTCTGATGTCTAACAGCGACTGAAACCGGCTCCACCCACACCTTTGCAATGTGGAATTGGGGGCTTTGCATCATCAATTTTTGTAACTTTTTGAAATTTACAATTGATCGACCAAGCGCACAATAAAGCGCTCCTGCAAATAATGTTGCATCATAGTTTGTGTGTAGCCTTTATGTCGCTAGACTAGCGAGTTTCTTCAAGTCCGTTTAGAGCTAATCAGCCCTAAAAGTGTTCAGTTAGCCCAGTTTATTCTACTTTCTGATGGCCCGTGTAACAGAAACATACCTGGGATCAGACCATCTGTCAAGCAGCCAAGAATTACCACCGAGTTTAAGTCTAAAAAAAATAAAATGGGAAAATCCCATCGATTGCTGGTTGACAAGCTGCACAATTTGGTAATAACATTCTGCTTTCATGGAAGTATTTCATGTTTTCACTTTTATAAAAGCGAGGGCTTAACTTTCTAACAGTTGAAGTCTGAAAATGCTTTTTCATAAGTCCTTTTTACCCCGGCTTTAAAGGTTATTGTCACACAATGGCGTTGGAGCTCAAAGTATTGCATAAAGACATTTGGAGAAAACAATAATCCGCAGTTTCCAAGTTTCATTGGGACTATTTCTTTGGTAGAAAGTTTGAGTGTGTTAAAGGATGAGATCATCCTACACTACAAATGAATTGGAAAATATTCTCTGCAACATCTCCAAGTGTGAAGGACAGCCGCAGATACAAAAGGGCAAAAAGTTAAATTTCATCAATAACAGCCCACATTCCACATCAACTCTAAAACTGTCAAAT
The DNA here is from genome assembly GCF_010015445.1 of Perca fluviatilis. Lineage (NCBI taxonomy): Eukaryota > Metazoa > Chordata > Actinopteri > Perciformes > Percidae > Perca > Perca fluviatilis. The sequence goes on along the minus strand of NC_053124.1, from coordinate 10,414,229 downwards.
GACCTCTTCTGAATCTGAATCTCATTGGAAATGCAATGACCACTACTGCACCTAAATATATGCTACAATATACTGTATTTATTAAAGTTTATTGAGCATCCATTACCAGTTTGCAATGCATCCACAGATCAAACAGAGTCATGCACACACACGTGCATGGATTTGGCAGGCTGCCCTGGCCATGTGTGGGGAAATATAAATAAAGAGATTGAGGAATCAAGGCATAAATGAGGCTCGACACTCCTTTCTCTCACAATCCATTTCCTCATTCCAAAGGGGGGACACGGGCACCAAATTATCTCCCTCCCTCTTTCCACTGGCCCAGAATAGAAGTAGACACCAGCAACAATAGTCATTTAACTTCCGTCTATCTCATACAAACGAAGACGCATGCGGCCGTTGACCGCCCGCACAAATTTGAAAACTCACTCGGCTATTGAGGAGAACGAAAGATAACCCGCTTGAACCCAGTGGACAGCTTCCAATTTCATTTCAGACAGAATTAGACATCATAAACACATCCAGTTTGTTTATGAAACCAAATCTTTAGAAAAATGTTGAAATAGAGAGAAAGCAGCGGCATAAACAGGAAAACGTATTGGTGAGAGGTAGGAGAGCCGTGGCCTGGCAGTGCTCACCCTTACAGATTATGGCTTGACATTTGGAGTCAGAGCCAGTGAAATGTCAGAAGGGTTATGACAGGAATGGTGATAGGTAGATTATGACTGACCTCTGACCTGGAAGTTCTGAAATGTCACGGCTCACTCAGCCGTCTGGGAGCGGATGCGCTTTCAGATCACGAAATGCAAGGTGTCCGAGCCAAACAAGGATACAGAGGAAAGTTTGCCAACATCAACATTTCAGGGCAGATATTTTTTTCTTTCCAAGTGACATTCTATTCATGGGATCTGACTGTTGGCGAAACCCGGGGCCCTGATCTACCGTTGCTACGCACTGCAGAAGGACATAGTTCACAATGACAACGGTGGGGATTTACTCCTCAAAAGTCAGTCATTTTCAAAACAATGGGTTCTTGATTTCAGACAAATGCAAGCTTCTCATTTCTGACTGGTGACATTTTGTCAACTGCTGCTAGCAGACTACCAGCTGTAGCTAGCTTTCTACCAATAAGCAAATTTCATGTCTTGGTTGAAAATGCTGTCTCTGGCATTCTTTTTAATACACATACATATATTGGTCCTTGTGTTTGAAGTATGATAAAGAACAATGCAAGATAAGACTAGTTATTTCATTCTGACATAATTTTGTATAGGTGCGTAGCTTACATCCACAGACACGCAAGACAGGGGTTAGATTTATGCTTTAATGTTCTTACATAAGAACGTTAAAGCATAAATCTAACCCTAATAACAGGACTTTAAGCTTACAGCTTTTAGGATGGCAAACGTAACGCTATCTTAAAAAGAGTTTGGCTGTTGTTGCTGGAGTGTAAACTTCCCCAAATCCACTTAAGAGCATTACAGAGCTGCTAACGTTAGCCATGGCTTTGATATTCTAGCACCCTGGAAATGAAGTATGCCCTAATTAGGGTTGGGTACTGAAACGCGGTGCCAATAGGGCACCGGTTCCGACGTAAACGGTAGTAACGAGACCGAATAAGAACGAAAATTTCGGTGCCTGACTTTTTTTTCTTCTGCTGCACAGGGCGCTACGTTACCGTTAGCTAGTAGCTGGATGAAACACAATGGTTAAGCGGTGTAAAGTGTAACTGTATTTCCCTGTAGAGGATTCCAACAGCGGGACGTAACAGTCTGACTGCAGCTGCCGTTGTCGGAAAAACAACACAGACGGTGCGTTTACTTGAAACTCGCCAGCCTTTTAAGTTACTGTAAAATATCCTTTTCCCATCTGGTGCTTGTTTTTGTCGTTTACCATCAATTTACTGGTGAAATAAGTCATTGTTATAAGTTATTGTTATTACATTATTAATCAATCATTTAATTTTGACCATATGGCCTTAGCAATAAACAAGCCGTTCTTTAATGTCGCAAACTGTCGTTTTGTGCTCCTTTTTTATATATTTTATATTATATACATTATAAATATATTATATATATTTCGGTTTAGGCACCGGTTTTAAAAGTATCATTTTAGCACCGGTATCGGAAAAAACCCAAACGATACCCAACCCTAGCCCTAATGTTACTTCCTTACTACTAATGTAATATGAGCTTGGAAATAATTCAGGTTTAGGTTAGTTCCGTAGGTATAGCTAGTTAGCCAGACATGCTAACGTTTGCAGCTGAAATTAGAGCAGACAACGGACTGTTTAATCCATTCCTTACACTTTTGGTTTTAGAAAAGCAGTAAGGCTAGGTCCGCCACGCATAGCTACAGTTGCAAAGCTATTGTTTGGACAGTCACTGTTTGAGGGAGGGCTTTTGTGTACAGCCAATTGATTCTTGCTCAAATACCATAAAAGCATAAAGTGCCAAACAAACGACCGAGGGAGACTTTAACCACTTTAAGTTCAGCAGAGTTCAATTTGCAGGCTTTCTCTCCCTCAGCGCCATGATACTAACCAGATTACCTTCTGCCATTACATCAGCCTCCAACAATCAATATGTACCATTAGTGCTAATCACTCTTTAATTAGTGATATATTTAAGGCCCCTTGTTTGCCTTGTGTGTATTTGTTCTTGTGTGAGTCGGAGTTTGCGTGACATCCACCCACATTGAACACTTCCAACGCTCAACACTCAGATTACGCTTTAAAGAGATCTGAAGCGCTACCTGTTTCACCTGGGGCAGTCCCCTAGTCTTTATCTATAAAGCAAATTAACAAAACCCACAACGCTCTATCATCCAGCTAAGAAATCTCCTTTCTTTTGGTGCTGGAATTCCCATCACAAGCCACTGAAACAACAAGGATCAACTCAAAAGTTCACAGAGAAGAAAAGGAATGTGTTTGGGCTTCTCTTATTGCTAATATAGCAAGGCATTAGTAATGCCTCTTATACACTATGAATGATCCTCGACACAGACTGAGAAGGGAGGAACCATTCGCCTTTGGGCATAAAAACTGTGAGCTTTGATTATTGATTCAGGTACCATTTCGACCTGAAAGAACTCGCAAGCTTAAAAAAGAAGCGAGAATAGAAGAAAGGGGTTGAGTCCTTTGAGGGAAACACATGTCGGGGGAGTTAAACCCAAGCTGAATTGCAATTTAACAGTTTGGTGGGGTATAAGAAGAAAAAAAAAGAAAGAAAAGACAACAGATCAACTTGAAACTCCTGTTGTTTATGGCTGTAAGAAAAAGAAAAAAAAGAAGAAGCAAGAAATAAAAAGCGAGGATACTCATTCATTTCTTAAAATTTGCCAATTCTGTTTCTGTTAAACGCACATGAATGTTGCCGTGTAATTACATATGAGAGTGTGAAAACAAGCGAGCGAATATTTCCTTAATTTATTATGTCTTTGAAGAGGTGGTAATGGTCTCTGTTTTTCGGATGTTATGTTTGTGCATTTACATAATATGTAATGCCAGAAGATGAGAGAAAATGTGCCGTTTTTCTTTTTCTGGCCAAGGCTAAAAATACCCAGGATGTTGTAACATAGCGGCAACACGCGCTGTTTTGGATTGCTGGTTCAGGCTGGCATCCGTTTTCATCCTAAAAACAAACATCCCAAACCTCTGGAGGAGCCAAAATTTAAAACTGACCAGATATCAGTTTCTCTGTGTGTATGCACCCCCCCCCACCCCAAGCGTTTGTTATGAAAGCAGCCGGGGAAGAGATTAAAGTGCTGAAAAGCCCCCATTCCAAAAAAAACACTTGAAAACAAGAAAATGCTTGACAATCCCTGCTCCCTTTTAATGCCGAGATTAAAATGCGTTCTCATTTGTGTGAGACGGTTTTTCAAACTCGCTAAGAAAAATACTCCTCAGATTGTCGGATGCGAGTGGTGAGCCATGTTGCTGAGCAGAACTGTCTATTGTGTGTGTGTTTGTGTGTGCGGGGGGGGGACGTCAGTGCAAAACCTATTAGTATGTCTGAGCCTGCATCTCCAAATCTTGTTACTCTGAACTGATGCAACAGGAATGCAATACAAACTCCCTTGCCCTCCCCTCCCTCCCTCCCTCCCTCTCTCCCCCAGCCTGCTCGCCCACTTACTCGCTACCTGTGCTTCTATTGCAGCTCTTCTTCTTCTTCCTTGCCCCCTGGACACACTCTCTCTCTCTCTCTCTCTCTCTCTCTATCGTTCCAATTCCCTGCTGAAAATCCCCTCTTCCCCTCTTCCCCTCTTTCTCTCAATCAAAATCACTGTCTCTGGGTGCTTTCTAATCTTTGTTTCTGTTTTTCCATAGCCAACTATTTCTCTTCTTTGAAATTGTGTTGCGCTGTCCAGAGTTCCACAACACCTTGTAAATCACTCCTTTAAACTAAAAACAGAGTTTGCTTCTTTGATGTGATGTCTTTTATGCCATTTTTTTCTCTCACAATTACATTTCTTACTCTATCCTTTTTATCTTGCGACCACCTTCTTGTAATATATCTGAGTATGATTACTATTGATTACTAAAGATCCAAACTGTAGCATGCTCAAGAAAAAATACAAGTGAAGTGTTTGGGAGAAACATGTTGACACGTACAGTGACTTCTATTGACGGCAACTCATTTCAGCCCCAGAGAAAGTGACAAATCCAAACTGAAAATGTAGCTTAGGTATCAAGTTATCTCAATTAAAAGGAAAACAGTTTTAGGTTTTGTGTCCCTTATCTTGCAGGGTACCACAGACCGGCCGGATAGGCAAATGTGACCTTGCTGAGCTTACGGTAGTTACAGATGTCACTTTAAAGGATTTCTCATTATAAAAAACAACATTTATCTCTGGATGGAACATGAACACACAATGATTAAAAATAGCCCCTAATATAATCTCTAAATCTGTATATCTATGTAAATACAGTACATTTTCCTTTCAAGTCTGTTCTATTGGTTTTGTTTCTATGACAACATGACATTCGTTTCAAGTGTTTGTACCTGAGCCTACCTGTTCTTATGTTCTTATACCTTAATAATAAAATAGTCCATTGCCTTCTAAAATCACTCATACAGGAACCTTTACAAACGACCATTACATCATTCTAATGTGCCATCTGTTTGGTTAAGTCAAGGCAACTAAAGCTGCTTACACACTGACCAGAAGGCCGACCGTTGACAGAAAAGCCAGTCGAAATGATCAGTCTCCCCGTGTTGGTCCAAAAAGTGCCACAGAACGCACCAAAAAGATGAGACGAGACCTAACACATCTCTATAACAGCAGGCGGCGCTAATCTGTATTGTTGCCCAGGAAATGAAAACCGGCAGCTGATTGGACGAACGCGTCACGTGGGTTTGTTTTCTCCGGAAATTCAAAGCCAGGCTGTCATGGCGGCCGTTCAGAATACGATCTCATATTGTACTAAAATAGTTCACTAAAACATGTTTCTGAGAACATTTTAAGCGAGAAATAGGCCGTGCAGTTGCTGAATCTGTCTTCATTTCACATCAACAAAGGTCAGTTTAAAAGATTTTCATCAGATTTTGAGAGACTCTAGTCACCTCATTCTGCTCCCCATTTCCGGGTGAGTCCAGACTGCCCTGCCGCCGACCGAACATGTCAGGTCGGCCAAAATGAACGCCGACAGCCCCTCAGACTGACGACGGCACGGAACACACCGAACAGATGACCTCGCCAGACTGTCCAACGGCCGATAATCGGCTAAGTGTGTCCCGGCTATTAGTCCACTTGGTTAAGGTTAGGGAAAGATGGAGTCATGGTTAAAAAAATAAAAAAACATTGATGGTTGTTAAACGTGGGGTATACTCGCCGCAGCCGAGCTGTCGAGCTCCAGTGGGACGTCATGGGAGCGCCGTCACTGTTTGTACTCGCGCGCGTGGTGGTCGCGACAATAGTTGCAGTCTTCTCCTGAACAGAGGTGGCGCTAATGAGGAAAGGCTACTGACTTTGCTATTTCTACGGACTAGAAGAAGAAGAAAAAGGTAAACAACGCCAGCACTGGCAGCAGCATTGATGTCAATGCTTCGATTTGATTCGATGACCTACTACGTCATCATTGGTAAAAACCTATTTATTCTCATTGGCATATTGATCTCCTTTTTAGGTTGGTTCTTCTTTTTTATACTTCAGTCTGTGTTTTAAGGTTGCTCTTAACTTTGCTGTTTTTATTATGTGTTTTATGCGTTGTCTTGCTGCTTTTATTTTCTTATATGCTTGCTCTGTAAAGCACTTCGGTCTGTCTAGCGGCTGTTTAAATGTGCTATATAAATAAATGAACTTGAACCTACTATGTCAGACCAAGCCTTTCATTCACCATAAAAGAACTCATTTTAACCCAGTAAGTTTACTAGAGAGACTTGCAGTCACTCTGAGAGTCCTGGCATCCGGTTACCCTCGAGCACGTTCAGGCTTCCCGTTTCCGATTTGTCGCGCCAGCGAGATCTACGTCATTTTGACGTCACATTCGTGCGTGCAAGCTCAGCTACGGCGACTATAAAACAGCCTTTAGAAGGAGGGATACACGGTTGTCAAAGTCAGACACTTTTGTACATCGAGCTATCCACCACTAGGGTTGGGTACTGTTTGGATTTTTACGATTCCGGTGCCGAACCGGTACTTTTAAAAGGATTCCAATTCCTAAACCGATTCTTGAAAAACTGAAAAATTATATCAAAGAAAGGCTTTTACGTCCGTTTTGGTGAGCCCAGAGGGAAAATATGGCATTTTAAAAGTAGCCTACATTTATGGTAGCTAGCTAACGGTAGACTACAGAGGGGAAATATTTCAGTCGACACATTAAGTGGAACCGAAATGAGGAACCGAAAGTTGCGTTCTAATCCGGTCCGATTCCTACCGGTAGCGTAGGAACCGGTTCCATAGTGGAACCGGATTTCGGTACCCAACCCTATCCACCACAACCATTACACCACCGTATCTGCGCTGTAGGCCACCCCCCTCTCCGCTGGTTGAGCAGAGTAGTAAACAACAATGTGCTTTTGTTTCCACGCCAATCAAAGCCAGCGTGATTGGCTCTCGCCTGGTTGTCGCTCGCATTGTGTCAGAGTACATTTAGATAAAGGTGAGAATTTCCGTAGAGGAGATTCTCTGCTGGGCCATTTTTTATTTATTTTTGCATTGCAAATGAATACCGTAATTTGAAAACATCTTTTTTTGTGTGTTTGTTCCAATATGGACACACACTCTGATTAGACTGGATTAAAGCACCAGTCAAACATGGGTGAGTGCAGTGATCCATAAATGAGAAAAGCTCTAGAAGTAATGCATGTTGGCTCTTATCTTTAGCCTATATAACAAGTCACAATGGGGTCAAAGTCATGTTGGTGACATATCATGTCAGTGAGAATCCCCCTGCACCAACAATAGAGTCCTATCTTTCTCTGGAGAGTCTACCCACCGCAGAGATTCTAATACTCTGTATTCCCAACATGGATTGTCACTGTTTCCTTCAAGCACATGAATCCCCCTTGGGAGGGGGGGGGGGCATCCACCCAATCTGCCTCCCCCTGTCACCTCACCCTGAGGATGCTGCTCTGTCCATGGGGAGCGAAGGACTTGTCTCCCTTAGAGTTGAATAAGTCATGGAAGGTGTCGTCCCTTTCCTCAATAATAATTCATGGACTGGCACATTGGCACTGGCAAGGCCTATATCTTTTTTTTATTGACACACATCTAATATCTGTCCGCCCTGAAATGTATGTTTCCATTGTTAAGATCTGGCGTTTCTTTGTGATGAACTACTTCATCATGTTCGCAGAGGCTGTGATTAAATGTGTGTTGTTTTATGACGATGGTGTAAATTGAGGAAGGGTGTAATAAAAGTTGCCCGGGGCTTTTTTTCCTTTTGTTTTTTTCCTTTTTCAGCTGGTGGATGTAGAAAGTGCTAAATTAGAAGTGGGTTGCTGAAAATATAGGAGGGTTTCTCCTTACAACTCCCCTGGCACGCCAGCAATGCCACAGCTCTTAGATTTGAAAACAGAGCAGGTATCACACACACAACGGCCGTGAATTGTGTCCTGTCTGGGGATTTGGTGAAATAACCCAACGGCAGAAGTCATAAATCTGGCTGAAACTGGTCTTATATGCGGCCAAATAAAGCATTTGAGTGCCAGCGCCTTTGCATTAGAATGTCTGCCCTACCTTGGTTTGGGGGGGGGGGAGCAGACAAACATGTAACATACAATTTGGGGTATGCATTACACATGCTGTGTGAGCAAGAAATTATGTCACATAGGAGCACATGGTGTGTTCTGACACACACACACACACACACACAGGCGGAAAATATAAAGTCACACACGCAGACATCAGAAATTAACCAATAGCAAGGAGGTAAATAATTTACCTAACATTGCCCTTGGGAGAGTGTAAATAATGTATATGAGGCCTCGACAAAACCTAGTACACAATATCAAAACGGAAAGCTGCACTCACACACAGTCACTGTGTGTTATTGGGTTAACAAAGCTCTGCTATGCGGTGCTATCAGATCCACTCTGAGGAAAGTGAAATAGAGGCAGCGGGAGTGAATGAGTGCTGAGGAATGAGATTTTTCTCCAAACTGGGAAAATATTATTATACTGAGTCAAGAATTTCCTCATTACAGAAAGATTTTCCGCTCCGGTTTTCCTCAGCCTTGCACATACACATCCCCACTCCTGCCTTTGACTTTACTGTATGAGTGTAGGCAGCAGAGCCTGTCTTCAATTATTCACCTATGACGGCTTTTCAACTCAAGTCGATCCCCCGGCTCCCCCCCACCCCCCATGTCGCGCTTTGCTCAGCCCAACTTTCTCTCTCGTCCTTTTTTTTCCTCTTTCACTTCTCCTTTCCGCCTCTTTTCACCCCATGTCTGCCTTCCTTTCATGCCTCAAACCTTTCATCCTCTCATCGCAGCCACCCCACCACCACCACCACCCCTCACCCGCCACCATCCCTCCTTCTTTACATCTCTCCCAATCTTGAGGTATCCCGTCTCTGCTTGGGCTTGACAAGTAATGGGTGTGTCTCTCCTATTTTTTTTTTTTTCCACCTCCTCCCTGCGCCCTCCAAACCCCACACCGCCATCACTCTTCCCACCACACAATCTCCTCTCATGTCAGGGAAACCTGTAGGCATCCGAGTGCTACTTTTGATCACTGCTTTTACCGGGAGCCCTCACCGCCTTGCTCTGCCTTGGGGTGGCAAGGAGAGGCACAGAGTGAAAGACTGAAAGGGAAGAACAGAGGGAAGTTATGTCAAGTCTGGATGACATGTGCAGCCAGGCAGCTGCTGCATGCAGCGGAGAGCAAAGTTGGCACATGCCGCTCTCAGCTATGAGCAGTAAATAAACCTCCTGTTAGAGCTTTTGTATATAACACAATGCTGGATAACATACACGCTCTCGTTTATTGTGGTGACACACTTTTCCAGGTATTCGGGTGTAATTGAATGGAAGATAAGAAGACAGAAGAAACAGGGAAGTGTAAACACCGTGCGCCCACTCAGCCACCCGAATCAGGCCAAACAGTAGCAACTCTTGTTTAATTTTGTAATGGAATTCCTCCTCCAGTCAATACGTGCAAATTTGACTATGCTCAAAGGCAGTTATGAGAAGCAAGTTCAAATCTCATCTCTGGTGTCTGGAATTAGTGCTCGGTACGTGGACAAACTGTAATTTAATAGCAATACAAGCATACTAATGAGGTGTATCTGATAGAACCTGATACGATCCATAGTCCAAAAATGAACTTAAAAATGTCATGATATCCCACCTGCTTATTCAAAAAAGGCATCTCCACAGTAACTCTTGAAAGGAGGAAAAGCTCTGACACAACGGCATGTTTACACAGGAGGTGTTTCAGCTGGGTTCTTCAGTCGTCCGTGTCACAATTGTCTGATGGAGCAGATGTGCTCCTATTTCAATCAATACAGCTGTCTACAATGCATTCAATACTGTGCCTGAATGCATCCCTTGTAGACAGAAGCTGCTGCTCTGCTGATGTGCCTCTCACAATACGCCTCCTAGGTAGACACGGTGTAAAGTTTGAAAGGTTTAAGTAACACCTCTGACACCCATCACCAAAGGGTGTGGCCAGGTGTGGTTTGCTGTACCAATGGCTCCAACTTTGATGTTGCATTGTACAATAGTACATTGGGAAGTGCACTTGTACCACGCGCTAAATGGCAGCTCAAGCAGGATTTATTAACCTGGGTGTAAGTTACGTACTTGTAGTTACTAAAGATGAACTAATCAATGTATGGTTACACTTTACTTGTATGTATCTACATAAGAGTGACATGACACTGTCATGAACGTGTCATAAACATTTTAAACAGTAGGGTTAGAGTTGGGGTTCATGTGTCATGACTGTGTCATGTGTTCATGACAGTGTCATGTCACTCTATGTCATGTAGATACCTTCAAGTAAAGTTTTACCCAATGTATTTATACTAATAAACCAAAAAATATTATTGAGAAAGATCTCGCTCGTGGTGATGAATCCTCAGAGAGAAAAAAAAAACCACTAACCTACCACCCTTTCCTTCCCTTCAGCTCTACTGAGCATTTTAGCCTCTATTAGCTCATTGTTTCGGTTTTACTGCCCACAACTTTTGTTTTGGGTCACTTTCACTGCTCTCATCAACTTGTTTCCAGCTGCAGCAGGCAGCTGTTTTCAGCGAGGAAAGTTCTGATAAACCTACTACACGCCACTCACCCACCACCAAACGGCAGACAAAGTTAGCCAATATCTGGTGAGCGGAGTGGAGCATTCAGCAGCTAAACAGACAGATATTTCTCTCAGGAGCTGGTGGAGAACAAACTAGAACTCAAATGAGAGGGAATATTTGTTAGGTGGCCAGAAAGCTTATAAGGTTAAAATGTGTCAATGTTTGTACAGTTTGTTGCCCTGACTCCAAGTGGCCAAAAATAATCTATTAATACGGTACACGTCTTTAGTAGCCATCATATTCTCAAGACCTTTTAACCAAAAGTGTGCAAATTTGGGGCTTTCATCGGCTCAGTTAAAAGTGTCTACATTACCAAACCAATGGTGGCACAGTAGGCATCATCATTCGAATGCTTAGCGTACATGAAAAGCTAACATGCTAGCATTTTAAAGTGACAACTGTTATTGACGGCTATTGAAGATTACAACTTTTTGCCAACATGAGAAGAATTTCACATGCACTTGAGTTAATGCAGTGGACTTCTATGGTCTAACACTTTGCATGTTTGACAGAAAACACCATCACCCACCAATGGAAAGGTCTTCCAAGAAGAAAAAGAAGTTCTCATTATTCTTTGTTGTCATCTAATGTTTGCCATATCTCAAGACTAAAACACAGATATGCATCATGGGAAAACCCACAGTGGGAATCGTATGCACGCTGCAACACATGTCTAGGGGAGACAATTTAAGGACATTTCTTCAACTTGCAATTCTATTCCAAGTGATTGCATGACATATTCATTATCATAAAATGCATTTGCCTTGAGCAAGTTTAAAAAAACTGTTTTTTGGGCGCTCTACTGTTTCCATTCAGTCTGTCTAAATCCATACCTCATAAAATACTTGGAAGAAAGCCCAGCTATTGACAATATAATTTCTAATGTTCTCAATGTTATGTGCCAAAGTGTGGAAATGAAAGAAATACACACAATGATCTCTCACACTTACCCAGATAAAGCGAAGATGAAACACTTAACACGCAGTTCTTTTCGTGACCGTGAAATTAACTTGAACGTGTTGCTTCATCTAATAAAATTCAAAAGAAAAAGAGGGTGTTAGAGATGTATGATGAGAAAAATAAAGAGAGTTCCCTGAGCCTGTCCAGCAGTATGGTGCAAGTACAGGTTCACACAGCTCCAGTCACAGAGGCATTAAAATCTAACAGAGGTGTTAAACTTTGGACGACCTGCAGGACACGCTGCATAAAACAGCAGTAAATTATGCCAATGAGGAGAAGTGCAGACTGCTGGAAATAAAAAGTTATGGATGTGGCTGAGAGTGTGCATGTATAGCCCTCTGCAACAGACACATATACACACACACACACACACACACAGTCTTCCTTTGTCTGTCAGGTGGAATAAAAGGTTATGAGTCTGGCTAAGGACATAGTGATCACCACAACCCAAGCCTCTTCATCACATTCCTGGAACAGGCTCTTCATTGCTGTCACACTTTACAACACATTGAAAGTTCCTACAATAGAACATTAGAAGTATTGTAAATAAACTGTGAGGTTACATTGACAAATGCACAAAGCACCTAGCTTTGAGCTGCCGGCTCTGTCGGATGCCTTCTCAATGGCTGTTAATGTGACTTACAATGATGTGAAGAGGACATACATGAGGGAGCGGACAAAGGCTCCTATATTGTAGCTGTGATGCAGTATGCGATATTTCACAGGGCGACGCACAGTAGACACATAGAGCCTTATACTACTGACAAATGGGATTTATGGAACTGTCAAATCAAGATGCCTTATATGACAGCATCACACAGAACACACTAACCTTCAACTTTAGATTGCATTTCATATAAAACTCAGATAATCAGTCAGAGAATGTGTCCTGGTAGACCTTTATCATGTCATCACACTCCGTCTCTGTCACTCTCTCCGTGTTTCTTCACACTCTCAACTGTCAGCTATCAAATGAAGGGAAAATACGACACTTACAGAGATGTGAATGAGCTTTTGGAAAGAACAGACATGTGGGCTGTACTGCTCTCTTCTCAGAAACATAGAAATACAGTAGGCTATTACGCTACTGATTTTGAAAGCTTTAAAGGGCCCAGTCGCACCAGGAAGTGTCACGACATAATTTAACAGAGCATCTTCATGAACTAGGCTATGTAGTTCTAGAAGTTTGGTGATGTAGTGACCACGTGCAGGGCTAGTTGGAAAAGCTAAAGAGCTAACTGCTAACCTGCTACCTAGCTGGGAGCATTCGAGCGCTAGCCAGTCACAATCATTGTCAAAATAGCTAGCTACCTAGTTTGCGCTGTCAGTCAGCAAGCCAGTTAGCTTGATCGCTAACGGGACATTAACTTCATTCACAGTTATTCAAAAGATAGGCCTATTTGTACCATCATCACCTTGTCTCATGCCACTGTCGTGGAGCAGTTTATACACTGACGGAGGTTGTGGATTAGGAGTGGATGATGCAACACAGCTAAGAGTTATGATAGCTTCCTCCATTTTGTACTCTCCGCTTCCAATTCCATCAAAGATGCGTTATTATGAATCCAACTTGGTTTCTTGGCAAGACCCGCCCTGGTGGTGGTCAGCCCGGTCTCATGGCAGTTTCTGATATGGTCACGTCATTGAATCTATTAAGTCGTGGACAGGACACGATAATGTCGGTTTTTTTCGTGTGGCGATTACAAATTTTAAAGCAATGTATTTCAATGGGAAGCATATTTCGTGATCACAGAACAATGACGGTGGCGAGTAGTACTGATAAGGCGAAAGTCTGCACAGGGAGGTTTTTCGGGGTGGTGGATGGGTCAAACAACACAGAACTTTTGCCCCGGACACCGGGGATCGCTTTCCCCGTTCTTCTTTTCCTAACCACAACCGTCCCGTTGTTGTGGCGTTTCATTTCCCCGTTGTTGTGTGCCCCTGCGCCCGGGGATCGCGTCCCGCGATTGGCGGCCTGTTCCGTTGTTGTGGCGTTTCGTTTCCCCGTTGTTGGGTGCCCCTGCGCCTGGGGATGCGCCCAGGGATCGCGTCCCACATGTGGCGGTCCGTCCTGTTGTTGTGGCTGGCGTGTGGCGCCTCATTTCCCCGTAGTTGCATCCCCCAGAGCAGGTTCGAAAATCGTAACCTGTACACGTTCAAAATTTGTGGCGTGTACACGAAATAAATGTCAAAATCGTGACCTGTACACAAATTAATAAATCAAAATAACGTGACTATTTCACGACCTGGCGTGAGACCGGGTTGTGGTGGTGGTGTCAATGGTGCTCCGAAGTCCAAAAATGGAGCTGAAAATCATCGCATTAACTAGATTGTTAATTATATGCAAAAAGAAAACTAATCTTTTTTTAAATAAAAGGCCAGAATAGAATCCAATCTGAGAGCATCTTTTAATACAAACCAAAGATGTATGGTTTGCTTTGGGAAATGGTTGGCAGCAATATAATGTGAAACACACAACATCATCCGTGAGTAGACTAATGGAAATCTTTACTTAAAAAATGATTTTCAATCTTCAACTTCTAATCATAAAAAATGATGAAGTGGCTGTCTGCGATCACATCTTTAACAAAAACATGTTAATGCACATAGACAAATCACAATGAGAGTCATTCTGCTTGGTGACAGCAACAGTTACATGGCTGACTTCACACGTTTTGTTTTCTTGCTTTTTTCCTTCTACTGCTATTCTTCCTCCATCACCTCTTCTGTCTTAAGTGAGCCATTTAGCTGTCGGACTCTCGGAGCTGTCAGAGTCCCCGCTCATCTAAGATTGAAAGGCACTTATTTACCACCGCCTCCTCCCCTCCTTTAGTCTCCTTCCGTTTTCTTTCTGTATTCCACTCTCTATCACCTCGCTCCCTCCACACCCCCCACAAATTGCAAAGTTCGCGACACAAGCCAACCTGTTGTTTTTATCCAACAAATGCCCGCCACTTGCCATTGCAATCAAAGTTAATGAGCAAAGACTCAAAGACTGCGCACGCAATCAGAGGATAAATAGTGACACTCTCATAGTATGCACGCACGCCACGCGCACGCACGCACACACACACACACACACACACACACACACACACACACACACACACACACACACACACACACAGAGCCTAAAGTTTTATGGGTGAGTAGTTTTACAAGCTTACATGGGTTCTTAAAGGAACACAGCGACTTATTGGGACTTTAGCTTATTCACCGTATCCCCCAGAGTTAGATAAGTCCATACATATCCTTCTCATCATGTTGTAACTCTGACAAACACTGCTAGCCTAGCTTAGCCCAGATCCTGGAGGTAATCTAGCCTACTGCTCCCAATAAGTGACAAAATAACGGCAACATGTTGTGATTTGTATAGTCACAG
Organism: Perca fluviatilis; assembly: GCF_010015445.1. Lineage (NCBI taxonomy): Eukaryota > Metazoa > Chordata > Actinopteri > Perciformes > Percidae > Perca > Perca fluviatilis. Next base: position 10,399,135 of record NC_053124.1, on the reverse strand, counting down.
CGTGTACACATAACAAGGTCACATGAGACACCACACCATATTTTAACCGTATACAAACTGGGAACTATATTCTCAGAAGGCGAAGCACTGCTACTTCTGCTACTTGGGCGGAGTGATTTGCTCGCAGCACCTGAGAAGCCCCGTGGGGAGGAGCAGAAGTAGCAGTGCTTCGCCTTCCGAGAATATAGTTCCCAGTATGTATATGGTTCGAAGATGGCTGTGTGTCATGTGACCTTGTTATTTTGTTCACGCTGTGACTATACAAATCACAAGATGTAAATAGGAAAGTGTAAATAGGTTTTATTTTGTCACTTATTGGGAGCAATAGGCTAGATGGAGCCGGTTACCTCCAAGATCTGGGCTAAGCTAGGTGGGGGGGTCAGACAGAGTTACGACACGCACGGAGATGAGAAGGGTATGTATGGACTTATCTAACTCTGGGGGATACGGGGAAAAAGCTAAAGTCCCAATAAGTCGGCGTGTTCCTTTAAATACAGGGTTTATACCTATTGAGACCCAAACTACATCAGTCACTCTGTCATTACTGAGGGCTCACACACGTCACAGCTGTGACCATGATGAATTTCCTCTGCCCTCCTCCTCCTGTCTTCCCCTTACTCTGCCACTTCTCTGCTGCTTCTTTCATACCTCACTTTCCAACTCTACCTCTTAATCCCTCCATCCATCCTCCCTTCCACCCCCGACTATACAGAGTTCACTGTTGGTGTGGCCGCTGTGTGTTTTGGCAGGGCACACTGAGCCTCGCCGGTCCAGCCAGAGTCGGCTCAGCGTGGGCTGGAAAACCTCACGGTGCTCGCCCTAGGCCATCTCACTCACTCACACACACACATACACACACATACACGAAGCAGAGTGTACACACACTCGGGCAACCTACACACAGAGCCACACGCTTCTTATTTTCACCACACAGCTTCAAAAGAGCAGGTTGACCCCTGACAGCTGTCATTCGTTACCGTGCCACTTTGGCTAGGGATCATGCGAGATGCTGTTTTTCCAGATATGCCATAAGAAACCACACATTTAGAGTCAAATCCCAGAGAGTAGAAGAGGTGAATTATATGAAATACTTCAACCTGAACTGATGTGGGCTATGGCCAATGTCAAGACCAGTGCTCACTTTACATTTAAAGTATGAACCTTGTGCTTTGATGGTGACTGAAAATAACCATTTACATCAGTTTACACTCGTAAGGCCATTTGCACCACAAGTATCAGCCTACATGGAGGTCTGTGAACACACTTCATGTAATAAGAGCTAGAGTTCACGCATACTGGAATTTTTGGATTTGATTGCTGATGACAAATAGTTTGAAAGTTGAATTGAAATTTGAATTGGGCTGACTTTTGCGAAAGGAATTATAAACTGGAATCATACCGCTGCTATTGTGTATATTTTTCCATTTTTGATAAAGGGATTAAATACTTTTAAATCAGAGTGAATCTCTGATAGAAATCATTTTAACAGTTTCGGTTCAAGGGCTTGCGTGCGCATTATTCTGTTGTGGTTCAAATATGAAAAATGTGGTCAATTTGAAGGAAAAACATATAGGCTTGAGTGTTTTTCTACCTAATCCATGACTAAGTTACTAAAAAGGTCAGTCCCCAGCTGGTTAACGGTTTGTATAGCCGCTGGAACTCAAGTGGTATTACAAACTAACTTTTAGTGCCTGCCCACATAAATATTCCACTGATCAAATTACAGTATCTATAATGTCAGTCGGAACCAAAAAGTCACATCCACGAGAGACCACTTATGGGCCGCTGTCCTAAATAAAACTCAAACTGATTAGCGCAACACCTGAAAAGCACCGTTGTACTCTCAGCTCCTCACCACGGGGCTTCTCAGGTGCTGCGAGCAAATCACTCCGCCCAAGTAGCAGAAGCAGCAGTGCTTCGCCTTCTGAGAATATAGTTCCCAGTTTGTATACGGTTAGAAGATGGCTGTGTCTCATATGACCTTGTTATTTGTACACGCTGTGACTATATAAATCACAACACGTAAATAGGAACATGTTGACGTTATTTTGTCACTTATTGGGAGCAGTAGGCTAGATGGAGCCGGTTACCTCCAGGATCTGTGCTAAGCTAGGCTAGGCTAGCGGTGGGGGCGTCAGACAGAGTTACGACACACACAGAGATGAGAAGGGTATGTATGGACTTAACTCTGGGGGATACAGGGAACAAGCTAAAGTCCCAATAAGTCGGCGTGTTCCTTTAAATACTGATTTCTTAGCAAAAATCTATTTAGATATCAGTTTGACTGCCATACACACCTATAGAAACTATTAGTAATATTCAGTATTTCTGAATACTGATATTTATTGTTGTCAGTGTGGGAAGGCCTCTGAAACTCTTAACTGAAACCTGTAATAATAATAAATATACTTCACGTCTTACAAAGTTTATGGAAACGGATCAAACTGCTACATTACATCAGTTTAAGAAAAGTGCTTCACACTGCCAATCAGCACCATATCAATCAGCTTTACAATGTAGTATCTGTAATCAAGCAAACCGGCAACTGTCAAGGATGGGGCGGGGGGGGGTCAGACAGCACAGATTGCCTGATTATAGGACTAGACGTTCAGCACCAAATTGTGATTCACTCTCCGAAGATGAAGACGGACTCTCTGGCTGTCTGTTTGTCTGGCATCTTCGATGCAACAGACAGATGATTCATAACTGTGTTTCAGAGCTGACAGGCTGTTGAGACGAAAAAAGTGGAGATGTGGAACACAAGAGGTTGAACGAGAGGGGAGGACAAGACGGTGTGTGTGTGTGTGTGTGTGTGTGTGTGTGTGTGTGTGTGTGTGTGTGTGTGTGTGTGTGTGTGTGTGTGTGTGTGTGGGGGGGTTAGAGGCCTGTCTGATTCTTGCTATAGACAGGTCGAAGAAAAGATGAAGTGAAAATGAATTTTGCACCTTGTCAACCTATTTTTGGATCCTAATAGAGAACATTTCATGCCCAAAAATCGAATTATCCTCCGTGTTTCTATTACTTTACCTTACTGCTTAGAAGACATGATGCTTTTTGTCAGGAGTTGTTACATCACGTATCAGAAGATGTACTTGAAAATGCAAACCAATCACACCATCACATTTTTTTTTCAATAATCCCTTCTGTCCCTCCAGTCCTGTACAACTTTCAATTTCACTGTAGTGTGACAAATCAAATGTCAACAAAATATTTCACTTTTTGTCTCCTTCTTTCATCTTCTGATACTCAGAACACTGAACAAGACAAGCTTACAGTTTAGACATATTCCTTCGTATGCAGCTGTGGAAGAAGTACTCCGATCATTTACTTAAAGCAACGCTATGTAACTTTTAGCTCTACAGGTTGTCTCATTGGAACTACAGCTGCAGCTAAAAGTTACATAGTGTCGCTTTAAAGGAGAATTTCCGGTGGATTTCAACACGTAGCTCTGTTGTTTGTAAAGTTGGATTCAGTAGCGAGAACAATGAACACAATCAGTGTTGCCTACACCGTGTTATCCTCCTGCTAGCGTTAGCACCCAGGACGCTGAAACCGGGCAAATTTTAAACGTGCTTTTAGCCTCTTAGCATGTTCGAAATGTCATTACAAGTGCCTGCCCATGTGAAGTGATTTCTTCCGAGTGACCCCAGTGAATCTGTCTGCAGTAGATGTGAAAGAAATGAATGAAAGTCGTGCTATTTCAGCTCTGTTTAGTTCCGGTGTTCCTGCTATCTCCAACTTCTCCGAATACCGCTCTTTGTGAGCACCTACCAGATGCCCTACCTCGACCGATAACGGCACGACAACTTGTTATTTAATATAAGAAGCTAATACGAATACAGTTTATTTAGTGTTATGTATTTCAAACTGATTACAACTATGAAACTTTACGCTCGTCTACTACACTGTTTAGCCGGTGATGTGCCGTCCATCGTGGCGTCGTCACGTGGTCGTGGTGACGTGTTTGCAAAGGGTCTATACCAACAAGACGCCCGAGTACAAACATAAAATGAAATTCATTCTATTTCTACGCTCCAGACTGCTAACCTCTCAGCATAATTCAATTGTTTACACTCAAATAGAAACTCTTAAGCAACCAGGACTGAAATCTTAGGATTGCCATTTTAAGTGCAGTACTTGAGAAAAATGTGTTTACATCACTGTTTATGTTTATTGACATCTTTTTGATACAAAACCTTACTTATTTGATAGTCCTAAAGAATACCTGACCTCTAATTGTTTCTTGCCTATTAGGCCTTTTTTATTGGCTCCAGGCCTGTAATATTACATACAATCCACTCTGTACATGACTATATATGTATACTATACTAATGCTGTGTTTCATCTGATTTCACAACAATTGTTTGGGACGTTTACCTCGTTATGTGTGTGGCTTTTCTGCATGAGCGTGCATATGTGTGAATGTGATTATGTGCACTCGTGTGTTTCTGTTGTTACTAATCTCAGTGGATATGCGAGTGTGTGTTTCTCTCCTAGCCCCGGGGCCCAGCCGCAGCGAGGTGCCCCCCAAGGCCTCTTCCTCACATCTCCCCCCACCCCTCTATTTCTCCTGTCTATCCACCTCTCCTCCTCCCTTTCCCTACTTGCCCTCCCCCCCCCCCCCCCCGGCCCGCCGCCCCTCCTTTTGCCCTCTTTAGCCACGACACTTTGAATCAAGCAGAAATTAATGCAGATGATGCATTTACTGTCTCATTGTATCCTTCATTCTGTGGATGGATATTGAGATGACAGCAACATTGGGAAAACTACTGATGTTAAGCTTTCAGCTAGGCTGGAGGGTGTTTATGTATACAGTAAGTGTAAATGCAAAGATGTGTGTGTGTGTGTGTGTGTGTGTGTGTGTGTGTGTGTGTGTGTGTGTGTGTGTGTGTGTGTGTGTGTGTGTGTGTGTGCGCATGTGCGTTTTTTTTGTGTGTGTGTACATGTATGTAAGTGTTTGTGTGTCTGTGAGAAAGACAATATGAGCAAGTTTGCCTTTTGGCACATGCCTATTTATGTGTGTGTGTGTGTGTGTGTGTGTGTGTGTGTGTGTGTGTGTGTGTGTGTGTGTGTGTGAATATGACAAAGTTTGATCCTCCCATCACAAGGTTGTGTCTGTGTGTGTACACATGTGCATGCGTCACACTGTAATCCGCCACCTGGAGAGAGCAGAAAGAGGTTATGGGTAATATGTGAACTGCTGTTTGATTGATGAGCCAATCAGAGTGGCACAAAGGATTTCATTAAAAATAGACAACCTGCCACAAATCAGCAATCATCCACACACACACTCTCACTTATTTATCAACAGTTATCAGCGCGCACACACACATCGCACAAACACACATACAGTCACTTATCGACATTTGCGAGGCCGTCAGCCTACCCCACCCACTCATGAACAAACACACATCCAAGCTGAGGGGGCGGGTGTGTGTTTAACATAAGTAACACAAGTGTTATCACAAAGTCAGCAGTGATATTGTGGCTATTTCATCACGACGCGTTTAGAGCAACGAGAATGCATATGGGTCACCGGTTTGCTTTTGGGAAAAACCATGCGTTGCGAATCAAAACCGAACACGGTGCTTTTGATATAGAGTGGGGCTACTTGGACGGGGGTGGGGGGGGGCGGCGAAGAACTCAGCTGGCAGAATTACTTTTTTGAAAGTAAATTAGTTTTTACACCCCGTGAGCCCTTTGCTCCGTTTTGATCTCCTCGCTTTTTAGAGAAGGGGGACCCAGCTGCTGAAACACACACAACAACACACAGAGCATGGTAATAGGCTATACTTTCTCATTAGGGTGACAGGGGTGTATTTTTGTGTGTATGTGTGTGTGTTGGGATACTTCGTTATTATTGATTGCAATAATAAGATATGTGGACACAGATTATTTGCATCCCTGCGCAGAGTTATTGTTATCGGGGGGGTGATGATGTGATTATTATGGTCATATCCACACTGCCTGGGGCAAGACGCTGTCTGACTGAATACGTGTATGTGTGTGTGCGTGCGTGCATGCATGTGCGAGGGAAAGAGAGGGGGAAAGGCTGAGCGACACAGACTCTGAGTGTGCATCTGTGTGCGCCCTGCCATCTCCATGGCATGTCTATGTCTAATTGGCTTGGCTGATTCCACCCCTGGAATCCATTTTACATGGTTTCCAAGGTGACAGCATCCGTTGTCTCCATCGTTGGGTAGACAGAAGCATGTCAGCTCACACACATATGAGCGTGCGCGCGCGCACACACACACACACACACACACACACAGACGCACACAAACACACACATACATGGGAACAGTGGCAAACGTGCAGCAGCCCCAATCCCTGTTAATTAGCTCCATCTATTAGCAGCAAATCCACTAATTAAAGCCGAGCCAAGACATGACCTAAAGAAAGCTATCTACATAAGCCATATGGAGGGCTAAATGTGGAAGGGACCCAGTAATGACAACACGCGCACACACACACACACACACACACACACACACACACACACACACACACACACACACACACACAAACACACCCTCAAAAGAGTTCTGTATGTATAAAAGGAAGGTCGATTGAAACACTTGGCCGTTTCAATCTGCCAACTCTTCGGCTTCTGAGAGGCAGCTGAATAGATGTCATACAGAGGTGTTTTGTGTTCCAGCCTTGATTCGGCTCGTCACAACGAAACGCCACACCACACCGTGAAAGCCACGATTGAGATAGAGACAACAACAAAAAAAAAAACGGGAGAAAGAAAACAGAGTGAATGCAATTAACATGTTTCTAAAAAAGCTTTTTTTACACAAAAAGCAAAGTGTCAAGGCCACGAAGCGCGGTTCAGTAAATGTCCCTCTCATTTATTTTTATCTGCCATCCCTTTTGAAAGGAAAATAACCTCATGTAGTCGCACGCCGAAAAGTACCTATTGGTGAAAAGGTGAACTCAGCGTGAAAAAGGAAAGGCAGGTTTTTCGCATTTAAGTCGGGTTCGGTCTGCTTTTGTTCGCAGGGGGAGTGGAGAGGTTTCGGAGTTGGCTTTTAAGGCGTCGCGCTGAGAAATCCTGATGTTGATAAATGGAAGGGAGGCCTGCTGTGAGGCTCTTCTGGCCCGCAGACCCTCACTCCCTCCCACCCTCCCTCCTCGTCCCCCTTCAGTGGAGACACAACATGAATGAGAATAAACAGGGAAAATAGCAGAAGGAATGATCAAACATTACGATGGAGGAAGATGATGAAACAACAAAGGCCAGATGACAGGTAGTGAGTGTGTGTGATAGAAAAGCCTCCATCTTCTTTAAAGAAGTGAAGAATCTGACAACAGGATGATATAGTTCCACTCAATTCCAATGCAAATCAACTTGTCAAAATGTTTTTGAGTGAATGTTGGGAGTGATCTGCTGCTCTTTTCAAAGATAATGACCCTTTTCTCTGCTACATTCTCTCCTAAAAAGAAAAAAAGGTACCAAAAGTGCTTGATAACCACACTGCGGTTGCCTTATCATTATCATAATCACATCATGATTTAATAAACATAATGTGCTTAAAATTAGAGGTGTGAATACTTTATGGTGCAAACTGAATAATTAACGACATACCATTAACTCAAATGCAATTTTGTGACGCAGCCTGCAAGTTTCTCCATGCTTCTAATGGGCTTGCGATCCACTTGTGATGCATTCCCACACACTCCAAGCAAAGTGTGAAAATGCTGTTTACAAAATAAACATTTTTGAAAAGTCAATATTAAGAGTTAATGTCTCATTGAGATGGATATTTTATGCATTGTCGCATCGGGAGGGGAGCAAGAATTTACGAGGAGAAAATGGATGGAGAGGAAAAAGGCAGGGTGTTGCCACCCAGCGGTTTAAATGCATGAAAGCACATTCAGGTGTCAATCTCCTGGTGGAATTAGAAAGCTCTGCAGGACGCCACTTATTTTCTACCCTCAGCACGCCCCCACCTCCCTCCTCCCGGGGTTCTTTGTTAACCGAGTGATCAGCGCTGTATTAGTGTCGGTATACTGCGTCCCATTTCTCTCCCTCAATTAAAATGGCTTCATAAGCCATTACACTTACTACAACTATATTCATGAATCACAACAATCACACAGGATTTGTATTTTAGCAGTTTGACTGATGTGATCACTGACAGTGGTCATTTGGTGAGGGACTACGGGAGGGGCATACATAGATAGTATAGAGATACATAAAAGGACTTTCACTTTCCTGTAACAGTTGCTACATTGCTAAGGTGATCGTGTGTTCCCAGCTTGGGATTTAATACTTCCAACAGCACAAGAAGATTTTTTTTTCAGGTTACAAGGAAAGTCACTTTACGGATTCGAAAATCTACTTAAAGCTGCACCTGTAAAAATTTGTTTACCAATAGAACAAAATTGTTTGGGGGTTGCTCGTTGTAACGGACCTGCAGAGAATTGTCCCCACCGAGTCTGCAGTTCCCCTCAGCTTTACAAAGCATTTTGGCATCTTTCAGGTCATCGATTTGGTGAGCATTCGTGGCATTACTAACGTACGGCTAACAAGTTTGTACAGTAATATATAAGAATATTGTCAGGAAAAGCCAAAGGATTTTCTCGGTCTCTAAGCACTCTCTCCCTCGGAGGAGAACCTGGTCCGGACCGGGTTAGGTCTCCCGTAGTCTCGCATTGCCAGACCTTCCTGCACAGCGCTGCGGAGGAGGGTCTGGCTAGCCCACACAGCGCTCTGGGATGGGAGAAAAACCTGCTCTGGTTTATTGGCATTTCTTTAAACCAATCACAATCGTCTCTGCAAAGTAGCCTCGGGAAGGAACTTTGTTTTGGTGGAACGTGCGTACGTTCAAAAGTTGTTTTAGTCGCGCAACAGAAAACTCAGATAGGACAGATAGTCTAGCTAGCTGTCTGGATTTACCCTGCAGAGATGTGAGGAGCAGTTAACCATAGTCCAACACAAAGAAAGCAGAAGGCAACGGGCATCCGGCTGAAACGAGGGACATCCGGCAGAATTTCCGGCAGCACCGGAGCAATCCCGGAAGTGCAACGTTGTGGATATAGACTAGGTCTGCAGCAGAAGTTACCATGGTGATTTAGCCAGGTTAAAAGGGAGCCACCTTCGTGTCGTCCTACAGATCACGAACTGGCCTTCTGGATGACAACAAAGTGATTTCAAATCCCTCCGCTTTCGTCTGCCAGGCAGCCTAAAGATCCATCACTGTAGAAGGGCAAAAAAAAAATTCGGAGCCCATTTTCCTCCTCGGTGTATCTCCACTTTAGTTGTCAGCTGGAGAAGGAGCGATATAAAGAACATTGTGGCAGATTATAGGGAAGGTGTGCAGATGGAAAACCTAACTCCCTCCTCCTTTTCCCCACCGTGTGCCTTTTTGGCCACCAAGTCGAGCCTGATGAATGTCGAAAATCTTTCACGGATTTAAATTGTTTACCATGCAGCCTCATGCTCACCACTCTGTCTAATGGGCTGTGTGTAGGTGGCACTTGTATGGTCGTTTCACATTCGACACTATTGAACATGACCCTGTCTTTCATACAGGGGCCGGCCTCCAAACAGTCACAGCTCTGAAAAGACGGTTACAGGTTATGTGCCGCTGTCTCTGTCCTTCTCCACGCCTAGCCTTTTCAATTCTTTACACTTCATCGCTTCTGCCCTCCCCTCTCCTTTCACCAGACACAGCGGCACTCAGTCTCTCTCCCCTCAAATCACCGTCTCCATCTATGAGGGGGGTAAAAATCAATACAACACCAAACAATGGCTTATAGGCCTAAGGGTGCAGTGTGCAGAAAGGTCACTGCTATACATTATGTATGATGGCCAGCTAATGGTCAGTGTGCTCGCTGACAAATGGACTGTATGCATCTCCCCTGTGTGATGATCGCATTCACACCATCTCTCTCACACACATGTACACACTGATACAAAGCTGCACAAGCACCTCCACTTATAGCCAGAAATGGATGTAAACAAGTACATGTAAGCACATGCATATAAACATGTTTAAAGCACGCACACAGACACGGGCACACACACACACACACACACACACAGACAAAACGCTACATTCATATAGTACCTAGAGTGTCCGAAATTGGCACACATTCATTCCCAGGCATGTTCACAGAGGTGCAAACACACTTAAACTCACACCCAAGTAAAAACAGGTACACACAAACACACACACACACACACACACACATATATCTATTATTCATCTCTGTCATCAGTCTGGCCCATGGAGCTGCTTCACGGAGCAGCATCCAAGCTACATATCTTTTATATCACTTGTGAAGATGTATATCTTTGTGAAGTTTTTACCTCGGACCAGTTTTATCCTGGTAGTAATGTGTGTTTGTATACCTTAAATTGAGTTCTTCATTTTGAACTCTTTTATTCTCAATGTCTATCTCTATACGCTTTATTATTATTTTTATCATTATATTCTGTAAAAAACAAAAACGTAAACTGCCTGTAAAACTACAATTAGGCTGTTTGTACACCTTTTTTTTTTTAATGGATGAAACAAACAGGATATAACGTGTCACTATGACAGCTTTAGAAGTGCTGGTTGGTGGATTTATTTTTAACAAATCACAGAGATAGCTATTTAACGTTTTAGCTGAGTCAACTTGTCGCTGGTGATCATATCAATCTTTTACATTACATGTCATTGAGCTGATGCTTTTATCCAAAGCGACTTACAATTAAGTGCTTTCAACTGTGAAGGTTCAAACTCCAGACAACAAGTAGTAAGTGCAAGTACATTAGCTTTAAATAAGCAAAGCTACAAAGAGACATGAAATTGCAGGTTCAAGAATTATTATTATTATTTTTTTTGTATCCGAGGTGTAGTCGGAAGAGATGTGTTTTTAGCTGTTTTAGCTGGTTTTTTTTGGGGAAGATGTGTAGGCTTTCGGCCATCCTGATGTCAATAGGGAGCTTGTTCCACCATCTGATCTTCTTATCTTACTTTCAGAAAGAAAGCAAATAAGCATATATCCAAAAAAAAAGTCAAACTATTCCTTTAAAAACAGGTCACACATACAGTTTATTTGGGGTGCTGGGAACTGTAGCTTTTAGCAAACGTTTCTCAAACAGAAGTAAATTGTTTATTTCTTGGGGGACTATTTTCAGATGTGGATTAATACACACTTGTTGCTCTAGTATTTACAACATCAGGATATGTGTAAGTCATGTATGTGGGATTGAATCCAAATAAACTAATGTGCCCATGTTCATGACAATAAACATGTTAGCCAGTGCAACAGTATTGCTCATTGATCGTTTTTGGACAACACAGAATCTCAATGGCACAGAGGAAAAAGATATATCTGGCTCTGGATACACAGAACGTTGTTTTTTTTTCCCTTCATTGCATTTGTTGACAATAAGAAAAAAATACAGAATCTCAGTCTTCTCCTTTTTAATTACCTTTTAGAGTCTACTTAATTCAGATAATTATATTACAAATGGCTGCAACATCATTGACGTAAATAAATGGTCTCATTTAGTCTGGTCAGTCGTAGAGACTCAAAAGACTTGTTACTGTATCCATCAGACAACACATTTACCTCCCTAATGAGCGCGGTAATCCCACCAATCCAAACTACACCATGCCAGGGATTCAACCTATAGCAGCAGCCATGACGGTGACCACGGTAACAAGACTTGAAAACTGGAAGAAAAGAGAAGGGTGGCAGGGGGGGAAAAAAAGAGTGAGAATGACTAAATGTACAATTATTGCCTGGTGGGGAGCAGAGTACATGCATCAGTATGATGTGGTAATTGGCTGGACATGCTAGTGGGGGCAGAGAGCACATTATTTATAGAGAAGATGGGAACAACATGACAGGAAACACTATGTATGGATGTGTGTGTGTGTGTGTGTGTGTGTGTGTGTGTGTGTGTGTGTGTGTGTGTGTGTGTGTGTGTGTGTGTGTGTGTGTGTGTGTGTGTGTGTGTGTTGAAGTCTCTAAAGGAGATGGGCAAAGAGCGCACAAACTTATCGTTTAATTTGACATGGTTCATCGTTTTGGCATGCGCTAGCCTCCTCTCCATGTGTGTGTGCATGCGTGTGTTTGTGTATGTAAGTGTGTGTGTGTGTGTGTGTGTGCGCGTGCGAATACTCCAACAGGAGAGAGTCTGACCTTCATGTAGGAGGGCTGAAGTTGACACAAGCACGTCTGCACTGGGACAAGAGCTCAGGTTTAACAGGCATATTGAAAAGGTCAGAGCTGTCACTCACCCAAACACACACCCAAAGATGCACACACCCAACCAAAGTCCATATGTGCGCATCGACACACACAAGCCCACACATGCACACACACTTGGAGAGGAGGCTAGCGCATGCCAAAACGGTGAACCATGTCAAATTAAAAGAGAAGTTTGTGCGCTCTCTGCCCATCTCCTTTAGAGACTGAGTTCAACACACACACACGCGCACACACACGCACACACGCACACACACACACACGCACACACACACACACACACACACACACACACACACACACACACACACACACACACACTGGGCAGCTGCCAAAATCCCTGGAGCTGGCAGTTTTTGCCCGGTCTTATTTTTCACCCTCCTTTCCACACCCACACACACACACACACACACACACAAACACAAACACCCCAGACAGGGTCATTGGTGTATAAAGTTGTTTTGGTCTGTTTATGGATTGTGATTGGTCGCTGTGTTGCTAGCCAAAAAAAGATTCTTTCCTCTACAGTAACAGGTCTACCTCACCCCCCCTGCAGCCTATCCAGCCTGCTAATCTGCTTTCTGATTGGCTGATTAGGTTCCTCACTCTTCCCTCTCTCTGCCTACACCTTTTCAAAAACAAACTGCTTCTCCTATTCTCTCACACTCACACACCACACACACACACACACACACACACACACACACACACACACACACACACTGGTGCAGTGTTGACACATGCTGGCACAATCAAAAACACATACACAGAGAGACTTGATTGGCACCCACATATTTTGGGAGAGACATCAGACCTTACCTGAATTAGGGTATTTTATGATTGACTAGGCTCGATTTTCACTACATGCGTAGAAAATGACATGTTTACCACACAAAATGATCAAATTAGGTAATACTTAATGCAGTGTGGTTATCAGGTCCTCACAAAATTTTTATATGCCTATCACTAGAAGAATTTGAAAATGCATCGCCCATTTTTTTCTCAAGATTATAAATTCAATTCAAAGAAAATTTGAGCAACTGTGTGCAGAAGTTGCCAATTGAAATGATGTAGTGCAAGAATAACGTACGGTTATTTATTTGGAAACATTCATATTATTTACTGAATATGTTGTAAAAATGTAAATACATAATCTGACTTTCACACACCTCTACACCTTTATCACACCTTAGATATTTAAATCACTTGCGTACATACAGCACGCTACAGGAATACAGTAATGCTGAAAAGCATAAAACAGTTAAAGGAAGAGGGATCAATAAAAAGGAGAGAAATAGCATTTATTTTGCCTGTATTACCCCTTTCCATTAGTGCCATACAATGCAATGTTGAAATACTTGGCAATTATGGTGCAGTGCTGCTCACCAGGATAATGTTGTTCAAGTCCGGTGAAACACATGCAAAGACATGTTGCAGTGATTCAGTGATCTGTACACTCAGTAATAAGCATTCAGACTCGTGCTACAGTAATATGAGGTGACTATATTGCACTTTGTTGTGTTTAAAGGCAAGTCTGTTTGACATTGAAACTCTGTTGTATGTTTTATACTGACTTTTACAGATAGCCATGTTTGCAAAATAAGAGAATAAATATATCATCATACAGCTTTTTTTTTTTGTTGCTGCCAAAACCAGCCTGTTATCCATGCAAAGCGTTTGACAGATGGTGACGTGTCAAATTCAACACCATGTAACAAAAACACAAGATCACCCACTTGACAACAGTAGAGCATTCAATAAAAAGTGTCTTCAGACTCTTTTCCAGAATGCTGATATCTCATTTGAACGTTGCATGCAGCGCTATTTGTCAAAATATTTATTGGATCTTTCTGTTCTCCTGCACGAATGAACTTGCTTTTTCTGGTGTACGTTAATATTGGCTCTTACTGATGTACGTGATTGCTTTGGCAGCATACGAGGAAGTATCACCTTGTGACATATCTTCGCACTCTATGTTGCCAAAACATCCCTTTATCCTGAAAAATTTGAATTTGACAGATGGCGACATAATCAACATGATGTGAAGCAAACCATTTTTAAACCAATAACAAACAAAAAGACAACAACTACAGAACAGCTTTGAAAATGTTTTTTTTTTTTTTTTTTTTTTACTGATATGAATAATAACTAATGTTTCATTTTGGCTCTACATTATTGCAATACAATATTTGTGGGACATTTTGTTTGTTTCTGTTTTTTCCACTTTTGCTCGGGTTGAAGTAACTATCAGCATGTGTCATATGCACAAATGAAGCTGCTTTTTACTCATGTAGCTACATTAATAATGTCTCTCACTGATAAGAGGATATATCATACTTATAATCCTGATTGTAAGTCAGAAAGAAATATAAAGGCGCAAGCCCACACGTGCTCCTCAGAGCACAGTGACACACTCCCAAACACCTTCCCCGGTAATAATCTGTTGAAGGTGATAATTTATTCTCCGTCTTCGAAACTGCCCCCCCCCCCCCTTTTTCAACTCTGTGCACTCCAGCTGGCACAAAATCCACCCGCGGTGCGTGTCAGCTGGGCGGGACGTTACATTTTTTTTTTTTGGAACGAGTCTCAGTGCCGCAGACGAGAAGTAATTGTCTCGCATTTGCCGCCTGAAACTGTGGGTGTTTTCGGATGAAGAGCGCCTCCAACCCCGCCAGCTGTCGACATGTGGCTGAACTGGATATTTCCACTGGACACCACAACAACAACAAAAAAATGGCATTGGGCCAGGTTGTCTCTTTGACAAACAGACAGACGGCTAGAGAGGTGGGCAGGCATGCAACAGGAATGGGAATGCATTATTCATCAGGTGATACCTCCAGTAACACTCTATTATTCATTAAGTCTGAATCAGCTCTGTCATCATCCACACTCGAAGCAGGCTGAGCCTCGAGCACAGCCATAGGGAGGGCGTACGCAATATATAGATGGATTTCCCAAATGAATCAGTGGACCCGATGCAATCTGGTCCAAATACGGCTAATGAGAGCTTCATCTCAAATCTGCTGCAAGGGGATTACACCGGTTTGAGTGCAAATATTTCATTTCTCAGCTGAACTCTGGGTTTTTCTTCTTCAGGTGAACAGTGTCGATGTGCCTGTTTAATTTGTTTCTATTCCTGTGAATGGCATTAATCAAATCCCATGTTCTTCTAATGTACCTCCAACCACTCAGTGTGTTCAATCCGGCCATTAACACATGAAACCTTCTGTCCAAATAGTTAATACGTGCAGCTTTAAATAGCCATGGGGTGGATTAATGATGGAGGTAATCATTTACGGTATGCTTTATTAATCTGCTCTGCTGTTATTAGGACAGTTATTAAGGCTGTCAGTCGTTAAGGGGTGACGGTGGTGGTGGTGGTGGTGGTGGTTAGGGCAGTCTAATTCAGACTGTAGGGATTTTTACTATTGATCTGATGTCATTTCTTGGCCTCGATGCTTTCACCTGCGCTCACTTTCACATAATTTCTACCGCTAACTGCTGACAACTGAGCTGACATGCCCGTCTCACGGAACACTGACTACCCATAGAGGCCTGTGCAGTAAAAACATAATATTCATGTAGGAAATACTCCTTCCTTTATATAAGCTTGATCTTAAGCCACTTGTCTTTGAAGAGTCACTCCACTGATTTTGTCCTACTCAGACTGCGAAGAGCTTTGTCAAGGCTGAGAATCAAATCCTGATAAAATGATCAGGGGTTATCTCGGCTGAGCTTGGAGACAACACATATATAACAGAAAGCCTGGGTTAGAAACTTGACGCTTTAGAGTGTGATTTCACCAGGCAGGGATGTGGTTCAACGGAAAAATGCTATTGGTGTAATTATGGGAAATCCAATCACCAGACATCAACTGATGTTGCAACATTCTGCAAGACCCTGCATTATGTTCAATGATGCCGTTTTTTATTTATTTTTAATTTTTTTAAAGTCCAATGCCAACATTTTATAAATGACTTTTTTTTTCTACAAAACATATGCATGTAAACTAAGGGTGTGAATCTTCCCCTGTCTCCCCGATTTGATTCCTCTGAATGCAGCGGAGTCTGAAAACAGCAGACAAAAAGGCGAAAACAAAAAAAGTCAGCGACCAGAAAATCAACAAGTGACATCAGTAGGCAATAATCAATTATGGTCTGTCACTGCATCGATGCAGAATCGTCTAGGTCCGAATCGCGATGCATCGATCGAATTTACTTAATAATGTAAACCACGGTGTGGTTAGAAATAGGGAAAGATCATAGTCACAGTATGGTAAATAAACTATGGTTCAGGAAACCACAACACTTAGGGTTTGGAAAAAAAAACGTGCTTATGAAAAAAAGCAAACATCATAGGCTACACAGTACTCAATATCTTTAAGGTATCGACCGAAATAACCCAGTACCAAGTAATGACAAAACTTCTTCTTCTTTGTATAACCAAATCTAGAAAGAACCGACTGTAACACCCTGGGCAGGTCGCACTGTGGTTTGGAATTAAATTTAAACAGTCAAATCAAATCATTTGGAACAAAAGCAATGGAGGAGTTCCCCCGGACGAACAGTGGGGATCAGCATTTGGTCATTGGGCATGCACATTCCCAGCTTAAATCGCGTTTCTGTCTGGCTGCTCATTGGTCGACTGAACGTACTGCTGCTCCCACATTTACAGAGAGAAGTCAGTCCGGAAAGCCACAGCTACATGAGACAACATTCACCGAGACATATCTCTTCAAGAGGCAGGAGTTCAAATTCTGCCAAAATAGTCACTCTAAAATTTGCCAAATCTAGCGAGAAAGCTCGCTATATTGGCAACACTGGAAAGGGATCATGTGGGCCAGGTACAGTAAAGCTAAGACAGGAAGTCCTGTAATTGTAAACACAGCAAACAAGTCCATCAGTGAGTTGAGATGAATTCTAATTTCAAGATTGTCTTGGACCAAAGCACTTTTGGCTGAGAGTAGTGCAATCCAGCTGTGCATTTGTTTCTAAAAACATCCCTGAAAGTAAAAGTGCATTGGAAACAAGTTGAATTACAGCCCTTTAGCATTTATTTGATCAATATTGAAACTATGTGAGGCTAAATGTCTGAATCATCGTATCATATATTCAAGATAAACAGCCTTGTGATCAAATTACACACTATGAGCAGTAAGGATTTCATGGGGTTGCACATGAATATTACTGCATCATTTCTTAAACTACAGTTCATCTCCAAACCACAAGATGAGTCACCTCTTTTTCGGAAAGAAGGAGGAGACCTGACCGGGAACCAGCAGCAATAAAAACCTCAGGAACAGGAACAAACCTGCATCAGACTTAGCATTGTGTTGCACCAGATGCCCTCAACATCACAGCTGAAGATGGGTACCTGGCCAAAAAAAAAACGTTCCGTCCTGTTTTCTTTTATTGCCTCGTCTTTGATTTCCACATCAGCAGGAGGAGTCTTACAGCGTGCGCCGGCGGCATTGTGTCTATATTTAAGAAAGCGAATGGGACAATTTTTTTTTTTTTTTAAAAGCTGCGGTACGCAATATAGACTGAGACTGAATAAACATAATGCATGATTAATAAGTTAAGCGAGGCACTGCTAAATGTACTGTACACAGTGCACCTGACTGCCCGCTGAGACAAGCTTTCAGGCCAATCAAGTGTTGCCTGTATGGGCTGCTGTGAGCCCATACACTATGTATGGAGCTATGCCCCAGCGCTCACACACACACACTTCTTCAGGAACTAATGAGGCCATGGGAGATCGTACACATCTAAAAACATTTCTGTGTCTGCTTGACTCCGTATATGTTTATCTGCGCGTGAAGCTCTGCATCGTATAGACAGTGTACGTACAGGACATTTCACAAGGCGACGCATCATTGGCCACGCTCGTTTACCCCCATTCGTGTTTTCCCTGCTTTGTCCCATTACTACATTTGCATCTTCTCATCCCCACAGTCAGTGAAGCACGATGCGTTATTAGAACATTCCAAGCCAAACATATCTGGCTTTGAAAAAGACCTAAAAAATAATAATCTCTTTTGCATGCAGCATCGCTGCTAGTGCACGTGCATGTACAGTGATGAAGAGCTTCTTCTCAATGCAAAACACTTTGCTCGATTTCACACGCAAGTGTAAAAGAAATCAGGCCTGCGTGACGGGAACATACAGAAATGCAAGCGGACGCGCACAGAACCACAGAGCCAGAGTGTCATAACTATTCCACATCGTGAAAGAGCCCCTGACTCCACTTCAAAGCTCTCCGGGCTGACAGTGGCTAATGATGAACACTCAGATGAAGAGCAAAGAGACAGCGATCCGGAGTCACACATTAAAAAGGCCTCTTCCCGTCTCTTACGCCGAGATAAAAGACGAGAACTTGTGCCCGACTGCGGCTAATGTGCGTTTAAGCGCTCTTACATACATACATAAATGCGTACACAGGAAGACACACTTATCATGCAAATGTAGAATAATTACAGTCTTGTCTGAGGGATGAAAGCTGGGTTGCCTTTTGAAGATAGTGACGCTCAAAAGATTCATTGATGTTACGCTTGGTACAGTAATGGAGGAGAGGCACTACGAGACGCAGAATTGGTGTGTCTCACTCTTTCTCTCTCTCTCTCTCTCTCTCTCTCTCTCCCCTCTTCACATAATCCAAACATCCTTCACTTCGCTGAACAATGGTGGATATTTAAGTCTGTTGTGAGGATGGGAGAGGCCATGTGCAGGTGTACAACAAAGAAGCCATCGCTCTCCAGATGCTGTGATCACCAGCACCCATGGGTTAGGGTTTAGGTGCCCCAGGGCTAAGACTCAGCTCCACACCATGCTGGCTAAATTATGGGATAACAAAACACATCCACAACAGCGTTTCCATGTCACCAATTACAACTCTGCAACAGTACACAATGATAATAAGTGTAATTAACAAAAATTATTAATTAATTATTTTTTTTTTTAACTACTTTTGCTTTCCCTCGCGATACGTTTTGTGTTGCCTCACAATATTTGCATCCCTGATCCATAGGATCAGTTAGTGTGTTGGTTTACTACAGTTATAATATGCTCTACAGACACTACAGAAAAGAGAGATGTTGTGACACTTCACATTATGCATTTATTGCTCTTCCCTCCTTTTTAAAAGGCCACTCTCCTGCCGTATTACAGCCACAGCTGCAGCTGCTCGGCCTGGTTGTGCTGGGAGAAGTTGGGGTTTTTGCACGGACTATGGCTGCATTTGTGGTTGTAGCGATGGTGCTATGGATATGGCTACAGTGGCTGTTCTGTGACCACTATTTACTGCTCCTATTAATATTCATCAAGAAACCATAGTTATGCCACATGGGATGTTAACCTGCAGCTTCTATCAGATCTGACAGATGTGTTACCAATAACGTAGTCTCGCTTTGCCAGACCTTCCTCCACAGCGCTCCGGGATGGGAGAAAATGATTATATATATTATTGCCATTTCTTTAAACCAATCAGAATAGTCTTGGGTGGCGCAAAAAGCTGGACGGAGCCCCGGTGCCGCTGCAAAGTAGCCTCGGGAAGGAACTTGTTTTGGTGGAACATGTGTACGTTCAAAGGTTGTTTTAGTCGTGCAACAGAAAACTCAGATTGGACAGATAGTCTAGCTAGCTGTCTGGATTTACCCTGCAGAGATCTGAGGAGCAGTTAACCATAGTCCTCAGAAATCCACCGGAGGTTGGAATTCCAACACAAAGAAAGCGGACATCCGGACGAAAAGAGTGAAATCCGGCGGAATTTCCAGCGGCACCGGAGCAATCCCAGAAGTGGAACGTCGTGGATATAGACTACCAATAATGTGAAACGGCCATAATAGTAAAAACCAAAAGGCAGCCATGAATGCAGCCACAATCACAGCTACAGCCTGGCTCCGGCAGCAGTCGGTGAGATAGCTATGTGAACAAGCTCTGCTAGTGGTCTTTCTAGCTGCAATGGTACAGACTTGTGCCTGAGCCTGCAGCTCCAGCTGAGGGTGCACCCAAATGGGCTGTGGTCGCAACCTGCGCTGGCCTACGACATAATACTATATCATAATACAGCTCAGCCTCTCTCTTAATGGATCAGAGAGAGTGCAAAACTTAATGCGAGATAAAACAATTTTAGAAACCACTGTGAACCTCAGGTAGGGCTGGGCAATATGACAATATACAGTATATCGTCAGAACGATGTAAAAATGTTTATTTGTATATATTTATGTACAGCACATGGCTTCTATCAGTGTTGAAAAACCAGCAAATAAACGACCCTTTGGGTTCTGATACTTGCACGTTATGTTGATTTTGCACTAAAGTTCTTAATGAAATAAGAACATACTTTTCGTGTTTAATTCACACAGGAGTAAACAAAAATAGGATTTACCATGTGGTTATTCCATATAGAATATTTATTTGTTGAATTACCAGAACACGTGCTATATCGTGATAGATATCGAGATGGAAGATTTTGTCCATTTCGCCTACATAGAACATAGATAAACTTGTGAAATTAAGGAGAAAGATTGATAAGCCACGATGCAATGTGTACAGTGACTAAGGTTCCATTGTGGACTTACTTTGAGAGAGGTAAAGATGGCCACTAAGGACTTACTGCCAACCTGGTGTTTTCATTAGAAAACTAAGGAGCGCACACACACAAATGTCCAGGCAGGAATCTAAACTCAAACACAGGCGATGAGACGCGAGCGAGCACACACACACACACACACACACACACACACACACACACACACACACACACACACACACACACACACACACACACACACACACACACACACACACACACACACACACTAATTGGCCACCCCATTAGTAATTTATTAAGCTTGTCCTTGTACATTTTATCAGGTATCCAGCAGGGGAATAGATTTATTGATTCGCTCTGCATTCATCAGGCCCAGAAAACAGAGTGAGAGAGAAAGCAGAGGAGTCGGAAGGAGGCAGAAGAGGAGAGAGAGAGAGAGAGAGAGAGGGGGAGAGAGTACATTTATCAGGACGGACAGCATTGGGTTCCAAGTGGCTCTGCAAGAGATCAGGCTGGAGTGTGTTGTGATTCCCCCTGGGTCACTACTATATCCTGCTTCATTCACAACGCTGCCTTGCCTCAGCTTATCAATGCGCGCCTCCCAATCAATAATTCTCATAAAACACTACGCAGGCTTAGGCATCTACCCTCTCACGGCCATAAAAAACGGAGATGCTGTCAAACTTTGTGTTAACCCCCCAGGAATCGCAGATAAGCTGCAGGGCAAACCGGTACACACAGGGTCAGGTATATACTGGTGTGAATTGTAAGAAATTTCAATTTGAAACAGAGACTGCCAGACGCACAATATGTATGAGGTTGTGACCTCATTACTGTATCACCTCTGGCTCGCTGGTTTCCAGGTTTTCTGTTTGTTTTTGTCTCTTTAGCAGGGAATTGGCGAGTAGCAACTGGCCGAGACAGTACGTTGTTATTGCGATTGCATTAGTCTATGTGGCTCATCCACCCTGCCCACCACTTCTCGAACACTCTACTCTGTGATTACTAGCAGTCTGAGGGGGGGTGGGGGGGGGTTATAATATTAAATAAGTGGGAGGCGGAGAAGGAAAGGGAAAGGAGAGAGGAAGAAGGAAAAGGAGAAGAGTTAGAGTTGTTGTTCTTGTTGGCAACGACGGCGATAATTGTGGCGCGTTTCTCTGCGCTCGAGTATATATATTCACCTTTGTGGGCGGATGGATGATTTTCCGCGCGTGTGGGCAAGGAAGTTAAATCGACGTGACAGCAGGAAAGCTCCACTGTAAACACTGGTTTCTGAAATGCAATCCTTTGTAAAACACAAACCTTTCCAAGTTTATTTCCCCCCCCCGCTCTGGACGTTTAGAAGCAATCTTTTTGGGGTGAGGATCAGAGAAACTCCGCTCCAAGATCCCTTTCCCCTCAGGCATCGCCTTGACGCGTATTGTTCCAGGATTCCCCAGCATGGCTCACCAGGAGGCTGGCGCTGCCTGCTGTGTGATTGGTGGAAGAAGCCCATGTCTGGGATTTGGGAATACCGATTCCTAATCCTCTGCATGGCTTCCTCTGTCTCTGGACGTCTCAGGTTGGAACATGTAGGTGGAGTGGCGTAAACACATGCGTACGCACACATGCTAAGACATATGGGCTGGAGCGATAAGGCCTGTGGATGTTTTAAGACCATTATTGTGTGGATTCCAACCATTTAGCCTCAGGCATTTGGCCACTGTACTCTTCTGTAAGCTCTTCAAATATTCATGATATCGTTCAAGTAAGTGTTAAAGTACATCTTAGGCAGCATGCACGTTTATCAGCCCACTACTACTCACATCTCTATTTGGAGGGCTCTTTTCATAAACCTTGTTTAACTATTTCCTGATTTTTTTGTTGTCAGTCAGCATAGAGGATCCAATCTCCACAGGTTTTCATAGAGTAGCAAAATTCCAGAATTTCTTATATACTGTATGTGTGGCTTTCTGAAACTGCTGGCAATCTTTTGGATCAAAAAGCATCTTTTACCTTTACTTAAATCTACATTGTGTCATTTTTTTTTGTTGATTCTTAGCAAAAACCCCTTTGTTATTTCACATATATGTGCTCATTCATGTGTAATTACTTCCACCAACTAATCAAAGTATTCTCGTACGCGTAGAATCTGACATTTAGAATAATTCAGAATACATAGGAGCGAGTCGCTCGAATGACGGCCGCCATGTAGCGCCTCCATCTTTAAAATACATTAGCCAAAGAGGGACATACCACCGCATTTCGCCCTCTTACACCTATTGGCACCGTGATGAATTCCAGGGGGAGATTACTCGCCAGGGAAGTGAAAAAAAGAGAATTAAAACGACAACGCGACAGGCAAAGCAACAAGACCAAAGTTAATATTGGAGTGGCTAGAACAGCTGAGTGTAAACGATGGGGAGAGCTAATTTCGGGTTCGGCCACCATAGAGAAATTAATATTCAGTTGGTTGGCATCTACAATTTCACCGCTAGATGGGAGAAATTCTTACACAATGTAGCTTTAATGTATGTTGTACTTGTTGAGTTCAATTTAAAAGTATTGAATTCAATTTAACCAGCGCGAAAAACTCATTACCTGGAATTCTAGTGTTCAGTTTTCTTTCTAGATCTGGTTTGTATAAAAAGCAATGCTCAAAGACCCAATGAATCACCAACTCAAAACTGCATATTTTCACAGGTTATTGTTTGAAAAAAAATACATTTGTAGGAATTGTCCTTGTGTGCTGTTAGACTATTTGTAAACAAAAAAAAAAGTAAACCTACTCAATAACTACTAACTTCCTTATGCCCTTATTCTCCCTTTGTCTTTGTTAAACAAGACATAAAAGATAAAGCAATAAACAGAGAAGGAAAGGGTGTGAAGAAAGGGTGGAGGTGGGCATTGAGGCTGATTTGGAGGGATGAAGAGAGCAGAGGAAGGGGGAAAGGAAAGGAGAGAAGGGGAGGCAACAATCTGTGCTGGTTAACTTCTCCCTGTTGACCCTGCAGAAGGGGCCACGGCTCCCTCCATCTGCCTGAAATAATCTCTCACAAACACACACTCAGACACGCATATACACACACTTTCCCAAAGGCCAAAGAGAAAGGATTAATGATATTCCAACACTTACACACAATCAGCCAGAATCCATCACTCCGGCTTCTGCAGGAGCCCAGGCGCGCCAGTATGTGTGTGTGTGTTTGTGTATCTCACTTTGAAGATTGAAAGTGTTTTTTGTGTGTCTGCAAGAGTGTGTATTAAGTGGGTGTGTGTCATGTCTGGGGCACCATATGTTCCCCACAAATTTGTTTTCACCCCTAAAAAAGCATATCCATGTGCATATTAAGCAGCTTTAATTAAGACCCCACTCTACCAACATTGCATACTACGGTATACACAGATGTACACACACACACCCTCACACACACACACACACACACACACACACACACACACACACAGAAAGGTAGTGTGATTTCCGGGCAACACATTGCAAGTGAGAACACTTGAGAAACAAGTTAATTGACATTGACTATTCATATACACAGGGGTAGTTTGGCTGGGCGGTGGGCAGATGGTGTTTGCAGCCCACATGTAAACCAGCAGTCAAAAAAAATAAATAAATAAAAAAAATATATAAAAATGCTGCCTCAGTCTTGTTCCTAAGTGACTAAACAACCACATGATTGAGACAGTTAAGTGATGCACACACTGATGCTAAGCAGTGGTTATTATGACCAGATGCTCAGGACCAATAAGAGCACTGGTTGCATTTAAGGTTGTTGATTGTAGCTGTTTGGTGTCAAAAGTGTGAATCGGTCACGGATTAAAAAATGGCCAGGGTGAAAAACCAGCGGGCCTCTAGGTTCCAAGGGGCTGACTACAAGTGTTAAAGGTCCCATGGCATGAACATTTTACTTTATGAGGTTTTTTAACATTAATATGAGTTCCCCCAGCCTGCTTATGGTCCCCCCAGTGGCTAGAAATGGTAATAGGTGTAAACCGAGCCCTGGGTATCCTGCTCTGCCTTTGAGAAAATGAAAGCTCAGATGGGCCGATCTGGAATCTTCTCCTTATGAGGTCATAAGGAGGAAGGTTACCTCCCCTTTCTCTGCTTTGCCCGCCCAGAGAATTTGGCCCGCCCATGAGAAAGAGACATCATGGCTTTCAAAGTGGTTGGTCAAGGCCACACCCCCACCCTCCACCTTGCCCCCCCCTCTCTCCTCCTCAATAGCATTTAAAGCTACAGACATAGAAATGGCACATACTAAGGAAAGCTCATTGTGGGACTGGCTCTAGTGGCTGTAATTCTGCACCAAGGCTGAATTTTGGGGAAATAGAATAAATTCAGATACAGTATTAGGGGACCACTAAGGCCTATATAAAAGAGACTTCAGATACAGTATTAGGGGACCACTAAGGCCTATATAAAAGAGACTTCAGATACAGTATTAGTGGACCACTAAGGTCTATATAAAAGAGACTTCAGATACAGTATTAGGGGACCACTAAGGCCTATATAAAAGAGACTTCAGATACAGTATTAGGGGACCACTAAGGCCTATATAAAAGAGACTTCAGATACAGTATTAGTGGACCACTAAGGTCTATATAAAAGCATCCAAAAAGCAGCATTTCATGGGACCTTTAAGGCTCTGACACACCAAACCTGAAAGGTTTGTTGACATTATTGTCTTCTAAGGAAGACCATAAACCAGTGGAAGGTTAACCAGAGGACTATTAGGACGGCCGTGAGTCATTTTACTGAGATGTCCGACCAGATTTATTTAAACCACAGTAGTGTGCACAGACGAGAGGCTTTCCATACTGTAAGCGACAGCAGTAACAACTCCTACAAAGCAATTAGATCCCTAACTGACATTTTTGTCAAATCTACTTCTGTACTTGCTGTAGACAAAAGAATACGTCATAAATGTTTGTTATTACTGCATATGAATTTCAAAATTGTGTAATTTCCCTTTAAAAAATCTAATTGAAAGAACCTTTTTTTTTAATCTATTTTAACAAGTCCATACTGGACTGGAATTTATTTTTTAATTAATAACCCGCAAGAGCACCAACCTTACCTGAGGTAGCCTACAATTGTTGCAGTATAAAAAATGCTAATCATAACATCATAATTGCAGATCTTTCAAATTAAGAGTTCATTGCTGGGCTAGTGTTTGCACAGAACTTTAGATATTTTGTCATTCTGTTTGAGTCAAACCATGTCACCCATGATCCCATTTCCTAGACCTCCTTCAGGGTCAGAGGGAGATTGTGATTATCCCAGCACCCTGGACAAGTTGGCACTCCATCACAGAGCTAACATAGGTGACAAACACATTCATTCTCACACCTACAGGCAATATAGAGTTTCCACCCAGACACATGGGGAGTACAGGAAACTGTACGCAGGAAGGACCAGGACTCTAGGATTAGGGCCAAAATGTGAAACCCGGGACCTTTCTGCTCTGAGGTGAAAGTTTAAAAGACTTCGCCACCAATAAAACATAACCCTATCTTTTCATTTCATGTGCTGTTCTACTGAGAACATCACTAGTTCTACATTCTTATACAGTCATGTTTTTCATTCATTTAAAATGTCCCATGTAAACTTTCAAACGGTCACATATTCTTGCTGGGAATTTTTTTTGTTGCCATTCTATACCTTTCGTGCTTTCTTGCGTGGTTGTCTCTTTCTGGTTCCCCTCTGGTTGCCCAAAGGACAACTGCGTGCATTTCTCAAGTCTTCCAAACCCGTGACTAGTCTTATTTACATTAGTTTTCTGCTCTGATGTATCCAATCACTACTTGCATGTGATGTTTCATCTCATTTGAAGTATAAACCAAAGCTGTGACATCTCTGGATAGTACCATGGATGCAAATCAGGGTTCAGGATTCTAGTGTCTCTGGGCTAAAAACTGCCACTGCAAAGTGCTTTTGATAGTGTTCATTAATGCTTAACTGCCTATTAAGTGTGTTGATTCAGAGCGCAGCCTCTGGGTTTAATGAATGGGAACACTGTGTATGGACGGTTGTAAAGGGCAAACTGCGCTAATGATTGCAGGACTCGGAAGAATGTATAGGTGTTGTGAACATCGGTGTCTCTAACAGCTGTGAAAATGGCTGTGGCACCTCCAAGTCACACATTTCTAGCTCTACAAAGGGGAGGCTGTCGCCATGGCGACGCAGCATTTTGGCTTTGCGGGGTGATAACAAGGTGGGGATGTGCTTTAAGTGGGGAGGGGGTGAGGGAAAATGGGGTTGGTTGTGCACAGAGGGGGCGGGGAGGTCGATCAACTCAAAATGCTGCTTCCAAAGTATTTTAAAGCCCAGAGAGCCTCTGCCTCGGACAAAAGAAGAAATACAGGAAGAATTGCACACACGCAAGCTTAATCCAAACATGGATTTTTTTAATGCATTCAACCAAGCCATAACTGAATTCTGACCAACAGGATGAATTCCTTTTCATTTCAGCCTGGGCTGTGTTTTCTTCATTTATTTTGCGAAAATGAATCACAGTGACACATTTTTGATTGCAAGAGGAGTCTTCACAGCAAGGTTGATTAAATTCCAAGGCACTGATTTTTTAATGTCTTGGACTGCCACTGGTGGGTTTTTACTCTACAGTTGTTTGACAAAAGGTACAGTTCACCCAGCAACAAGTCAATGCATGGTAACAAAAGGTAGTATGGCTATTCATTTACAACAGGGGGTGTCAAACTCAAGGGCCACACTGGAAAAAGAGAATCACACCAAGGGCCAGACATGTAGAGTTTATTGACGTGCTTTTGTTACTGCGTGTCACTTTTGAAAAACATTTTGGTAGCTTTTTTCCTCATTTTTGCGGTTTTTATTTTTGCAACTTTTTTTGTGGCTTTCTCAGACATTTGTCACCTTTTTGTAAATTGGTTGCTTTTTCCGACATTTTTGTTCGCTTTTTGTCGCATTTTTGTTGACATGAAGCCCTACAAAAGTCATCAAAAGAGTTCCTAAGCCATCATAGAATTTAGCAAATCAAGCAAAACAATGAAAATATATATATATATATATATATATATATATATATATATATATATATATATATATATATATATATATATATATATATATATATATATAACAACAACCTGTTTCACAGCCTGAATATGAAAACTCTTCTGGGGGAATTTCTGAGACTCCGAGTCGGCAAATCTGCCATATTGTGCTTTGAATGTCAGGTAATTGCAGTTTAAAAAAAGACTTTCCTGTGTTTTTGGTTTGGCGCACAACTAGGCGGACCAAAATTGACTGTGAACCCAAATTGATATACGGGCCGGATCTAAATCTGTAACGGGCCGGATTTGGCCCGCGGGCCTTGAGTTTGACACATGTGATTTACAAGCTTCACACTTCAGGTGTTGGCAGGTTCCATTGAGTATGGCTGTCACTGTGTTAAAAATACGTTTTAAATCAAGTTTTTCTTTTTTTTTTAACCGGTGCGATTGATTCATTTAGTGGTACACCAAAACTACAGAAAGTGAGGGTTGACACTTTCAAAAGGTCCATGATTAAAGTAATACTTTCTAGTTTTAAAGCTGCACCAATACATACTTTTATATGAACTGTAGATGCAATCATTTTGTGTAACGTGAACAACAGTGACAAACCCACAAATGATTATCACCCCATTGCAGTTCGCTTCAGCTCAACCCAGCACTTTAGCATCGGTTTTACGGTCTGCACCTTTAATGTGTTGGTTTCGTTTCACTGTTCCATTCACCTCTGTTTCTAGCTGCAGCAAGCAGCTGTTTTAAGCAAAAAAGCTCAGATAAGCCCATTGTTACCTGCCAAGCACCCAACGGCTGACAGACAAAGTTGGCTATAAGTTTCTGGACATAGTGGAGCAATTAGCAGCTAAAGAGACAGTTATTATTCCCAGGAGTAGTTGGAGATCAAATGAGAGCTAAAAAAAAAAAAAAGAGTAAATATTGTAAACGTTTGTCAGGTCATCAGAAACATGATAACAAATTACCCCGTGTCTGTTGGATGCATGAGCAACCGTTTGCTAACATATCAGCTATATCAATGGACAATATATGCCAAACGTGTGTGATATTTAGCTTGTTTGGGAGTTTAGCTTGCTGCCGCCAAGTGGCCAAATAATAAAAAAAAAGATTAATGTGGCTTAACATTAAAAAAAAAAAAAATCTATGTCACAGTCAAATGAGACACCTCCTCTTGCCCCCCATCGCTGGTGATGTACGTGCTACCGTTTCAGAAATCAAGACCACATTTCTCATTAATCCGGGTTACTTTCTGTTGCAGAAAGGATGCTGTAACATGCTCTGTTTGTCCTGGAGGATTAACATCCTTTTACGGTTTTGTGTGTGTGTACATATTTACTTACTCACATTATATTCAGTGGTGTAGTCTACGTGATACGCAGGTATACGCCGTATACCCACTAGGAAAGGTCAAGGATTTCCGTATACCCGCTTACAAAGGCCCGAGGATACGTAACGATGATTGTTTTGTGACATAACGTAACGTCTGTGTCATTCGCTGCGCAAATTTGAAATTAGCTAATGTGAATCACTATAGACTATAGGAGATATAAAAGGAACGCGAACTCAAGCTACACTCTTGCAGTATTTTGGTAAGCCTTCCCCTGAAGCTACTGCTTGCTTGGAGTGGCACTGCAGCAGACGTTAACGTTACAAAAAAAACGACAGAAAATGAGCCAGATGAGGTGGATGCTACACGCGGTTAACGTTACAAAATGAGCATGGGGTGTCGCTCTGGGATGGGCGAGTAGGAAGATGGGAGGGAAAAATCACAGTAGACTCACTACCAAAAAACTAGACTACACCACTGATTATATATTAAACAAAATACATACGCGTGCTGTGTAGAGGCTGCCACTCGTCTTGCCTTCTGGCATTGTTTTTTTAATGACAATGACGCCATTGACTACAAATGCATGTATTTTTGAGTTATTCATTCATTCAAAATGCGTCACATAACTTAGTCCCTTATCCAATCGTATCTCTTAATCCAAGCTTTAGCCCTAAACCAGCTCTGTGTAGACTGTATTCTGGACAAATGCCCTCACTACCCACATCTATCTGCAATCGCCAGAACATTTGGTCTTCATTATAATAAAACCACACACACACATAGCTCTCAATCCCCTTACTGAGTGGAGGCAGATACTATTTCAGTCTCGTCTTTGTAATCAACTCATCAGCACAGAGGTAGCAAAGCAACCAGCAAACCTGTCTATCTCGCGCACACACACACACACACACACACACACACACACACACACACACACACACACACACACACACACACACCAGCTAATCAAGAGGGTGACTGGGACAGCATCCATGAAAACTGGGCGACAGGAAGTTAAAGCCATGTCACAGGAAATAGGATGTGTCTCTTCCCGGGGCTGCAGTATTCTTGCGATTAGAGGGAGCAGATTGAGCTGTCCCTTTGAATTACACACACACACACACACACACACACACACACACACACACACACACACACACACACACACACACACACACACACACACACACACACACACACACACACACACACACACACACACACACGACACTCACAAGTGGACACAAATATATGCAGGCAGACAAATATAAGTGAAAGGGACAGAAGTTGGAGTTACGACATGAGGAAAGAAAAGAAAAACACACACGCGCAAACACACACATACACACACAAATAAACATATGCTGCGTCTTATTTTCATCAGTGGAGGGGACTTCCTCTTTTTAGTTTGTTTAGAACAGCATTGAAGGAAAAGGCCCGGAGATAGTGGGTGACCATTTCCTCCTGTTATGACTACCACTAACAATTGAGTGAAACACACAAACACACACACACACACACACACACACACAGAGACATAATTGCAAGGTTAATACGGTGAGACATAGAAGTCGACATGACAAGCTGTCTGCATTTCTCAACACATTCGAGTTCATATGATATCGTACAAAAACGTATCCACAACAATTATTATATTTTACAAAATTACAGCGACCGGTCACGTGACCGTTAATTTTAGCCACAAAAAAGGTGACTGTGAAACAGCGGCGTGAACGGCACCACAACGACTAGTTAAGATTATGGTTTGGGGTGAAACTCCGGTGCCTTTAAGTAGTACTTCCGGGGCACAAAGACCCATTTTCTGGGTGAAAGTCTTGTGTTTTCCCCTTAACTTCTTCAGGGACATGAACTCCGCTCCCCCGCTGGAAAGCCCTGTGTTTTGGGGCCACCACCTGCTCGGATTTGTTGCGGCCTCATACTCCGTTAAGTACTACGCCCACTAGCGGTCGCTGCGTCAATGCGGGGCTTACAGTAATAAATAAGTTGAATACATACAAATGCAGTGCATTAAATGTGCGGTATACTAGCCGCAGCCGAGCTGTCGAGCGCCAGTGTGACATCATGGGAGCGCCGTCACCGTTTATACTCGCGCATGGTGGTAGCGACACTAGTTGCAGTCTTCTCAAGGCTACCGACGTTGCTCTTTCTACGGACTAGAAGAAGAAGAAAAAGGCAAACAACGCCAGCACCGGCAGCAGCATTGCCGTCAATGCTTCGATTTGATTGGATGACCTACTACGTCAGATCAAGCCTTTCATTCGCCATAAAAGAACCCATCTTAACTCAGTAAGTTTACAAGAGAGACCTGCAGTCGCTCTGAGAGTCCTGGCATCCGGTTACCCTCAAGCTCGTTCAGGCTTCCTGTTTCCGCGCCGCAAAAAAAAATAGAGTGGTGCGCGCCCTCTGGATGCGCACTCCAAAATCCTGGCGCGGCAGCGAGATCTACGTCATTTTGACGTCACATTGGCGCGCTCAAGCTCGGATGCGGCGACTGTAAAACGGCCTTTACTTCTTAGCTTTATGTACGAATGGCTCATGAGAATAGCCTGCATTTCTACAGTGTGCCCCCACTTATTTCAATGATCAGCTTCCTTGGCCACAACTTGCACTTCTTTGGCTTTTTTTTCCCCAAGTGATTTAGTCCTTTTTTGCTTAAACTGTGTGGGTAGCAAGTACTGATTCAGTTCAAATTATTTCACATTTAATAACACAATTTGATATATACCTTCTTATTTTTCATTATTTTAAACTCATCCATGTATTGACTAGATTAAAAATCTGTCATCCCACGTGTTTTTATTTATATATTTGTGCTTTGTGAACTTTTTGTGTATACAGTATTACTAAGAGCAAATAGTAATTTAAAACATTCTATCAGAGTTACTGCAGGGGGGGGGCACCAAATTATTACTTTTATTATAGTTTTTTGTTACAGAAAAATACTTTGCACATCTATAACGTGAGGCAGGTGCGTTGGAGGAGGATAAGTTAGTCAGAAGTTGCAAAGAAATTTATGAACTTGTATGCAACTTGTGAAAGTTTATTCAAAAATAGAAATGTCTTAACATGAATCCAACAAATTTGTGTAAAAAACATTGATGATAGGCTTACTGGCTTAGAGGTAAGGAAATCACTAAAGGCGCTGACACACCAACTCGATTATCGGCCGTCAGACAGTCAGGCGAGGTCGGGGACTCGAGTCTGTTCAGTGTGTTCTGTGCCGTCGTCAGTCAGAGAAGCCGTTGGCTTTAATTTGGGCCGATTTGACTTGTTGAGTCGGACTTAATGACCAATCTGATTGGTGGAGTGCTAGTCCTTGACTAGCGAATTAGTGCGCTTATGTTAAAACACTTATCGGAAATGGCGAGAGGGATGAGCTTGACGGACACTTCTCAAAATCTGACGAAATTCTTTCAAACTGACCTTTGTCGATCTGAAACGAAGACAGATTCAGCAACTGCAAGGCCTATTTCTCGCTTAAAATGTTTTCAGAAACACGTTTCGGTGAACTCTTTTCGTAAAATACGAGCTCGTATTCCGAACGAGCCGCCATTATGGTCGGCTTTGAAATTCGGAAGAAGCCAGACCCACGTGACGCGTTCGTCATTTCCGGTTTTCATTTTTTGGGCGACAATACAGATTAGCGCCGCCTGCTGTTATGGAGACGTATTACGTCTCGCGCACGCGTAGAATGTACGCTCAAGTCGGCGTCGCTTCGGTGTGTTCCGAGGCACTTTTTTGACCTCGGGGAGCCGACCGATCAGTCCGACTGGCTTTTCTGCCGACGGTCGGCCCTCGGGTTGGTGTGTCAGAGCCTTAAGAGAGCCATCCACAGATGCAATAAGGATTCATTGCCACATGTATGTTTAACATTAAAACTTAATTCATAAAATCATACCAACAATTATTTTAATAGGTTAGTATTCTATGGACTAAAAATGAATGTATAAAGGCTTTAGGCCGCCCACACGTTATTGTAGGTCCAGTTTAATATGCAACTCCGTTCCTCTCTCCATTAGGGATCCTTGGCTTACAAAATGTTGAATACCACTGTTGTAGCAGAAATGAATCGGTAATCAATCAAATGTTAGTTACATCTGGTGTTAGATTCCAAGATCTGGTTCTGTTTTGGATCCAATTCCAGGTTCCTAAATGACGCTGAAACACGATTCACTATATTCACACTGCGTAAAACAGGTAGCAGGGTTGTCATTTTAGGCCAGCACTGACCACCATTTACATCAGCTATAACATCATCTGTAGCTAATTAAGGTTTATTTCAGAAGTGTTTTATTTGTCATTGTCTGGCCAATATGCTCAGTCAATATCGAGTACTTTGTACAGACGTTATCTGTAAGATAGCCAGCAATGTAGGCAACAGACATTTCTGTGTGTAGTGCTAATGTATGTGAGATCTCATCAACCTCGGTTATTTTTCTTTCAGATTCTCTCCTTTTTACTTGTGTCTTTGTATTTATGAAGTGGAGTCGTTCACAAGCACAATTTGTTCTTGCCCATGTTGAAACACCAGTTTCCACTGCCTGGAGGGAATTTGTGTCTATCTGTATCAACTAAGGCCTTTCCAATGGCTTTATAAGCAGTCATGCCACATCCAAAATCTGCTTTGCAATTCACCAACACAGCAGTGAATCTGCTCTAGTGCAGCGTTGCCAACTATTTTCAAGGGAAAGTAGCTAAAGGGTCGAAAAGTCGCAAAGTTTTGCTAGATGGCGCCATGCGCAAATTAGCATATTTGTGACATAATCACGTTGTGTTTGCGCCCTGTCTAGTGTCAGCCAGTGTCAGTTCTTCACGTCTGCTTCTCACCTACTCTGTGTCCACATATATACTATTTTATTGCACCCACGTTCCCAATAAAACTGTTCTCATTCGCATACTTTCTGTTTCTGTCGTCAGACAATGGAACAAGTATGAAATAGTGAGTGACATGTGGCCGATTCAGACTGCATTACAGTAGTAGCTTCCAAGTCGTTTCCAAGCTGCTGCTGTGCACTGCCGAAATCATCACTTCATAACCCCCGACATGACATCATCTGACAAAAATCACAAAACGCATTAGTTAAAGACAACAGCTGTGCTGTGAGCTTCGCTGTATTTACTTAAATCACAAACACACATAAGTCACACATAAAGTTAGAAGCGATAGAATGTCTCTTACTTTTCCTTCTGCACAGCACCTATCTGCAGTACTACAAGACATGCCCACTACATGTACATACAACACACTACACTTCATGTTATTTTTTCCTGTGAAACAGAATTTCAGGTGTCTGACCGTGAGTATTTGGGTATGTGACGCAACTATGTCATGGCAGGTGTATTGCTCAGGGCTCATGGAAGCAAATTTTAGGTTGTTTGCATGAAGGAAGCTGTAAGCAGCATTATCACAGGCAAAGCAATTGGCCGTTCTGAACATGTTTTGAATGTGCACTGCAGTAAATATAAATTTGGCTACCATTCAAAACTGCAGTGTTTCTGGCTTCACTGTAAACAAAAGGTGATTGCAGATCTCAACCGAATCATTGAGCTTGAGTTGTTTTAACTGTACGCTAAATGGATTTTGTATGGAGGTTCAAATGGATTTTGATCAAATGAGCAGATTTGACACTGGATTCAGATTTGATCAAATGCTATTGAACTTCAACCCTAATCGCATCAAAGGTGGACGTCTCAGCTTGACAAATCCACAAACCAATATATCAGTCTATACCTACCTCAAACACAAGCGCCAATGATAGATATTGCCTCAAGAGCCATTTAATAGCATTAGCAGGACTCTGATTAGCATTTATCAGATTAGTATGTCAAAGAGCGTACCATCAACTGCCAGACAAAACAGAGCGAAGGGTAAGATGGAGGCAGGTACTTCATAGGTACTTCACATGAGGGTCAAAAATCAGATGATGCTGTGAGATAGGAATCTCTGGCTCTGAAAAGGGAAAGGATACAGGAATGTCAAGGTAACATTGTGCAGAGAGAGAGAGAAAGACAGGAAGACAGAGAGACAACAATATGGGCGATCCAGAAAAAGAAAGTGATACAGTGTTAGTTTGCTTTGTCCTGTTGATATCCTGTCACTCTGCAGTGCTTTACCTCATCCTCCTTATTAAGATCCACAGCAGGCTCTTCCTGTGTCCCCAAGAGACCCGGACCCACTCTAAATCATTGCAAGATGTTTTCAAGGAAAAGGAGCGTGAGAAAGAGACACAGACACTGGGAACAATGACAAGGAATACAAATAGAGTTACAGTACCTGCTCATCTTTTGCTGACGGAATATGAGAATCTGATTTCCAGTCAGATTTCAAGCAAAGGAATGCCTTCTGCACCTGTGGTTTGAGGGGGTGGCAGATCATATTGCGCTGCTTGGAGTGTTTGCAGTCTCACAGCAGATGCTGGTGTTTAAAGCATGTCAACAACACACAGACAACATCCTTTGTTTGCATGTGTCGCTGATCACAGACAGAAGGCCTCGTGTTGCCTGCGTTCCCACTGATAAGGGTATTTCCAATGCAGCTACTTAGAGATTTTTAGATTAAAGCCACAGATAGATGCCATTTTCATTCATCTAAAGTCATGAGTCAAAAATCCTTTTTTAACAGAGTCTAGTGGACTACAAATGATAAAAAGCCTTTTGGCTAATTCTGGCATTTTTAACCCATTTAAATTCATGTGTTTTTATTGATTTGCACTGTCCCCTTCTTAAATAAACTAAATTGAACTGAATGTGAAACAAATAAAAATAATTACAGCTTATTGGTTTGCTCTATACATATAGGAATGTCCATCCTAAAAGTGGTGAAAGGTTTTTTATAATTGACCATCATCAGTACGCCATCAGTCCGAGGAATCCCACCACTGCCCTTGTATAATTAGCATGGGGTTATGTTGCCGTTGCTGTCTGGTAATGAAGAGAGCTTGTTACACGGTTGGAGAGACACTTAAGAGGTGCAGAGGCTTTCATTAGGCTTTGGTTAAAGGGATTGGTAGCCCTGCTGTCAGCTGTTAATTGCTACTCAGGAGGCTTAGGTCTTTAGTGTAAACCTGCATATGCATGTGTGGAGTGTTACGAGAGGTATTCAGGTTGAACTCATTGTCGAAAGGCCTAACAAGGTTAGTTTTCCCTTGATTCACACAGCACTAGATCAGGGATAAAAAAGAAATATGTGCAGTATTGTCTGGGGTTTGTTAATTATATGATGAATCCATAAGTAATGTTTAACTAATGCATGATTCAATGCGATTTAATGCATCAATTACTGCAGGATGCATTATGAATTCCTCTTGCTCGCCATTAACAAATGATCAAGTCACCATGGGTTTATGTGATTAGTTTACACTTAATAGATCATCAACTGAGGAATTTTAACTCACGGTTACTTCATACATTAATTTATATGCGACCAAATTAGCTGGATTGGAGAGATTGAATTGAGTTACAGAATGTAGGGAAAAGAGCTCTTGTAACAATAACTAAAGCATTTCTGCTAGCAAATAAGAAGTTTGTAGTTAGCTTGGTTGACATTATGAGAAAGGAGACCTTAAATCAAACCCAAAAATGATTTTTTTTGTCGTGTATATGTGTATGTGGGACCTGTCTTGAATGAGGACCAGCAATATCCAGGGCACGGTGATGTATTTTAACTTACATACATAAGTTATGTAAAAACTGTACTGTAACCCAAACCACTGCCTTTTTTCGGTTTTGTGTGAATGTATAACGTTGAACGTGTTGAAGTCTATCGGACTATCCTACAGGTTGAAAAATGACACGAAAGGGCTACCCAGTGTGTTACAAAGTGACGCCAAGGGGTCGTGACCAAGCGGCGGTGTGTGGCGAGTTGGGAGTGAGAATGTGTTGATCACACACATGCACATAGACACTTCTGTTAATAGTAAGTAAGTCATACTGAACACACACGCGTCCACAAGCAGATGCACACCAGGACACAGACATCTCATACACACACACACACCACACAGTTAATCCAATAAGCCATGGGAGATCAAGTCATGGCTCAGGGAAGCCGGGTTCACTTAGGTAGCTTCTCTCTATTAGTGTGGATATAACCTAGAAATGTAATAGAATGTAGGTTAATATAATATTAAGTCATCGAGAGCAACTGGCCTAAAGATAGATCTACTACCCCGTTCTAGTCTAGCAGTCTTTCCACGGATGCTGTGTTCCATTCAGGGGCTATTTCATTTGAGCAATGTCCTATTGCAAAGGTTCCTCCAAATGCAGCACTCTTTTGCCCACATTTGGGGAAACACTCAATGTATCCTTCGAGGATTTCAGTACTCTGAAACTCAATGTACATCATATGTTTCTATGATGCATGGAGTACAAGTCAGCATCTCATGTAAAATGTCCGCCAGACACAACTTTGTAGTGTCCCAGCTGTCACACGGCTGCAGGGTCAAAAACCAGTCTGGCAAAAACAGACAGCGAATTGGCAGTTAGCTGTCCTCTCAGTGGACACTGCTCGTTGGGTAGCTGTTAATGTGCTCATATTATGCTCATTTTCAGGTTCCTAATTGTATTTAGAGGTTATATCAGAATAGGTTTACATGGTTTAATTTTCAAAAGACACCATCTTTTTGTACTGCACATTGCTGCGGCTCCTCTTTTCACCCTGTGTGTTGAGCTCTCTGTTTTAGCTACAGAGTGAGGCATCTCACTTCTGTTCCATCTTTGTTGGGAGTCCCACATGTGCAGTAAGTACTGCTAGCCAGTCAGAAGCAGAGTATGCGAGCGTGCCCTGACAGTACCTAGGTAAGGACTACTAGCCAGTCAGAAGCAGAGTATGAGGGCGTGCCACGCTAGCAGCTAGGCGAGCATTATAACGTGTGTTACAAAGTGACCACGTTTGTCTCTGAAGTAAAGGCTGGACTACAATAGAGATGTTTGGAGCAGTTTGTGAACAGTGTTTTCTGTGGGAGATGGTAAGTCCCTTTGGGGTGGACTTTGGGCTTTTTTCACTTTGTAAACCTACAGTATAACATGCACAAAAAAGATTTATAACAATAAAGGAAAGGGAAAAAGCCAAAAAGCATAATATGAGCACTTAAAATACATAGAAATCTGGAGGAAAGCCGGCTGCAGTCTGCAAGAGTACTTCATTTTAGGAGCATATTGATTTCCCAGCATGACAGTGGCCTCAAACATAAAGCCAGCACTACACAGGAATGGCTTCAAAACAACAATGTTTGTGTCCTGCAGTGGCTAAGTCATAGTCCAGACCTCAATATAACTGTAAGCATGAGAAGCTTTGCAGAGAGAATAGGGATGTACAAAGCTGATACAAATATATATTATAAGTTATAAAAAAAATGTTGATTATAGCTGCTTTAATTACAATTTTGAGGTTCTTGTAATACTGGAGTACTGCCATTTTTATTTGATCACCACTGCATCTTTTTGGGAAACGTTCTACTTTTTACTCCACTACATGTATCTGACAGCTGCAAATTAAGATTTTACGTACAAAGATACGATCAGCTTTTGCACTGATATAGATACTAAACAGTATATTGAGTAATTAAAGTTAGACAGGCTACAACATTAAAATGCTTCTTACACATGAATGCATCAGTGATATCATTCCAATAATATTATATATTCAATACGAAAAGACTTTTAGCTGTACTGGCGTACTTTTATGTTGTGGTATTGTTTATTTTGACTTAAGTAAAGCGTGTAAATACTTCCTCTACCACTGTGCAGTGCTTTTGTAGATATTTGTAGATATGCAGATACACAACATTTAAAGTTAGAGCGTCTAGATGCTTTCATTCTATTCTATAATTTGATACAGCGGCTCTCCTTTTACTTTGTTATAGCTGCATGTTGTTGTAGAGCATGAAAGCTCCTTCTGGTGTTCAAAACCCCCCCGAGATATAAAACGGCTACAGTATGTAAATGCACTCCGAAACATAGGCAAAGATATTCACACGCATAAAGATACAGAAACACAATCAAAGACACAGCACATGCAGGCACACATAATGTATACAAATACATAAATACATAATGCACACAGGCGGAGACAAACACACAAACACAGACATCCTGGTGATTGCACAATGATGTAAATGTGCTGAGTGTGCAGAGGAGCCTTGACCCCACTGCCTCTGACTACAAACACCAGAGCAAGTACAGCTCTGTCAGGCACGCATACATAGACACAGGCGCACACGCACACACATTATCAGAGTTAATGCAGGGACTGCTGCGATAAGGGAGCGTGTGTTTGCATAGTTTCACCAGCCACTTAATCCGTATCGGCCGGAGAGGGGGATTAAGCGAGGGAACTAAGATATAAAAAT
Organism: Perca fluviatilis; assembly: GCF_010015445.1. NCBI lineage: Eukaryota > Metazoa > Chordata > Actinopteri > Perciformes > Percidae > Perca > Perca fluviatilis. The sequence goes on along the minus strand of NC_053124.1, from coordinate 10,359,627 downwards.
AAGAGACCACTGATGATTGTAGCAGGAGCCTTATCTCACCGGGTTTTGTTTTGACCCAAACAGTTTATCAGCACTAAACGTTCAGGAGAAGGAGTGAGGTAGAGAGAAAACAGCCTTGGTAATCCTCTGGGGAGAGGCTCTGAGTGGATCCAGACTGTGCTTCTGCAAAATGCGAGTGGAAACTATTTCTATTCCTCCCCCACTTCTTCTCTCACTCCATCTCTCTCTCTCTCTCTACCACACAGTTTACTCAGTGTCTCTCACCCCGATTGCCCTCTTTCCTCCCTCGTTTTCTAGCCCCATCTCTCTGCATCCGTTCCCTCTATCTCACCTCGATTCACCCCACGCTCAGTCCTCCTCGCCTAAAGTCAACTCTGAGGTTTGATGCAGAGGAGGAGGAAAAGAAGGAAGGAAGGACGGAAGGAAGGAAGGTGGGGGAAGGGAGACGGGAGCAAGTCAGGTAAAGGGGGGTGATGCAAGGTGAAGAAAAATGGATGAATGAAGCAGTCAGGAGGGAGGAGGAGAGAAGACATGATGGTGGTATGATGGGAGGGGAGAAGGGAGGAGGGAGGGAGGGAGGGAGGGAGGGAGAGAAGGGAAACCGGGACAGTGGAGTACAAATCAGTCCAGAGGCAAACGGAGAGAAATGAAAATAAAAAGCACGATGCAGACGGAGATAGATATGTTTGCGCTGAGATGCCACGGTCAAACAAGATTGGCACCCACAGAGCAAAGCTACTTCTCTGTAGTTTTTTAATCAATTGAGTTTAGATGCTTTTCCTGATACTGTTTGTGTAACAATCATATAAACAAAGCCGATTTGATGGAAAATTGAAGTGAAGGAAAGACAAATAGAATGCAGACAAAGTCTACAGACAGACCGGCACTTGTAAACAGATTCCAGTCCAACATGGAGCTGCAGGGACTTATCTAAAGTGGCTGTTTGTGGCTAACTTATTGAGAGGTGACCCGAGGACACAGTCTATAGCCACGTGCTTCTCTCAGCTGCAGAGCGAGGCTGTTCTATATGCGGTGCGCCCGTCTGACTCACTGCAGCACGGATGAGAGGCTGCGTTTCTTCACAGGATTTACCTCGCAAGCTCCCTACCCTGGGAAAGCATGACACGGGTTTTTTTTTTTTTTTTTTTAAACCTGATTACATCCACAATTTGTTTATTGTCAGTGATTCCGTGGTTATTTTTGGGTGGTTGTGGTTGGATGATCGGGTGAGCTTCTGTGTGGGCGCTCATTCAAACAGGTTGCATTTCCAACACTCAGACCTAAAATGAGTCACGCTCTAATGGCCAATTGATCAGCAGACTCTGGATATGCGATGCAGAGCGCATTGAAATGAAAGGAATAGTGTGACATTCTGGGAAACATTTTCTGTCTTTCTCCTTATGGAGGGTGAGATAAGAAGATCACTATCTTTCTAATATCTGTGCACTGAGTGCAGAACTGGAACCTGGATTTCTTGCCCCTTGCTTGGCATAACCACTGGAAGCACGGGGGGGCAAAACATCCAACATATGAATTGCAAAAACTCTAAAGCTTTCTATGTTGTTTCTGTAACCTATTTATGAACAGAAATTATGATTTGTGGTTGCCACTATTTTTTTTTTTTTTTTACAGCAGTTTATCCGTCCTCATGCGGCTTGCCCAATTTGTTTTTTTCGTTCATTGGAAACACAATCTCTGGGGATGGCGATGGGGTGGCACACAGTCTCGGTAATGGTTACACACGTCATCACCACATCCTGTGCAGATACGGTCTCTGGCAATCTGTAGCAGTATCTTGAAGTTTCAAACATAAAGAGGACTGAGGCTTAACTTATCAATGTTGCGTTGCATTATATTAAGTTATCAACATTGTAAGCATTCTTAAAAGTCCCTTTGAACTTAGCTGATCCCGGCATATTATAGCTGTATGACGGTTGCGGTTTGTAAGACTGATGTGGAAGAAAGTCTTTCTATAATTCTCTGGCAGTCCTTAATGCTACATGTTATTAGCTTGTCTTATTACTTCTAAGAAAGCAGGAAGCTAAACGCAGCAGCAGAGCACTTACTTGTCGGCAAGATGGATAACATGGCGAATAGGGTTGGGCATCGAGAATTCCTAATCGGAATCGTTTCAAAAATTACGATTCCATCGGAATCGTTTCTTTATTGGAATCGTTTGGAATCGTTTGGAGGATTTGGTTTCAAATCTGATCATAGGTTGCAAATTTAACATGCGCAAGTTTTGGTTTCCGTAGCAGCCAGGCGCTTGTTTTGTTGCAGCCGTGCAGCACAGTAAGCAGAGCTCTAGTGTGGCTTTATTTTGCATTGTAAAAGCTGTAAAACTGCAACCCACCTATGAATCAAAATAAAACTTTCCTCTTATTTGTGAAATAAGCATCTAACCCGTTTCAACTCCACCACTCAAAGAATCGGAATCGAGAATCGATAAGAACCGGAATCGAAAGGAAGAATCGGAATTGGAATCAGAATCGTTAAAATCCAAACGATGCCCATCCCTAATGGCGGTTATTGAGCACAGGGTTGTTGTTTTTCTTTGTGTGCAGACAAGGTGGTGCCAACACTGGCAACCTGACTGCGACAACAGTACCTCAGGATACTGCACACACTTGCTGCACCTGACCTGTTGTTCTCAAAGAAATAGTTCCAGCATGCAACTCCCCCCATAAACTCATAAATTGTAGCTTAGCTGGCTGTTTCCCCAGGCCTGCAGTCTTTGTGCTAAGCTGGCCTACACATGTCCTGACTGCAGCTCCACACTTAACACACAGCCACAGAAAGAAAACAAGTGGGCATATTCCCGCAAATGTTGAACTTTTCCCTTATATAAATATTTTTTCGACTTGCGTTTACGTGATGTTGAAACTTCTTTCGTGTATTCTTCTCAAAGCCAACTGGTACACAAGTGTGTATACCACATCCGGCGGGTTGTGCAGTGTGTTTTATGTGTGTGCGCGCGCCTCCCATGAAGAAAGGTGAAAGGTGTCTGCAGAAGTGATTAACACCCCTTTCACACACAAACCTTGTGTTTGACACATCGTAATGAACACCGTGTTTAACTTGCGTCTGACCCACTCACACCAGACTGCAGCCACGGGTTAATCAACGGCTGTCTCATTCACACAAGCGTCTAACTGTACATTGTTGCGCGCATATCAGTGTTTAACCACACGATCATACCAGGCCTCACCAAATATATTAGTTGAACTGAGTCGTTGCATGTCCTCAGAAGTGGGCGCTGCACTATTCCTGATGCAGATTTAATATGACAGTGCAGACAAAGCGGTCTAACTTTATACAATTCCCTTTCTTTATTTAGCCTCCTTATGAAATGTTGATGCAACAACTCACATTCGCGGCTACGTGAGCGGTGTGGAGTGGGAGTGGTGTGATTTGGCCTGCAGCGTTGAGTGGCTTTACTGAAAGCCACGGCGTCATCCGTGTTCTCTCTTGCTCAAAGAAATCACTGCATCCCACACGCACGCCACATGCTCAAGGCCCATAATGCAACTGAAGGGCAGCATTTACCATGTAGTTGAGTAGTCCGTTGACATTATGGTGATAAGAAAAAATTAAGTGGTTTAAGGAGGCAAAAAGATAAGCGAGTGGCCAGGAATGGCAAAACTAAATCGGAATCAGGTCTAAAAATCAAGTACTGCAAGTCTCTCGATGTCCAATTGCACAATAGACATCTAAAGAATCTTTCAATAGTTACATTTTTTGCCACATTTCACATTGTTCAAAGAAAAAAAACAAAGACATTCCCTCTGCAATACACAGCAATGGTTACATTTCTGAACGGCTGCTTTATGAATGGGAGCATCGGAGGGTAGGACTTTTCTGGGACGTTGTTGTGGACACGACATGTCAGAATTTCCAAGCCAGTGCAGTGGGAATGAGGGCTTACCATCCTATTTCTTAAGTGTAATGCGTTTCTCTGTGACAGTGAACTCAATATCATGGAGTTGTGGACAACACAAGACATTTGAGGACGTCGTCTTGGGCTTTGGAAAAAAACTGATTGACATTTTTCACCATTTTCTGACATTTTCTAGTCCAAACAACTAATGGAAAACATAATCAATTGTAGTTGCAGCCCTAATTAGGTGTTGCGAAAATATACATGTTGTACATAATGGGGTAGGACTTCAGCTTTTTAATTTGCAAATTTTTTTTCCAACTAAATTCTCTGATCTCAGTTGACTAGTTGGCGAGCTGAACTAACCATTCAGCCGTGATTGAGATCAGAAAGTGGGACTACATGCAGTCGGAGCTTCGGTCAAGCAACAAACTATTCGGTGAACACATGTTTCTAATGAATTGATTCTATTGATTCAGTCACTGAAAATAACTGCTCTGCCAGTGACTGGCTCTAGACTCTTTAATTGAATCATTTATAATTTCAAGGGAATTTATGTACAGATGGAAATACAGCCTAGCGCCTGTTATTCTGCCTCTTTCTCTCCTCATCATCTTATGTTCTCCAGTGAATCTACAAGCTTTTCAAAAGACTTTTTTCCAAGTCAAACCTCCAGTTTTATCTCTTCTCTATTTTTTTTAACCACAAAATCAGCAGTTTTTTTTAGGCACTGCACTATCCTACCTGTACCATTCCTCTATGTTCCCCTGTGTGTGTGTGTGTGTGGGCGTAGTCTCTGCCATCTCATACCCACATGCCCTGTTTATATTCACATACTCAGCAGTCAGCCTCGGTGTGCCTGTCTGCCTGTCTGGAAAATGGGCTGTTTCCACGGCGACTTGTCTCCATGACAACAGCCACCCCATCCTCATCCCCACTTCTGTTAAGTCTCTTGCCTCCATAAACCACCCCCCCCCCAATTCCCGACTCCAGTCTGTCATCTCACCCCATTTACACCCCACCAAGCCCCATCATCTTTCTCTCTCCTTGTCTCTCTCTCTCTCTCTCTCTCACACCCACTATCTATGTCTCTCTTAATCCTCAAGAGAGAATAAGTGAGAAAGATAAAGGGGGACCATTCCCTGACATGATCTTCTCTTTCACGGACCCCTGAAAGTAATAAGAGGAGGCGCGAGCAACCAGAGGGGGTAGAGATGGACAGCAAGGCGAGGTGAAAGGTTGGATAGATGGATGGATAGAAAGATGGAGGTATATAGGGATGGGTGGAGGCTGTAATCCTCTGCACACCACTGTCACGGTGACCCTGTTTCCTTATCCCCTGAACAGCCAGGAAAAAGGTGGGGTTTGTGCCAGAAAACACAGACACACTCACAGTGAAAGATGGCAGCATGAGTGTAGCTGCGGGGCATACATCTGGTGGAACTGTGGGCCAGAGGACACGTGTTGGCAAGGGGAAGATGAATCAGGTCGCACAACGCCGCCTAATGATCTCTGGGGGTATGAAGCGGGGAAGCAAATATCCTTCATGTCAGTTTCATTAACCTGGGAATTGGCTGGGTGTCTGTGTGCGTGTATGTGTGTGCGGGGGGGGGGGGGGGGGGGGTTTTATTGCAACTAATGATTAGGCTCAGGTGTGACACCCCCCCCCCCATCACACACACACAGGGAACCATGGGATTTTCCTCCCCTCTGCCAGATGATGAGAGCAGATAAAAAGAAAGTAGGGCAAACAAACAGCCCTCGCTGCTGACTACCATTACATCACAGAAAGAAAAGAAAAAACACACACGCACACACAAACACACACACACACACACACACACACACACACACACACACACACACACACACACACACACACACACAGAGGCACATGCGTTCACATGCACAGGCACAACAGAGGGTCAAGATGGGATATCCTGTTTTTGTTGTGCTTGCAAATGGAAAGCAATGAAAAAGGCTAAATTAAAAGGGAAAGAAATAACAAAATGAGACAATTCTTTGGCTCTGAAAGCAACTTTCCGTTAAGTCCTGACAAGGGAGCATTTTTTTAAAATCTTTCTCTTGACCGTTATCTGTCTTCAATCAAATTTTTTCATCCAAAGACAACAGTGTGTTTTCCAAGAAACAACTGAATGTTAGAAAGGAAGAAGAGGGTGTCATGGAAAGAACAACATTGGGTTGTGCATTAAAACTATCAAGAATTATAAGCCAAAGGTAATGGATGGCTTGTGTGTGTATGTGAGTTGGGCCTACATATACTCCAGAGTGAGCCGAGTTAGTGAGTGCAGTGAGTGTTTGATGAGACCTGGGGCCTGACTCCTCCAAGTTCTCCTCTAACACAGTCCCCACAGCACACTATGGAGGGCAGCTTTATTGCGAGCCAATAGCAGTCTGGTTTCAGACCTCTGAAATGCAGACCCCAGCGAGTCAAATAGGTCTAGTGTTGTGCTCATTGATGTCTCTTTCTCGGATAAAAAAAAAAAAAAACATTGGCGGGATTACAAATGGGGACCTTATCCTTCTGTGCCAGTACAAGAAAATGGCGAAAGAAAAAGTTATTATAAGTTAATTTACAAAAATAATGTCTCAACTGATTTATTTGGTAACGCTTTACTTGAAGGTATCTACATAAGAGTGACATGATGCAGTCATGAACACATGAATCCTAACCCTAACAAAAAAACGAATGACACTTAATGACAGAAGCGTTATGTCATAAACGTCTATGACTTGTTTATAATGTTTATGACACGTTCATGACATGTGTCATGTCACTCTTATGTAGACACCTTCAAGTAAAGTGTAATTTATTATTATTATTATTATTATATGTCTTTGGCCACGATAACAAACCCTAAACTAGAATGTTTAGGGGAGTTGCAAATCCAAATGATAATTCTCTGTAGGTTCATCACTACAACTTTCATATTGTTACATTGTTACTTAAAGGCAGGGTTGGTAACTATTTCCAGTATACACTTTTTTTTTTATATATTGTTTGAAATGGTCCACAAAAAGATTCGTCATGTGTAGCTGTTGTAATCCTGCAAAAATGCCCACCAATCATTGCATCGCCGTCCGCCTGGAAAGAACCAGAGATGGGAAGTAACAAAGTACAAATACTTTGTTACTGTACTCAAGTAGCCTAGAAATCTAGACGCACCCTAGCGGCAGCAAATGTAATTTGCAGCCAGTGGGGGGGTCTAGGCACTCTCCGTTGGCTTGCGAGCTGGAAAAACAAAACTCTAGTCAGGCCAATCACAACGTGTATAGAGTCGGTGGGCGGGCTTATAATGCCTGCTGCTGCTGCTGGGAACAGAGGTCTTCTGGAAGACTTGGAATTAAGCTTTTCTTTTGAGAAAAGAATAAAGAACGGCACCGAAGTCATTCTTAAAAAAGGCAGAGTGTTCGGAGTTTGGCCGACCGGATACGGCAAAAGTTGAATCTATCAACTAGCTTCTCTTCCTTCTTCGTTGCTCTGCCTGGTTGTAGCGCTATCCTGTTGCGTGCGGAGGGAATTTGAAAGACAACCGTTCATCCCGCCCCTCGGATTGAGCTCTGTCAATGGTGAGTTCCCAGACCCAACATCTTGATGTGGGTCTGGCTTGTCAGGCTCAAGTAGATTTTTCAGATATTTTTTCTTTACTTTACTATTTTTTTATGCCTTTCCCAGTGTTCTTTTCCTAAACCCAACCTTCTTTTTTTTTTTTTTTGTAAACACGCACGTGACGTTCTCGCGATAGCACGGCACGTGTATGTTTACATCCGCTCTATACAGCGTAGACATACACGTGGATAGCTCAAAATGTGTACAGATAACACGCCATTTGGCTTTAGGAAAGCAGCGTGTATATTTACACAAAGTCCTGATGCCATGTTGCCTGAGTTACCACGGCGATTTAACCCGGTAACAAGTGATCCACTGTCGTGATACACAAAACCCTGGGTTGAACCTGAAGTTACCCTGTTAACGCCAAATCTTGCTTCGTAGTACAGGCCTCTGAGCATGTGTGTGTATTCCAGGCCTGTGTGTAATGTGTTAAAATTGGGGATCAATAAAGGGTATAGAATAGAATCATTAATGCAGGACCTGCCTTAGAGTCTTAGAGGTACTGCAGTGATCCTGGGCCTGGGTCAATAACCTCTTATGCCCATTTAGTAATCCAGCCTTGGGTAAACTGTATAATAATAATAATAATACATTTTATATAAAGGCGCCTTTCTCAGCACTCAAGGACACCGTACAGGGATACAAAAGACATTAAAAGCAGCAAAAAATAAAGAATACAACAGCAATCAAACAACAGAAAAGAGGCAGAGCAATTGACATCAAGTGGAATAGGCAGTTTGAAACAGATGTGTTTTGAGTTGCAATTTGAAATGGGGTATGTATGTATTCCTACATGCCTGAGATGATTTGGCTTGTCCTTGTATGCATGTGCTATACGTGTGTCAAGTATGGTGTCTGACTCCTTGGGTGTGATATGTACAGCATAGTCATAATTTGGTGTGGGCATCATTTGGTGCACGTTCCAGCACATTCCCGTGTGTGTGTGTGTGTGTGTGTGTGTGTGTGTGTGTGTGTGTGTGTGTGTGTGTGTGTGTGTGTGTGTGTGTGTGTGTGTGTGTGTGTGTGTGTGTGTGTGTTCCCACCAGGTCGCCTAAGGTAGCAGACAGAGTGGTCTGCTTGTTTCTCTCTGCGGTGTGAATCATCCTTAGGCCTGTTCCTCGTGTAATCTCTGCTGCTCATGTCCGGCCAATAGCTCTGTTTACATGATTACTTCCCTGAATACATTAATGCCAGCCACTTATTCTCATTCTGTGCAATCATTCGGGCTTTTCTCGCCTCATGCTACCTGCAGAGTCTGCTAATGATGGACTGAACTTGTTTATTAACGCGACCAGCGATGATTATCATCTGAATTAGCGGCGAAGAAGAATATGATTACAACCAAACACTTTGTCAACAATCCAGAGCCTCTGTAATGCCCTCCTGATGTGCATTTATGAAAATGATTAGTAATTCCACACAAACACACACACAAACACAGTGAGCGTGGCTTTGTTCTGTCTGACTCTGCAGTGACAAAGGCTTTAGGTTTCCTGTCTCTGAGGTTGGTGGCAGTGCTGCGCCAACATCCTGGAATACACACATACTCACACTCACGCATGCAAGCACAGTTACAGATGTAAACAGTTTTGCATGCCCTAAACAGCTGGTCACATAACCCCCAGTGGCATGGCTATAAAAACTTCATAAGCGCAAACACAGTTGACTTTAGCATGGCTGAACTGCCGGTGGGTTGGTAGTTAAATTCCAGTCGCCTTGTTGAAGGGAAATTGCAGTTTTTTCCCCCGTATGTTCCTTTCTGATGACGTGGCTGCTGTCCAATCAGAAACCAGCGGACAACAGCACCAGGGTGGGGGAGCACAGAGCACGCTGGGAGGGAAATGAGGGGCATTGTGGGATGGATGTTCTGGCAGGGTGGAGAGTTGTTGGAGCCCAGTACCGACCTCCTCCCCTGCTGAGGAACGCAGGTTAGGGATTTGCACTGATGGATGGGGATGGAGGGGGTGGAGGAACCCTGCTGAGGCAGAGAGAGGGAGGATAGAGGAAACAGCTGGGATGAGCGAACTGGAGGTGGGGGGAGGAAAGGGAGGCATGCCAGCATTTTTGTTCAAACTTCCTGGAGAGGCAAACACAAACAAACAGCATCGGACAGCTCAAGGGGGAGCAAGGGAGGGAGGATGTGGAGAGGCAAAGGATCCGATCCAAGAAAGACAGAAAAGAGAGTGGAAGGCATGGGTGTATATGGATATGAGGACAAAAAACATCTGATATAGGCTGTATTTTATGCTCTAATATGATGCAGATTATATGGTACAATCAGTGCTAGATTGTTGACAAAATAAAAACTAAATTTAAAGGTACCCTGCCACATGTATTTCATTAATTTTTGGTAATGTCTGAAGTTCTACCATGGACTCTGTAACATTTTTTATGGAAAAAATACCTTGGTTACCTTGTTTCAAGCCATTATAGCGTGGTATAGAAAGCCTGCAGGAAGACTCAGCTCGATTTCTGCCAGTTCTCATTAATATTCAACAAGCTAAGCTGTTTGAATCTGATTGGCTAACAGCTACCCAATGAGAGCCTGGCTGTCAGAATTCTTTACCTAGCCCAACTGGGCGAGCTAATGAATAGTAATGATCTCAGGCAATATGATGTCATATGATGACTGACCAGCTTTTGTAATTGGCCTGATTTCTCCGCTTATTTCTTTTACCCAGCCTTTAACCGGGTCATGATCCTGATGTGCCATTCATGTAATATGCATCAATATTTTTGTTGTAGTGTCAGAATATTTCCAAATTCTCCCAACTTCCCATTTCCAAGAACTACAAAGTCAAATAATCGACTGATGAATCCAGATAATGCCTGATAACCGATAAAGTTAAGTAATTAGAAAGTGCGCTACTTTGGCTCGGCTACAGCTCTGCGTCTGTCCCTCTGCTTCGGTTTCACTCACCACTGAGTCCGACTTAATGTCCCCCCCCCCACAACACTATCTGACTCTCTTTTACTGTGTATTATGTTGAAAGTTTCTATTTTATTAAATAATTGCTTAAAGCATTCAAACAAAGTTTTGTGTTAGATTCATTCCAAAAATCTTAATTTGGACTTAAAAGATGTTCATTAACAATGTACTGCATCTATGCATATCAGTTCCAAATATCGCTTTTCGGAACGATTAATAATCGGCCTTGTAAAACCAGTATCGGTCGATCCCTATTTCACTGCACACAGTCTAAATCATACCACAGGCAAAGAGAAGAGAGGAGGAATGAAGGGAGGAATAGAAAAATGAGGGATGACAGAGTCACAGGGGGTAGTGAGGGAGCTTGTTTAAGGTCATGGTGGTGTTACAACAAACAGGATCCCTTCATGTTACAGAAAGGCAGATTGAGTTTGAAAGACTTCCTCCACCTTTCCCCTTGGACATTAAGACCAACTAATAACCTCTGCTTCTCTGAAAATGAGCCCTTAAGGAGCGAACATGAAGCTTCATCTTACCTACTGTATAAACGGGATTGTTTATCTGTGGGTGAATGCTTGTTTTCATCATGGCCGTTGATTTATTTTTATTTTTTTTATCCTGCATGCTGATGAGGCTGCATTTTATTTGATTAACTCTCTCCGGTTCTCACGCGTGCACCCGTTCACTTGTGCAGATTAAACTCCAAATCGTGTCAACAGGGTTAGGCCGCATGCTTATATGTATATCCATTTAACCACAAGCCAATGGCTGACTATCAGTGACTCATCCCCAAACTCCCTCCCTTTCTTCCTCTCGCCCAAAGACAGACTGATCAGGCTGAATGCAAGACTCATCAGTTGGATGCCCCCGATTCATCCCCCAGGATAAATATATACAATGTGTTTAACGGCTTAACGGGCCCGTGCACACACGCACACACACACGCGCACACATGCACGCGCACACACACACACACACACACACACACACACTCGCGGCTGTCTGTGTGTGCATTTAGCAGTGCTGGCTAGAGACAGTGAGAGATGGTAAACAAGGCAGAGAACAGACTGACCTCCATCCGTGCTCTCTCTTTCCACCGTCCTCTCTTACTGCTCGTGCCCTGACCCCAATTAGTAATATAAAAGCCCATAAAACCATATATAGTGGCTCTGTCCTGAAAAACAGAGTTCATACACTCTTAGGGCACATTTTAAGCTGGTATGGAAACATATAGCTGTAGCCATATCAGCATATGCCAGTTTATTTCAGGAACAAACTTAAATTACATAGCACAAAGTAAGTCTGGGGTTGGGTCTATTTTCCTGCTCCTCTGTAGGCTTGTATAAGTGCTCAGGCTGAAGCAGAGACCCCCTGCTGCATAACCTTATAACATTGTTAAGACCCCCAAAGGCATGTAAAACTGCTAAAGAAAACAGTTACCCACTATGAAAAATCTCACCAACTCTACATTTTTTGACTAGCTGTTTAGCAAATGTAAATTGAACATGCATATTTCACATGTCCAAAAACAGTTGCCTACTGGTCCAGGGCCATTACCGTGTTCAGTGAAAATATTGTTATTTTACAATTTTGATAATCATCAGCTTGGACTCTTAGCTTTGCTACAGCGCCATGTCTGTTGTGCATTCTCATAATCACTTAAACAACAAAGAGTGGATGTGTGTGGGAGAGAAAAATAGAGCAAACACGATGCAGTAAACGAAATCCTGTTTTTATAACTGTGAAAAAATAACAGAGCTCGCAAAGTATGCTAACCCACAGAATTCAACCCAAATCCCATGAGTAGTTCGCATAGCACTATAGATAGTAGTTAGTGGTTTATATATACACATGTATACTAAACTATGTATATCGAATCTATATTATATATATATATATATATATATATATATATATATATATATATATATATATATATATATAGAATAGATACGACAGACAGACAGACAGATACATACATAGATAGACAGACAGACAAACAGATCCCCAGCAGCAGAAAATTACATATTGTAAGTTTAAGTATCAAACAAAGCTAATTAGCATTTGTTTAGTTTAACTCAAATCACACAATAACTTGCTAAAATAGCACGGAGGGGGCTACAACTACATTCCATCGTGTAATCCTAAATTGTATAATGACAATAACAAATCCCTAATAGAGACCTGAAGTCATGATGTCACATCCGGTCTAGCCTCTGTTCCACTAGCTTGTGTGCAAATCGGCATTTCCACTACAGCACTTGCTATCAGAAGTTGAGATTCACGACTACGATTAATTTGTGGGCACACAAAAAGGCTCCCATTAAAGATGTACCGGTGCAGCATTACAGTTACTTACCACATTGTAGCTCAGTTTCATTCATATCCGTAACATTCACCAACATAATTTTTTCTTTCAACTTTTTAGCAGTAATCTCTGCTGAAGCTGGGAAATAGGAAAGTGGTTCATTGTGATGCAATAATGTGTGTTCTAATAACATTGTGTGTTTCCCTTAAGGGTAGCCTCGCGTAGATTCGTAAACAAAATGTCATCTAATCAAGACTCTATATGGCCACAAACCTCCCACCTTTCCTTGATCGCTACGGCTTTGCTCGGAATTAGGTGCCCAGTTGATACATCTCACCGGGAAAGGAGAGCAATACAAAAAGCCCCCAGCCTTTCCTCAATAAGCATCAACAGCAGAGGGCCTGTTTGGAGTGAGACAGCGGCTATTGTCGTAGAACCACAGTAGAATAGACAGCCGATAATGACAGGGGAAATGGAACCAAGCGCACTAAATGTCACACTCTGTCTCTGGGGCGTAGCACAATGCTTAGCCTGTTGGTGGACCTGTTTAGAGCCGAGACAGGCCGATAGAGATGGAAACGGGAAGTGGGAAATAAGCGAGAGAGTGACCATGTGCATGCGTGTGCGTGCCTGCATTGTCCACTTGTGTGCGAGTGTGTCTCGCCTACTTCCATCTCCCAAATCTCTCCTTGCCTCTAATTCATAGTGACCCCTCCATTGTAAGGGAGCAGATGAGCTGGGTCCGGCGCTACGCTGATTGAATGGAGTCCACCGGAGCTGTCTTTCTGTTTTCTACACTATTCCCCTGGCTGTCTCCCTTCATTCTCATCCCAGTGTATTGTTAGAGCAGAGGTGCCTGGGCAAGACGCGCGCACACACACACAAGCGAGCGCACACACACACACACACACACACACACACACACACACACACACACACACACACACACACACACACACATATATATATAGCCAAGGGGAAAGAAAAAGGGGCAGAGCGAGGGATCTTTCTTTATTGCTCTGATCAAAACATTCATCCATCCCATCCTTCCCTCTCTCCCACCCTCTATTACTCTCTCCTTATTAAATCATTCCCCTTCTTTCATTCATTTCAGCTGGATTTATCCATGGGTATTATTTTGACCCCAGACTTAGTATGAAGCACACACAGACTCACACACAGACTCAAACACACACACTCACACACATTTGCTCACATAGTACATTTCTTGCCTTTTTTTCCTTTGAGATAAATTTCGATGGAAGTAGGAATGTGAAGAGGTTGTATGAAACAAGAGTTGACCCTGACACACGCACCACACGACACGGTCAAATGAAACACGCACATCTCCACGCTCTCTACATACAGACCGTCCACGCTGATGCAATCACACGGAGCATAAAGTTGGGGAGGCAGGAGAGGATGGTAGAAGATTCTCTGCTTTTGTTTTTTTCCGAAGGAAATGGGTCAGGGAACTAGAATTAGACTCCTCTGCGCTGCTACAAACACTTGTCAGCGCTTCTGGATGTTTCTTGCAAATCGACAGGGTCTCTATTGTGAATGTCTTGGGGAAAGTTAAAAAGAGAGCAAAGGATGGAGCAGGGAGCAGCGAGGTTGCTGAGGAGGCATAAAATAGTACTCAGGGGGGGTCTCAGCCATTGCAAAAGGAATTCAGTAATCCAATTACCTAGTAGAGAACATATACTACTTTAGGGTACAGCCGCGCGCACACACACACACTCACACACGCACACACTTCAAAGATACTAGTTAGATGCGAGATAATGGTACACATACTCCGTATGCTGTTTTAAATGCATACATTACTTAAGTTCAAACACACACAAAGACATTAGAAATTCCATGTGTGATCAAAGATTGTCTTGGATCGGGTCAAATGAGCCCACTAGCTTTCTTGTGTGTCAATTGCTCCATCCAAAGAAGGAACAATAGTCTGGAAACTGTACATCCACCAAGTGCTACAAAGAAATATGAAATGTATTAGACATATAAATTATGTAATTTACAATTACATTAAAGACATTAGAACGTTTAGGAATTTACAAATGCATCTGAATGAAAAATCAAGCCAGTTAAAATGTAGTTATCCCTTTGGGTTTATCCAATCATGCCACTTAGCATTTTAATTGGAAGTCAATTTAAAATTACTTTAACAAGAAACTGCAGCTAAAACCAGACCAATTTATTGTAGCTCACAAGTAGCGACATGAGCTACATTACTGTGATGCCAAAGTTGATTTAACAATGAACTATATAATCAAGTGTGGTCACATGATTCAAGAAATGTGTCTATATATATATATAATATAAATTGTGAAATTGTGTGCAGTAGCCCGACAACTATAGATACATATATCTGACTGGTTAACTAACATTCAATTACTTGATCTCAAAAACGATCAAGTGCTGTAATATTTTGCAATGACAGCTATGTATTTTCCCACTCGGCATAATTGAGATAATGCCAAAGTGCCAGTGAGTCACGTCTGACAATTAAAACTACTGCTGACAGCTTTCAATCGTTATGGTTGAACAGACTGACAAAACAAGCTGAATGCTACTGAGGGGCTGATTCAGACCATGAGCTTAAAGTATGAATGTGATGGGCTTAAAAGTTTACCTGGAAGATTCCAAAATATTGTTTATTATCAGCCATCATCAGCTGTCAGTCAGCTATATGGCGAGCTACTAACTGTCTGGAAATGCAGAATGGTTCATTATATACATACTGGGAAAATAGCATGATTGTCTTTGGCCGACCGTACAATATTGATTTAATAGTTTAATTAACCCACTGAATTAACTTTAATTGATTACAGCTGACAAAATCCCCCCAAAAAATGAGAGACCTGGTAACAGCATAGATTTTCATGATGTGCAGGGAGGTTGCTCTGACAGGACATTTTTAAGTGGGTCATTGAAGCAATGATGCAATGATACAATGGCCCTCACAAATGGGACAATAAGCACTCCCTCTATCCAATAACCATCATTATATCAGACCTAATCATCATTATCGACTGTCAGCCATTTGAGGTCAACAGCGTGTTATATAAGCACGCTGCAAACCTGACCAGATGCTCTATAGGCTGAAGCACAGCTGCTCGCTGGGATTATCTCACTGGACACAAACACACATACATACACTTCTTGAGCGACACATGCTGCCCTCCACTCAAATCACACACATGCCAAATTAAGAGAGGTGTCCAATGTGACTAATCTTATCACCGAGGACAGATCGGTATATTGTGGACGCATCTGCCACACCTAAATAAATCACTCCCACACAATTTCCCTGAGTCATACGCAGAGTGATATCGACTACGAGTGTGTGCATGCGCAGGAAAGACGTGGGGGGGTCAATAAAAAATGTCATTGATTGATCCCTTGAACATATGGCCCTGAATCACTTAGGACCAAACATATGCAGATACACACTAACGCACGGACAAAATATATGCAGGGGCAGATTTGGAGTCAATTGGTTTGGACCGTATGATGCAATCAAACATTTTTATTCTAATCCTGGCCGGCCATCACATTATCACTGATGAGAACCCTGTTGTTTTTGTACATCCTCCAACCCCAGGGGTTGGCTCAATCTATATCTATCTGCATGGCAGATTTATCCACCGTGTTTCCCAAGTGTTAGCCTACATTACAGCTATATACGGTTCTGTACAAAAACAGGGATTGAGAAAATCCCCAGTTTTATGTGACTCCATCCTATACATCTCAGTCCAAAACATGATGCGTGTTGTGCCTGCAATTTGTGTTAGCCTGAGTGAAGCCAGGAGAAGCAGGGATTTGGGAAATGCAAGGGATTTGAAAGATGGTGGTATCGAGGCTAGATAGAAAAAGAAATAAAAGCAAAGCTTTCATGACGAGAAAGGGACCCTAAATATAATTATAGTGATGTATTGGGACGGTTGAACTTTAATTACAAAATTATACTTTGATTACAATGCTTTTGTGAAGCAATCCTCCTGAGATTCAACAAAAATCACACCATTTCATTAACTTGAAATGAGCATCTCGATCATTTCCTGGCAACTTATCATTATGACATGTTATGAAGTGGGACACGGCCCACTGACTCAGGATTAGGGGCTTTCTCATTGGGCGGTGCATGGTGAATGGGGTCATGGGATCTGTCACAGATGGTGCAGATGGGGGTCCCTCAGCCCCTCCTCCAACCAAGCCCTGTACCCCCCCGTGACCATTCTGTCATGGCTCTCGACCCCCTGATGCTGCAATCACACTGCGCCCTAAAATAAAACCTTAATGGGAGGCATTGTGGGATTTCGATCGGAAGGGTTGACCATTTCATCATACAGGAAACTGACAGAAGAAGCTGTCAAGCAGCGTTCAATACTTTGGATTGGATTTTTTCACAGAGGACAAAATGTCCCAATAAGAAAGGTTTATTTAACCGTTTACCATGGAAGAATAGATTAGAAATGCTGGAGTACAAATGCATGTGATAAGAGTCTTTTTGTCGGATTATTACACACCCTGTTTTTGTTTCTTGTCCCATCTTTTGCTTGGGGCAGTAACTCACTCCCAACCAGCGACGGAGTTCATGTATCTCGGGGTGGTGGTCCTGGTTAGCTCAGGTGGTAGAGCGGGCGCACATATGTAGAGGTTAACTCCTCGACGCAGCGGCCGCGGTTTCAACTCCGACCTGCGGCCCTTTGCTGCAGGTCATTCCCCCTCTCTCTCCCCTTTCATGTCTTCATCTGGCCTGTGAAAATAAAGCCCTAAAAATTATCTTTAAAAATACTAAATAAATAAATGAAGTATCTCGGGGTGAGGGTAAAATGGAGTGTGAGATGGACATGCGGTTTGGTTTGGTGTCAGCAGTGATGCAGGCATTGTACCGGACCGTTGTGGTGAAGAGGAAGCTAAGCCAATAGGAAAAGCTCTAGATTTACCAGTCCATCTACGTTCCGACCCTCAACTATGGTCATGAGCTTTGGGAGTGACTAAAAGTATGAGATCGCAGATACAGGCAGCCAAAATGACTTTCCTCTGTAGGGTGGCTGGACTCGGCCTTAAGGCAGTTACACACCAACCATCAGTCTCCCCGAGTTGGTCCAAAAAGTGCCTCAGAACACACCGAAGAGACGAGACGCAATACGTCTTTATAACAGCAGGAGGCGCTAATCTGTATTGTTGCCCAAAGAATGAAAACCGGCAGCTGATTGGACGAACGAGTCACGTGGGTCTGTTTTCTCCAGAAATTCAAAGCCAGACTGTCATGGCGGCTCGTTCAGAATACGATCTCATATTGTACTAAAATAGTTCACCGAAACGTGTTTCTGAAAACATTTTAAGCGAGAAACAGGCCGTGCAGCTGCTGAATCTGTCTTCATTTCACATCAACAAAGGTCAGTTTAAAAGATTTTCATCAGATTTTGAGAGACTCTAGTCACCTCGTTCCGCTCATAATTTCCGGGTGAGTCCCGACTGACCTGTCTCCGACTGAACACGTCGGGTCGGCCAAAATGAAGGCCGACGGCCCCTCAGACGGACGACGGCACGGGACACACGGAACAGACTCGAGTCACCGACCTCGCCAGACCGTTATGGGGTTAGTGTGTCAGCGCCTTTAGATAGAGCGAGGAACTCAGACATCTGGAGGAAGCTCGGAGTAGAGCCGCTGCTCCTTCATGTCCAAAGGGGCATCTGATCAAGATGCCTCCTGGGCGCCCCCCCGTTAGAGGTATTCTGAACACATCCAAATGGTAAGAGGCCCCGGGGTAGACCCATATAACACTGGAGATTTTACATATCTCATATAGCCTGGCAATGCCTCGGGATCCCCCAGAGGAGCTGGGCAACATTGCTGAGGAGAGGGATGTCTGGACTACATTGCTTAGCCTGCTGCCCCAGCGACTCGGCCCAGGATAAGCGGATGAAAATGGATGGATGGATGGATGGTTGGATGAATGTTTGTCTTTGATGTGTGTGCCTGTGCATGCCTCCTGACACTAAACCTCACTGCATTGTAACCGTGGCTCTCAATCCTTTAGCTCTCAATCCCCCCAAAACAAATCAACGCCTACTTTCTCTCCAATCGTGCACTGTTGCAGGTGTTTTGATACCAAACGATAAACTTCAATACCAAATTGAAAGTTTTATTTTCCCTTGACAGGCAATTTTACTTTTTTTAATTATAGGAGGAAGCCTAGAGGCAGCAAATACTCATTACTTGACAGCTTAAACTCTGTTATTACCGTGATTAAAAACAGAACAATTTTGCACATTGGGAATATATTTTTTCCACGTTCAATAAATCATCTTGTGGCTGCTGATAATCACGCTGTGACCCCCCTCCAGTAATGTATCACATGAAATGAGTAACAAGTGTTGGCAACACAATGTAGTTAACTTAACTTCATCTGGGCCTGAGTTTGAGAGAGATTGTCTCTTGAGTTCCTCACCTCGTTTGAAATGCAGCAGCCCCGTCGCTCACACCCCATCACCCCGTCTTTTGCTCTTGGTCATTTTCCACTCTACCCTAATACCCTTCCCCCACCACGGTACCATCTGCCAGGGTTCCACCAGATTGGGTATTTGAAGACTGATACCCACACTGATACTTTCGATGCCTAAAATCCTGTTACAATACCCAAGAGCTTTCAATTTCCCCTCCCAAGAAAGCAGAAAGTCCACATAGCCATTATAGATTATATTGTCAGAGTGGAGTGAAAAAAGCTGGGGAGCTTTTCATTGCAGAAAAGTGACAAATGTAACATGCTCAATTTGTACTCAAATGTGGCGCCAAAAGTTAAAAAGAATGCAAAAAGGCTTCGGCAGCTTCTTAGGTTGTAAAAGGCTTCAAGCTTGATGGTCATTCCTAAGGCAGCATCAGGATTGATGACTGATAATTACGACTGAATTAGGGCTGGGCGATATGGAGAAAATCAGATATCAGATATTTTTGACCAAATATCTCGATATCGATACAGAGACGATATTGTAGTGTTGACTATTGGTGCTTTCACAAAATAGTTACACAATGAGATTTTTTGATAAATAATCATCAGTAATGTGGATATAATGACTAAGTGGGTAAAGGAAAATAACAGAACAGTTACAACAGTCTGGTAAGTTCAGAAAATGACATCACTTTACTGTAATGCAGCCTTTAAAACCAGGAAAAGACAACACTTATGCCATATTACAATATCCAAAATCTAAGATGATATCTAGTCTCATATCACGATATCGATATAATATCGATATATTACCCAGCTCTAGACTGATTTCACTGTTAGATCATTGATAATGGCCACCTCCTTTAAAAAGTGAAGGACAGGTAGACATTTAAAGCAATTGTGCGTAGTTTCGGTCTCCCCCATGAGGAATTCTAATTAATGACAACAACACAGTCTTTGCATCCACATGGCGCAAGCCTTCTGTGATCTTCCGTGACCACCCCCACCCCTTTCCTCACGCAGTTACTTGTAGCAAAGGAGGACACTGAGGATTAAAAAACATGATTGACTCTTCAGAAGAGGTCAATATCATTACTCGAGCTTCTGCGTGCGAAAGTCGCCTGACTACACCACTTTCTGAACATAGCCATACTAAAAAATACATAGAGTTTTGTGGAGCTGATGGTCTTAATTAGCTTTGTATGAATTAATTTGGCAATGGAATGAATGTAATGGACGTCCATTATTATAAAAAAGTCAAAAGCTTTAGCCTGGGCATAATTTCCCATCATGGGTTAATTGAGGAATTAAATCTTTTTTTTTTTTTTATATATTTTTATTGAAGGAAGAACAGAGTGATGCATACAGAACAACTTTAACAATACTCCTTGTTTTTACAGTTTTTTCCACTTTCCCACAATCCACCCACTGAAAAGAGAAAAAAAAAAAAAAAAAAAAAAAGGAAAAAAGAAAGAACAAAGTTCTTATGTTGCTAACAGTGAGAAAATAATTGACAACATTGTTAGCCAAATGTGTCGGATTACCTCATCCGATCGAATGTATACAGGTCTTTTGATATCAATAATTATTTTAAATTTTTTTTTGTTTGGGGGAAGAGTTGCATTCTTTTGAGGAATTAAATCTTTAATGTTTCTTTTTATTCAGCCTTATACATTCTACATGATATATATATATATATATATATATATATATATATATATATATATATATATATATATATATATATATAGTGATGCCTTTGTAGCAGGTAACTGTAAGAAATCCACCCATCCTCATTCTAATGCAAAAATGCCCTCCAAGGTTCATCCAAAGCTAATATAAAGCTTAATTTGCTAACATCTGTGTTAAGAGGTTATAAAGTGCCTCTGTAGCTGAAGCAGGCCTAGAAGTAACTTAGGGCTACGGCGGCTTCTAAGATACCACATGTGGATGAACGTAAACACAGGGATTGCACACAAGTAATGAGACAAGGAGAAAAAGAAGTTACTGGGCGATAGCATCCGTTACCTTAAGTATATGCATAGCCAGACAGTCCAGTGAATCAATGACTGTGGAAAATATACCTGAAGCAAGACATGTCACAAAACACGCACGGTACATTGCGCTAGTGTTGTGGGGGTGCGTTCAACAGGTGGAATCCGACTCTGAACTACAAAGCTACACCTAAGCCGCAGGTATCTATGATGAGACTCGCGTTATCCCCCTGTGTCAAGCATCAGTCTGGCTTACTAAATGGCGGTCCTTTTTGTATAAAAGCCCCCCTTGTGTTTTCCTGGACTGTAGTTCCTTGCTAAGCTGAAGGGTGCTGAACACCCAGAAACAACCAAAACAGCAGCAATAATGGTGCGTTCTTTTTGTCTTGTAATCGCGACTAGTAGCTCGAGTGTGACGTCACATCCGTGTCGAAAAACGAATAACCGCGGGTAGGCTACTGCTCTGCTTTCTGCTCAAGACTCGGCCATCGTTGTCATAAAACATAGCAAAACCCAAGCTTGTTCATACGCAAAAAATTTACGCTAAACAAGCTAAATTTTAGTATTTAACTCATAATAAGACTGTAGCGACATGCCTATAGGTAGCAGTATACAGTGCTATGTGTACGACTTCTTCATTTGGTTACAACAAAGACAAAAGTGCTTAAAATTGTAGAAAACCACAATGTTTACTACGTGTGATGCACGACGTAGCCATCTTTGAAAATGAACTCGGGTCCTCTGAGTTCAGACGACTTGACGAGTCGTATATACGACCTCGGGGGCGTTCTTTTTGCAACTTCCGGTTCGTAACTCCGGAAAACGACTCGTAGATCGACTTCGGTGGACAAAAAGAACGCACGATAAACCTATATGTGACTGCCAGGATGAGGACACCCACTGACCTAGGCTAACTAGCACTGATGAAGCCTCGTCATCAGCTTGGATGTTCACCCTTATCGAAATGGGGGTCAGAATCCAAGTTGTGGATTTTGACCCCCATCTTTTACAGTGTAGTTGATCAACAAAGGTGTCACTTCACTGCCAGTATGGTTACTAGGCTCCCTTCAGATGATTATCTGTTTAACATATATATTCTTACCAATAGTGTATGCATCCAAATAGTGTTTTGTATTTATGTCTGTTTGGTTATGGCAAAATGATGAGGTCTCTTCTTCCTTTTTCCGTATTTCCACGTGTCATGAAACTCTTGATACTGCCTAAGGAAGATCACCAAACATAAAATACACTTCCAGTCCAAGGCTTTTTGTTTTCTTGTGCACACACACAAAAAGAGTAAGAGTAAAAAATCTCCTTTTGCTGTGTATTGCTACTGATCTTTTTGGGACAGCTGCTATTTCTGTGTAGATTGTAAGGGCGGATTCAACACTGGGACATTGTTGCAGATTGTAAAAGTAATAACATATACAATTTGCCCTTACTTCTGCTCAAAATGTGTCATTAAAAGTCAATCTAAGTGCTTCCCACAGACAGAAAACTGACCGCGGCATTTATCAATTTCCCAATAAATGAGATCAATCAAACTGCACCGTATCCATCACATCGCTGACATGCTGATAAATGACTTTTAATAAAGGGCCAACACTAGCAGACTGATACATCGGTCCAAGACAAGCTTCCACCCCCACCCATCCACCCACCAATCAATTCCCCCCAATTCTAAAGCTCTGCTGCCCCCTTCCACCGTCTCCACCCACCACTCCATCACTCTCCCCTCCAAATCCTTTCCTCTGTCTTCACTGGTGTCCCCCCAAAGCTAAATCCTTATCATCTATCATCATCATCCTCATCACACACACACACACACATTTCTATTCTTAGTGGAAAATGTTGATCTGATTACGGCATTAGATGTGCTCCAAACAAACAAGTACAGCAGGAGGTTTTAAACACTTTTTTTTTTTTCATCAAGTAAAGTGCTCTTCAAAAGCGGAATGAATAATATTTAGTCCTCTGTCTGCTTATTGTAAAGCATAAGAACCTTAACAGGAAACATAACCTCGCAAACATCAAAACTCCAGGGACTTGATGACGATAAGTCACTAATCCTGTTTGGGAATGTGGCTTCAATCAGGTTGCAGTGGTAAGAGTGTGTTTTTGTGTGTGAGTGATACTGTGCTGCATCTGGCAAAATTTGAGTCATGGTGGCTTAACAGGGAGAATATTTACAGCAAAACACAGACACACACGCGCACACACACACACACACACACAAACAGGTGTCCAGCTTAAAACTTTATTTGTGTGCAAAATCTGAGTGGAGAAAAAGAAAAGCAGGAAAAGGGGGAGAAACCCCCCCCAAACACAAACAACAAACGGCCAATGCTGATTCTGTTATAGTTTGGATTGGGGACAGATTAGTGGAATATTAGGATGGGATTAACTGGCCAGGTTAAGCTATTTGATCATCAACTAAATATGGCTTAGGAGCCGCAGACAAGCTGATGTCACATGGAATTAATCCAGCCATGATTTCAGTATGATTTAGAAACTCTTTGGTAATCCACTCATGATTTTAACATGCTGTCAAACTGGTCGGGGCTTGGCATGGCTGTGTGTTTGTGTGTGCGTATACGTGATTGATGTCTGAACATGTGTGTATATTTGCGGCTAGTGCAATCAAATATTTTCTTTGTTTTTGGGGAGATTTTGGAGCTAATCCAGCTGTGATTGTACCATGCAGGTATGGGAGTCATGAGTGTGAATGAATACATCATGTTTATATTTGTTTGTGTGTGTGTAATGGAAGATGTGTGTAAGCGACGTAAAAGTGTGCGTGCGTGTGTGTGCGTGTGTGTTGTGTACAATGGTGATAGAAGGGGAGGTTATTTCTTACCAGTGTGTTTATGTCTCTGATTATGTGTAATGAGTGTGCGTTCACGCGGGAAGGGGGTGTGTGTGTGTTCTGTTTTTGTTTTTCTATATTCACATCTGTGTCAAAGACCCCCCCCCCCCCATACAAACACACTCACACAGATACCAGCTCCAAGCTCCAAAATCCCCTGAAAGCTTTTGATCCTGCAGAAATGTGGAACTCCCCCTTCTCTCTCTCTCTCTCTCTCTCTCTCTCTCTCTCTGTGTCAGAAGTGGGATTAAAACTCACTCACATGCACATTCGGAGAATAATTCCCCCTCTCCTATATCTAAAAACAAAACAAAAAAACTTTGACAGATCCCGAATCGGGGGGAAAGCGTGATTAGCATATGGCCGTGTGTACGTACACGTATAGGTGCTACACTGTACTATAGGTGTCTGTGTGTTTGTGACAGCTGTCTCCTTTAACACCGGCATTCCCATCTTCAAACTACAAAAAGGGATCCAGCGGGAGCGTTACGGGAGATCGTCATTTCCCTGATGTTTCCCAGAGCGAGTCCTCCTGCCTCCCACTCCCACCGGCTTCACCCCGCACAGATATGCGCCGCAGATGTGCGTACAACATGCCGGGGTAAAGATGATGAAAGTGAGTGAGGGGTGACCTAAAAATGTCACCACAGGGAAAAAAAAAAAAAAGGGGGGGAGGCACAGTACACAGAAAGAAAGAAGGTGAATATTATGGAAGGAGTTGGGAAAAGTAAGAGCTAAATTTGACGCAATTAAAAAAAAAATGCTAATAAGCTTCCTGGGTGTGCGTATGGGACACATGTTCAGGGAGGCAAATAGCATTTTCCTTACACACCCTGCTTCCCCACACACACACACACACACACACACACACACACACACACACACACACACACACACACACGTACATACTGTATATAACACTTTTGCCACAGCAACTTTTTTTCTTTTGCTGACTTTACATTTACATGAGAGAGGGGATTATCCTAATGTCTGACGCTTTGGGCACAAGTGTGGCGCGCACACACCCTCTGCGTGTGCAGTATGGGACGGTGGTGTTCATTACGTTACCATGGTGACAGACGGCCAATGAAAGCACAGCGGGGTAAATCTGGAGTCAAAACATTTGACGCGTGTGGAGCGAGGTAAGGGGGGTGAAAGGTTTTTTTTTTTTTTGGAGATGGGGAGGGGTGTACCATTAGGGTGTTCTCTCACTCTCTCACTCACTCACTCTCACACACACACACACACACACACACACACACACACACACACAGCCCGGCCTTATCTCCACCTTACTTGCATCGTTCTCTCCCCATTTCTTTCTCTTCCTCTCTTGGGCAGAGAGATGGAGCAGAAAGTGGCGTGTAATTACATCCTAATCTTTGGCTGGTATCTGCTCTGCTACAGGGGCTGTTAGTACAGAGGGCTGTCAGACACACACACACACACACACACACACACACACACACACACACACACACACACACACACACACTAACCACACCCATAGTAAGGTGAATTAAGGTACGAGGGATAAGACGCTCTGCATTCACGGACACACAACACAGAGTTACACACATTAAATCTGTGGTTAAATTGCTGTGTATGTGCGTGTGAAGTGACTACTTGACTGATAGAGGAAGACGTTCTAACAGATGACAGATGGGCGACTGATTTTACTTCAGCATATATGTGCGTTTAGTTATATAATTGTACTTTTAACATACACCAGCTCTGCTATAATTTCATAAAAGGCAAGGACTGATAAAGTCCCGTTCTGTTAGAGCATTAAAGCTGAACGTCTTGAATGAGTGCAGGCTTGTTATCAGCCCATTTCATAAGCCCCAAGTTCTAAGTCTTTCTGAGCGAAGGAGCTCTCGGAGCCAAAAGAGGTCATACAGCATGGCTACATATCCTCCACACAGACGAGCAAACGCAACCAGTCTATTACTGTTACACATGCATGCACGCAATGCAGCCATGTCTCCGGTAGCATTCAGCTAAAGATATCTCACTCCCCCAAGCATGGTGATATATGGATCTATAGCTGAGGAGACCTGCATTATACATGCAAAGCCAATTTGTTGTTGCGCACATATGCAGCACGCAGTCAGTCGCAGTCACACACACACACACACACACACACACACACACACGTACTTAACTCCGTTTAAAGTGCACTGAAGTTGGTAAAAGTAGGCCAGGGCTTGCCGGGGCCAGAGAGTGTAAACAAGTCCTGATCAGTTTGGTTTCCATCCAGTGGAAGGACTCTGAATTAAACATAACATAGACTGGATCTGTTTATGCTGGGGCCAGGGCACAGACCTGAGGCTATGTTCAATCAATTTGGCTGCATATTAAATCAAAGGATCCCTCTGAATATACAGTACTGCTGGTTATGCTGCCAGGTAAATTACCATGGGGATTCCTTATCTGGAAATTCAGCGAGAACGTCAACATGTGTACGTTTGTAATTAGAATTCTGATGTGGCACTGACTGTCATTATAGTAAACATACTGCATGGCTGAGAAAAAAAAAAAAAAAAGAGAGAGATACACGGTATATGTGATATTTGAAATACTGAGTAATGGGCCAAACTTTTCTCTGTTTTTGAGAAAAGCAACTTAGTGTGCTCTTAAGTGACTCATTTACACATTCAACTCAGGATTTATCACAGTGTTTTAACAGAGTGGATTCACAGCAAGGCGCATTGTCACCATCCAGCTTTGTTAAATACAGATCAGAACCGAGAAATGCAAAGAGTTGGGAATTCAACACATTCTCATACGAAGACTCCCAAAATGACACATACGACCGTTCTATTTATTGCCCGCACATGGCGGTTTAATCATGTGTCCGTAATCATGTGATCATTCTATTAAATGTAACTGCCGCAGTTTAAAACATGGGAAAAAAATGTTGCGATACGAAAGAAGTTTAGTTTAGGCAACAGAAATAGTTATTACGGGTTAGAAAAACATCAGGAATTGGCTTAAAATGAGTCACGTAAAGCTAACATGACGTCACCATACATAACGGACGTCCTTGCGTCATGGACTAAGGTCTGTAAAAGTCATAGGTTTCACACTGGACACGAAGGACACGAAGACCACCTCAACCTTCCTCCTTACACAGAATTCAGGCCTCTTCCTCACTTCCCTGTTTGCTTTCGTGATACAGCCGCGATAGTTCGCCGCCTAACAAGTTGCTTGCACAATATGGTTGTTTTCTGGGTGACGACAGGCTGGGGAATTAGGTGATGTTAAGTAGAGTTTAGATTCTCTGCCCGAGCCTGACCCGAGCCTGACCCGAGCCCGGGCCCTTGATCAAGCATTCATGTTTTT
Source organism: Perca fluviatilis (assembly GCF_010015445.1). Taxonomy (NCBI): domain Eukaryota; kingdom Metazoa; phylum Chordata; class Actinopteri; order Perciformes; family Percidae; genus Perca; species Perca fluviatilis. The sequence continues at coordinate 10,332,207 of NC_053124.1, read as the reverse complement.
TTTTTTTTTTAAATCATTACTATAGCCTAATTGGGTGGGGAGAAAGCTATGCCATAATCAGAAATATTATCTATATAGACTATATTTAGGCCAATGTGTCCAAAAAGTTACAGAAGTTGGACTACAGTTGGCCTACAAAATGCAACATGTGTCATGCGCGGAGGCTCCTCCTCTCGCACACATCACCCCGGGGCTGCTGGGCTGTATTGTGGAGCTTAAGTGCAACATGGAGCTTGAGGATGTAAAGAAAAAAAGAAAAACAGGAGAATTACCTTTGAGTTTGGAGGAAAGTCGGAGGTATGGAACCATTTTAAACAAGTCGTGGGAAGTGACAACATATGTGTACGCTTTGTCGAGTGCAGCACGCTGCTCGCCTATGACAGCAAAAACACGGGGACTTGGATGATGAAGAGACACATGAAGCAGGCTCGCCGTGGCAGAAAAGATGATAGTCAGCCTTCAATGTCCTCTTTTGTTACTTCTCCAAGCATGAGGGAGAGGCAAGCCCTCACAGAGAAAGGCGTTGAGTTTTTTTTTTTAGGCCTACGTTTCTTCATTCAGATTCCATTCTGAATAAACAAACAGCGCAGTTTACATGCTTCGCTCTCTATTCATTAAGATCATTTTAAACAGATTTCTGCAGTTCAAACAACTCTGAATTGTAGTTGAGAACGTCAGTTATAACGGCCCACGTATTAAAAAATTTAAAAAATTAAAAAAATGTAACTTAATGTAACTTAAACGAACGTACAAGTCAACAATTTAAAAGAGCAAAAAAAAAAAAAAAGGAGTATACAAAAGAATGGAAAGACAAATGACAACAAACAATACAGCATTAACAAAAGATTATACGATTCAGAAACTAAATTGTATTTTACTTACTTATTTTACTTGATTTTTCCGTGAAGTGAAGATGATAGGCCTTTTCCCCGGAAGTCACTTAGACATGTCACAGTAGGAAAAGCACAGGTGCAAATAATGAAATTAATTGTGGCTGAATTCCATTTAGCTGCTTTGGCTCCAGGGCCCTGCTGTTCATGCTGGCTCACTTTCACACTGATGATACTGGGATCATCATTAACGTTATTAGGAATACCTGTGAGTTTCCGACTTACACTATAAGAGCTGAACAATTAACAATTTGAAATCTAAAAATCACGGTTTGAGAGAGTGCTATTTTGAAATTGCAAGAGCCAGAATCACAATTAGAATATAGCACACATTATTAACAATGTCTTAACAAGCTGTGAGGTGAACTGTGACCGCCAAAATGTACTCAGCTGTAGCTAATTCAAATTTATTCCAGGAGTTGACCAAACGACAAAATTAAACTCTGCTCTTGTGTGGCTAATATGCTGTCTGCATGTCAGAAGCCAGGTTTCCAGCAAATGTGCAAATGTTAACCCAATTTACAGAAAATCGACTAAAGAAATGAAAATTAGCCACTACTGTTGAGCAAATATTAGTTGTGGGCATACTAAGATAAACAGTGGGTGGTGCTAACCCTCCAGTCAGTTAAAGCAACACTAAAGCACTTTTCCTGCTTCGGTCTCCCTACAGGTTGGAAGCAGAACTGTCCATTACCGCTGTCGTGATGTCTCATTATGTCTCATTTGAACTACAGAGCCGCTACCTGATCTGGCAAACTTGCATAATGTAATGTAATGGACAATTCCGCTTCCAACCTGTAGGGGGACCGAAGCTGGAAAAGTGCTCTAGTGTGGCTTTAAACCATTGCAGAAGACAAACGGTGCAACGAAATAACATGATTAAAAGAGTGCCAGTCAAACCTCAAACAAACCTATTTTTCAAATTTCAAATGGAAAGCGTCACTCTGCATGGATCTGATGTTTTAGTGTCCTTTTGTATTTATTTTCCTTAAAGCTACATTGAGTAAGAATTTCTCCCATCTAGCGGTGAAATTGTATATGACAACCAGCTGAATGTTACTTGTTACTAGCTCTTAGTATCTCCATCGTTTACACGCAGCTGTTCTAGCCACTCCAATATTATAATACTTTGGTCTTGTTGCTTTGCCTTGTCGCGTTGTCGTTTTAATTCTCTTTTTTTCGCTTCCCTGGCGAGTAATCTCCCCCTGGCATTCGTCACGGTGCCACTGAGGGTGAAATGCGGAGGTATGTCCCTCTTTGGCTAATGTATTTTAAAGATGGAGGCGCAACATGGCTGGCGTCATTCCAACGACTCGCTCGTATGTATTCTGAATGATTCTGAATGGCAGATTCTACGTGTACGAGAGTACTTTGATTATTTGGTGGAAGTAGTTACACATGAATGAGCACATATTTGTGAAAGAACAAAGGGGTTTTTGCTAAGAATCTACTAAAAAAATGACACAATGTAGGTGTAAAGAAAGAAACCAACTTTGTATTTGGCCGTTCAAAAAAACAACAACACAGTGGTGAGTCGTTCTCTAAATAAATAATCTAGGTAATCACCCCATTTTTAGAAAAGTAACTAGCAGCTAACTCGTTAGCAGTAAATAGCTAAAGCTAAACAGCGGACGGCTGGTGAATAGTGAACAGTAGTCGGAACACTTAAAAGCACATTACAGCATTGTTGTAAGCCTAAGTCAACTAAATACTACACCTCTGAATCAAGACCTTCAGGATTCTGTAAAGCAGCTTGTCCTGTCAGACTGAGAAGCTAACGTTAGCTTAAACAGCTACAGTGCAGAGCAGTAAACAGTATTAGTAGGGTTGGTAAGTCATATGTCAAACTTACACTGTCTGACATGACTTACACATTTGTCAATATCCTTGTATCATTGTATGTTAGTTCACTTTAAAGGGTAATAATCCAAATTTGAAGTGCAAAAATATTGCAATTTAATATTGTTACTTAATCTTTTAGCCCTATATTTGGCTTATTCTTATACAATCACCTTTTTTCTAAACTGATGTGTGACCCCTCCAATCATTCTCATTTTGAGTGTAACTGCCTCGCCATGGTTATATCCAATTTGCTTTCCACCACGTCCCCATTGTCTTATTCATTATTTCGTTGTTACGGTCAAAATATTTCAGTGACACAATGAGCAAGGATACAAACTTACAACAGCACATTAGTTTAGATCCAGATATGTCTGAGGCCAAGTTTATCCTCGCTGAGAAAACACAGAAAAAAAAAATAATCTCTTGGCCATCAATAAACACTTAGAGCAGGCACAATTTATACCACACAACACACACACACACACAGCACTTTCCCCCTCCGGGCTATAAAACTCTTGAGGTGAATGTGAGGTCACCTGGGCTGGATCATCGACCTTTTGATGAGTGTGTATCCTGAGCCGACCTTGGCTCTGTCCCTATGCCGGTTCTGCCTCTCCCTGCTCAACACTGCCCTGGGCTCAGTCCTATCTGTCTGGAATGGCAATGAGCCCAGCTATTTTTGAGCTTTGCTATGTATCTGCAGGCAGACCTATAGACCTCTGCTCTGATACATACAGGCCCGGACATTATTCTGCACTGAAAAAGCCAGATACCTCAGATGGGATGAAAGCGCTTTTATCTACAGTGAATGGGGTTAGGAAGTCTGTGCTTAAAAACTGCATTAGCAGGAGAGAGAATGGTAAAGTCTGTTTTTAAAGCGGCGGCTCCAGTGCAAGCAGGGCCAAGTGTTGATTAAACACACCAAAAAACACAGCGGGAATAAGAGATGAAACAGATAAGAGCCTTCCAAATATAACACACACACATACACTTCACACAAGGACATCGGCAGAGCAGACAATATTTACTTCTGCAGCATTTACAGGGTTTTCAAGCCAAGGAATTACAAATTATATCTATTTAACTCTCAGGGCCACAGAGAGTCTTTGTCGAGCCAACAAGAGTTCAACCAGAATGCAGCGAGGAGCAACAGGCAAGGCTGATAATTCACCACCAACTTTATCAATGTGAGGTCACAGTATTTGCTTCACATGCAGCAGCGCTTAGAAATCAAGAATACACAACAGAGAGACAGGGAATGCATAGAAAATACAATGGTTGAGGGGTGAGTGAGGGCAGATCAGCCTTCATAGAGAATTATTTTGTAATTATTCAATCTTTTGAAGAATTCGAACATTTACCCGGGCCACATTAATGTGTGCGTCCTCCACTAGGACAGTTCCAACAATGCCTGCCTGTGTTGTGTTGATAAATACTCTGTGCTTCTCGGGCCATACAGCCTTGAAGTACACCATGTGAGAGCGTCAGTGCTGACGCTCCGAGCCGCATTATCAGAAACAGCAGTGCATTCCACACGAGTCAACCAGAATCAGTGTGTGCTCTGCGTTGCTCCGTAGCGAAATTTGGCACAGCTCGGTTTATTTATTTACTGTTCGAGTCAGTTTCGCCTGTTGCTGGTGAATTGAAGTGACAGGCCTGGGTCACACAAAGCTGGGAAGTGGTGATCGGGGTGAACTATGGCATCGAGAGGGCGATGGGGGTGAATTCTCCATATGGCTTTTTTGCAGTATTGCTTGATACGCAGCGCGGCATCACGCCATCTCATCTCCACATCGTCACGTTGAAGGTGATTAGGTCAGACAATTGTGTGAACAAACGACGCACAGTGGGCTGAAGAATGGTTTATCATTTTACATTGGAGCGGACGAAGCAGAGAGGAGCATTTTTGACTTGAAATTGGCTTGTTGCAATATTTAGACTTAAGTACTGCTGAACCTAAAAATAGTGGTAGTGGTCATCCACTACATTAATGTTCCATTTAATTCTACACAATCTGTGGTGCATCAAAGCAGTCACATTGGTTTGTTAGTTGCTATAGGCAGACAGTATAGATCACTCACTATGTTGATCTAAAAACTATATGCATTTGCAAAACACATATTGCAAAAGACTAATTACTGTGTTACCTTGAGTATACTGTATCTCCGTTTATTAAACAAACTGGCTTCGTAATAACCCATGTTTGTGTAAGTGTATAGGACTTAAACACCTATTTGTTTGTCTCCGTCTTCCTGTTTGTCTGTGTGCATGCTCACTCAACATCTTATCGTATTTGTTTCAGGTAACGCAGTAGCAGATCCCATGACCAGGGGCCTGTTGTACAAAAGTAGAATGAAGATATCCAGGATAAATGAAAAAGCGCAGCTTGACTTAGTGTGATCCACTCATCGCGGCTTAATCGGTTGCACGTTTGCCGAGCCAGGATAAGTAGGTGAAGCTATGTCAAGCCAGGTGTAGATAGCTAGGATAAGTGCAAGTTCACGGCTTTCTTAAATAGACGACGGTATCGATCACAGATTTACTGATGCAGAAATGGAGAATACGCGTGCGGCACATGTTTCACCTGCTGAGCAGCAACTAATTATGGAAAGTTATGAGGAGGTGAAGCATATAATATGCAGAAAAGGGAAATACGGCTGTTGTTATCAAACGGAGAGAAAAAGCCCGACAGACAATAGCGGACCGACTGAATGCGTATGGATTTAAAAATATCTACTTACTAGTCACTCCACATTTTTACAAAGTTGTACATTCTACATTCACCTTAAGGACTAGGCTTAATTTCAAACCCTTATTCATAATGCGACAATATGTTTTACAACCATATGCACAAATCTCTATGAGCTATGTCTAATTCTAAATAATTTTCTACAATTAATGATCATACAGAACAAACATGACTGGGCAAAAACTAGAAAAATAAGTAAGTGACTTCAATACACACTGTAAGCATATCTGTAAAACAATGTAGCCTATTATTCATGTTTTTTCTTTTCTCACTCCCAAGCTCGAAGATGACAAGTGACAGCACCAAAATAAAATGATTCTCACTCCCATCTCGGGGCCATTGTCGTCGTTATGGACGCTAAAAGTCTCCGAGCTAACAATTTTTGGTTCCCAGAACGTTCTGGGAACGTTCGTTTTTGGTTGCAGGAACGTTCCCTGAAGGTTGGGTTTGGTTAGGTTTTGGTTGTGTTTCGGTTGTAATGGAAAGTTGGTTTAACGTTCCGGGAACGTTATTTTTTAGAGAACCTTTAGAAAACGTTCCCCTAACGTTGCAACCTTTAGAGAACGTTTCCCTACCGTTCTTTTTTACATTCCCCTAACCTTTAAAAAACGTAAACAACCATGATACCAATTTTATTATTACTTTAAACTGTCTATGCATGAGCAGGAATTAATTATTATATATTAGCAGAAATGAATGAACAAGCAAACTTGATGGGATTTCAAACTTTAATATATATATATATATATATATATATATATATATATATATATATATATATATATATATATATATATATATATATATATATATATATATATATACACACACACACACATATACACATACATACATATATATACACACACACACACAAATCAACAAAATACAAAAAAGATAAAAGGATGTAGTGCAAATAAATAGTGCAAATGTAGTGTGCAAGATGCATATTGGAATGAAGTATGTAATGTGTAGGTGAATGGCCAAAGTGGCAAAAATACAATTGCTTTAATAAAAAATAAAAAAGTTAATCTTTAAAACAACCATGATACCAATTTTTTACTTTAAACTGTCTATGCATGAGCAGGAATTAATTATTATATATTAGCAGAAATGAATGAACAGGCAAACTTGATGGGATTTCAAACTTTAATATACAATATGTATATACAATAAACAAAATACAAAAAAGATAAAAGATGTAGTGCAAATGTAGTACAAATGTAGTGTGCAAGATGCATATTGGAATGATGAAGTATGTAATATGTAGGTGAATGGCCAAAGTGGCAAAAATACAATTCTTTTAACAAAAAAAAAAAGATAGATTTAAAAAAAAAAATTAAAAAGTAAAAAAAATAAATAAATAAATAGAGCTCCACAGCTCCTTCTCAGCTGGCCTAAAAAGAAAGAAACAAAAGTTTGATATGTCATACTAAGAATGAACATGTTGACTTATTACAATTGCAAAGATTGGGAGATTTCCCATTCCTTTGATTATTATGAACATCATGTAGAAGAATTTCAATTTACCGTCTGTGTGGGGCAAACTTCAGCACTTGCCCAATCAAGTCTCGATCCGCGCCTGCTGCAGTCAGCGTGGGGATGTTCTTCTGGCAGGCCGCTAGAGTAGAAGTCAAAATGAAGCAAAGTTAAAAGTCAAATTAAAACCTCTTATCAGCTAAACTAAGCAGAATACTGATGTGAACAATAAAATAACACCTGCCTGTTATAACCCTGCAGATTGCCAGGTCCTGGAAGGCCTTCTTTGTTTTTCTTCCTCGCAGGCTATACTGTGTCAGCACCTCATTGGTTGCCACTCGCCGTAGCATGTGGCGGATGGCAGTAGCCTACCTGCAGTCGAACCTCCGAGGGAGGTCAGGAAAAGTTGCTGTAAAACATATAGAAATACAAATTACACATGTACAACAAAGTGGAGAGATTGTACAATCTCATTTTGTAAGAGAAGTCAATTCAGTTATTATGATATTTGAATTTATGCAATTATATAGTTATTATCTTAGGGCAGGGTAGGGCCACTTAATTACCATTTTGTTCCTCCTCTCCTGTTGAGCAAGACTCCTGTCAAACTCCTGCAGCTCGGTGACTGTTGAGCAGGGCGACCGCAACACGTCATCGACTGGAGCGGAGGGAAGTGACTGCAAACCTTGTATAGGCTACTTCAAAAACTTAAATGGAGTTAGTTCAAATAAACATTTTCAAAACCGCAACAACCAAAAACAACCAAACGGGAACGTTGTGTGGAGGTACAGTGCAACTAGGGGTGGGGGAAAAAAATCGATACAGCATAGTATCGCAATATTTTTCGTGGCAATACTGTATCGATACACAGACGCCAAGTATCGATCTTTTATGATATATGTTTTGGTCAGTTTGTCTGCTTGACAATCCCATTTTGCAGCAATAAAATTGAAGTGAGATGAACAGAGAAATTTATCTTTTTAGATAAAACAGATGTTTCCTACAAATTTTCCTTTGGGGACATCATTTGAAATTGGGAAGAATTTGAAGTTGGAAAAAAGGTAACACATTGCAATATATCGCAGAATATTGCAATATGTTTAAAATCGCAATAATATCGTATCGTGACACAAGTATCGTGATGATATCGTATCGTGAGGCCTCTGGTGATTCCCACCCCTAAGTGCAACCGCAGGAGAACGTTTCAGTTGGTTGGTTCCCCTAACGTCTAGGGAACGTTATAACACTGAGGGAACGTTTCCCTAAACGTTTTTGGGTTGGTTTGAACTAACCTTTAGAGAACCAGAAACTAACGTTCCCCAACATTCCCTAAACGTTCTGTGTTAGTGGAGCGCTCCACCGCTGCACGGTGTGGGAGGATCCCCCTGCCTCCTCCCGCCTCTCCACGTTGCACGGGGCAAATTTCACAGTGAGAGCAGCGGAGGAAAAGCCCATTTCCTCCGTATCCTCCCACTTTTTCTCCGGGTGCCAATGCAACCATTTCTTACCATCTAAACAACTGCAATAGTAGGATTTAAATCTAACTCATGACAGCAATAGTGACAAGTAATGCATGTTAATAAAAATAAAGTGGAACACATTCACAAGACAACGGAATAACTTAAACATTAAACACGTTTATTTCGGATCAGAGCAGCAGCTGATTTAACACATAAGACTCCAGGATTAATCTTAGCCTGCCTGTTAGCCTGCTCTGGAGCAGGCTAGCTGCAAAGAATAAATCGCCATGGTTACTTGGCTGTGTTTAATTCAACCTGCTTTTGTGCAACCAAATCAAAGCTAAATTCATCCAGGATAACTTGAATATCCCGGCTTAATCCCTTATCCTGGTTTTGTGCAACAGGCCCCTGGTGTCATACACCAACTCTTGCGTCATGTATTTCTGTATGCTGGAAATAAGATCCTCAACAATGTGCTTTAATCCACCTGTAGAGATCAGGGATTTGGCAGTGCAATTATTAGCCAAGCCACAGTAAACATGTTAGAAGAGTAGGAAAAGGCACAGGGAAAAAGTTAAAACTCTACTCGCTTTATTCAAATGCCCTATGTTTTAACATTTATGCAATGCACTATGCAAAACTCAATCCAATTTACCCAAACCCAATTAACGAAAGAAGAGGAAGGCTAAAGAAAGTTGCGTTCCATGAAGCTTCTTATTGGCTCGCCTACATTTTTCTCATACATTACCAGGAAGCAACGTTATTTGGCCAATCTTGACTTTTGCATTCACTTCAGACTATGACCATCAATGCCAGTTGATGACGCCCGGCATGATTGTGGTTACGCTGGACAGCTCTGTGGTGTGAATGTGTGGAGGGAGACAGCGATGCTCAATTGATATCTTGTCACCTTGCCAAACCTCATTCGGTAACCGTCAACTGTGTTTGTGTTTGAAAATGTGCGACTTTGGCAACTAGTGTTGTATTATCAGAAAGCAATGGATGCTAAACGGCAAGCTGTGTCATTTGACCATCGAAACGGAAGATATGTATAACACTGTATTAAAGATGATAGTACCATTAAAGTTAATATGTGATTGGGTTATGTGACTGTCTACTGTATATAAACACATGCAGGGAAAAGGAAAGAACAAATGGTGATTTTGTATAAATGACTGTCCCTTTAAAAGGTCCCACAATGTAAAAAGTGAGGTTTCTATGTTGTTTTGATTATAAAGCAAATACTGTGAAAATGCTCAATCCACAGAGAAATGCAAACAGCCCGTATTCAGAAACTGAGCCTTAAAAAACAAGCCGTTCGTACATTGAGTGTGGTTGTGACGTCACAACTATACTATATATTCCCCGGCTGCAATGACAGTGCAGAGAGTCAGAGTGCAGAGATGCGGAAGACCTTGAAACGCTGACCAATTAGAGCAGACTGGGCTTTTTTGGGAAGAGGGCTTGAAGAGACTAGCCTGGTGCTACCAGACACTGGTACATTTCATTTGTACAGAGAGTCTGGCTACTCTCCATTGACCAAGTGTTGACTTCCTTGAAGGCGGGTACTCTGTTGAAGTTTAAAACTATTGGATCTGCCCAGAGCCACTCTGGATCTGCCATAACCAATCGCTAACATTTGGTCGTGACGTATGTCAAGCGCATGTGCAACAAGAGGGGAGATCGACAACTAGATTGCATCTTTCTAGCGCACGTCCTCAACGTCATCGTTCTCAGCCACTCCCTCTGTTCGCTAATTGGACCACCAAATATTTGGCCGGAGAAAACCCAAGAATATACCGCGAACCCAGACGGAGTACTGAAGGAAAAATGAAAATTGAGCGGAAGTACGTAGGAGGGCGGAGCCAGGCTATGAAGAGACAGGCCCTAAAACAGAGCTTTTCAAACAGAGGGTGAATACAGATATATTCATACAGACAGTATGAGTAATAACAATATTAATAATAATAATAATGTGTTTTTTGAACATTGAAGCATGTAAACATGTTCTAGTAGAAACCCAAAATACAAGTATGAAGCTCAAAATGAGCATGATATGGCAGCTTCAAGAGTCAGTGTGTAAATGCTAAATAGCGAGTACAGTTGTCACAATAGGCTGGTTTAGGGCGAGTAAACCATCTGCATCTGCACGAATAGCGTGAGGGGAACATTTGCTTCGAATTTTGTTTAAATACTCCTTTACAAACAAACCAACCACACCATTTTGCAAAACCTAATTCACACAGCTGTTATGCTAGTGCAGCTAACAGTTTGAGCAGCTATTGACTAAACAAGCAAAACCGCACATAGAATATCGATTCAGCGTCATTATTTTGATACTGATTCCATTACAGCTCAATGATAAACATACATTTCACTTTGTGCAGCAACATCTGCTCAGAGCACATTGCAATAAGCTACATTTTAACTTAAATCATTTCTGCACCAGTAACAACAGCTCTACCCATGAAAAGTTTCATGGGTAGAGAAGTGCTTTAGGACATATTTGTACTCTCTCCAGCCCTGAATAACACACACGCACACACACCACCAGGAGAATGCAAACTAGAAACTGCCTTTTAAATCCCAGCAACACGTTGAGATGAAAAACAGTGATAAACACACAGAGACAAATAAAAGATTAATCTAATAAATCGGACTTATTGGTGGCTTAGGCCACCACACACAGAAGACCACTGCTGTACAAACAGGCTGCGGTAATTGTGTCTGTCTGTGTCAGGGCCTGAGAGAGAGAGAGAGAGAGAGAGAGAGAGAGAGAGAGAGAGAGAGAGAGAGAGAGAGAGAGAGAGAGAGATGTGCAGCACCAAAGCTGCCCTCACCATCTGGCCTTGGCAAAATGAACAGTGTTCTTCTACAGTCTCTCTCTCTGTCTCTCTCTCGTTCACTGTGGGATTTGATACTCATCCACCCAGAGAGATTAAGCTCTTCCATATTCCAGTCATATTCCCCGGGTTGTTTTGCTTTCTAAAAACGGTGTTTGTATGCCAACATGTTTGCGGGATGTGTGGGTGGGTTAGTAGCCGGGCAGAAAGAGAGAGTGAGGATTGGGGGGTAAAAAGAAAGAGAGTGGGAGGGAGAGAGGGGATGGGAAACGGCATGAATAAACATCAAAAAAAAAAAGTAGGTAGATTGTGGGTCATGTTGCTATAATGTGTATAAAAGGTGAATAAATATAGTAAGTGTACACATTCATGGCTCCACGGGGTACCTGCAGGGAGCCTTAAGGGGTGTTAATAAAAATGTTCATGTGTGTGCTTTGTGCCTCAGGGTCTGAGGTTAGACTGAGAGTTCACAGGTTCAGGGACTGACATCAATAAAGGAAACGTGTATCTGCTGTATACCTGTGAGGACATTTCATTGACTAAGTCAACTGACTAAGTTCTGATCAAAATCCTTCACTCCAAATCCAAGTCATAGCCCTTTAATAAATCATTTTAGTACAAGTCCAAAGGATTTTCCTCATCTTTGTATCTTTGCAAGAACATTTCAAAGAAAAAAACAAGCACAAAACCCCAAATCACTTGACAGGATAGTAAACACACAGCACTATAAGAGGCTTTACCAGAAAAGATCAGTCTTTTTTTCATATACTCCTCTAACACCCCCCTTCTTTTCTATTTGCTTTTCTTTTTTTTTTTTCTTTTTTTTTTCTTCCTGTCAAATTCAGAGAAACTAACAGGATTAAAGAGTGCAAAGTGAAGCCAAATGAGCTTTTGGTCAATCTCACTGGACTGAGGCCTTTTGATGTACATCTGTACATCCTCTTTTCGTAAACTGTGACTCATGAAGATGAACTGTTGAACCATACTGCATGTGTTTCTACATTCTATGAAAATATAAAGACAAGAAGACGCACGCTCATAAAAAAAGCAGTGCACTCTGCTCTGCGGTCTCCCGTGATAAGCGTTCACTCTCATATTCCCCTATGTGCTAAATTATTCAGGAAGGACAACAAGACTCACCCCATCTCAGGTCTTAACCCCCCCTGCTGTGCCTCATCCCTCACACACTCACACACATGCAGAACTGTATTTACGCGTTGCAGCAAAGGAGAACAAACTCATCCAAGGACACATAACACTACTAAATATTCCATTGTGTGGAAGTGCATGTTTTCCTTTATTCAAAAGAAAGAAAGTGCTCATTACTGAAAAGCATAATGATGATGAAAAACAGATTGGGAGGCATAAGGGAAAAGACATAATTACATCAAAAGGCTCAAAAGCAGAAATCCACATCTCACACACACACACACACACACACACACACACACACACACACACACACACACACAGAGAACAACAGAAGCGTTCAGTCCTTCGGTGTTTGTTTTGACACCCTTTAGAGCTGCATATTTGATGGGAACGCTCACCAGCTAATTTTTTATTCAGTCGCAGAGTGATTTCCCGTGTTTTTGGACACCCATCAGGAGAGATGGGATTTATACGAAATGTCACTTGGTCCAGTTACTGATCACTAGAAAACTATAATCAATTATGTGATCTAATGTAAGGGTTTTTTTCTTAATTGGAAATATAACCTGATTAGTTTCAGTTCATTACTGCTATCTATCCACTTTGTATAACCTGTTAATCCTATTCAGGGTCAGCAGGGGGTTGGAGGTATCCCAGCATGCACTGGGGGAAAGAGTTGGGAACACCCTGGAGACGTCACCAGTCTATAGCACGGCTCAAATGCTGCAATACAACTTTAGCATATTATCACATTTTATGTTGATATAGTGAACCTGTTAGCAAACAGTTGCTAATGTAAATGGACGGCATTTATATAGCGCTTTTCTAGTCTTAGCGACTACTCAAAGCGCTTTAACATAGTACAGGAACCATTCACCATTCACACACATTCACACACTGTGGCCGAGGCTGTCGTACAAGTTGCCACCTGCCCATCAGATAAACACTCACACACATTTACACTTCGATGGCGCAGCATCGGGGGCAACTTGGGGTTCAGTGTCTTGCCCAAGGACACTTTGACATGGGACTGCAGGGCCCCTTAATGTAGACATCCAGCAGACATGGAGCAAGCTTAAAATTAATGAATTTGGGTTTCTGGCCACCCGATAAATGCAAGTCCAATTTGCACTCTCCTTTTAGCTCTGTTTTTGGTCTCCACCAACTCCTGAAGTAAATATCTGCCTCTTTAGCTGCTAAATGCTCCACTATGTTCACCAGCTAGTCACTCACTTTGTCGGTCTGTCTGTTTTGTGCTTGGGAGCTGTGAGAATGAACCAAAACAGTTCATTCTTTTGGGCCTGAAAACCAAAACAATGGGCTAATAAGATGCTAAAATGCTCCATAGAGGGGAACTGAAGATTTGGTGGTATAGTTCTGAGGGTTTGTCTCTATGAGCGACCTCTTTCACATTACATGCAGTCATTTGATCCAGCTTTAAGTTTTTGCTGATGTTCAGTAACCTACCACTTCCGTGCTCATTTTGGCAAATAAAAGCAGATCTCAAACCAACTTTGGCGAAACATTTTCAAAGATCTTTTCTCGTATCGTTAAAATATTTCCTGTAAGGCTGACTGTTACAGTGTTGCCTTTAATATCAAACATTGTGTCAAATATACAGTATATGGTAAAGTATATTGGTACTTCCAAAAAACAATGTATTTCAGAAGGTATGGTACCATATGCTACCATTCATTATCCAACCAATGTTCTTAATGATGTTAGAACAGCTACAATAGATAATAATTTGGCTAAAACTGAGGAAAAACTAAATACACTGCTTTCCATTTTGGGCAAATTAGCATTAGTTGGCAACAGATCTAAGAAGCTCTGGGTAGACTAAGGCTAATTAGCAACAGTGAGATCTAACAAACCTGAAGAGAAATAACATTGAGTGCAGGAAAGTCCTTCCAGGTTCGTTTAGCAGCTGCATATAATCAGTATCAACAGGAATAGAGAGCAGAAAAATCGATATTTACATGTTGAAGTTGTTTGATGTATACTATTTCATTGAAGGGTTTTTACACACTGCGGCATGCCTGATCATGGGTCACTTACTTAATTACTAACATTAAACAATCAGCTTACTAAAAAGTGACAAATGACTGCATTGTGTCCGTAGCTGTGCCAGATTAAATTTAACATTTAACCTTAGCATCGTACCTGGGAACGGGACCCAAAGCTCCCATTGCTTTCTGCACGCAGGTGGCCGGTCCAAGAAGTCTCACTTGTGGCTATGCTTGTCTCTCACACACATATATACACACACAGGCTGCGATATCTCAGCCCACACCAGATGACCAAGTGTTTGGCTGCCTCCTGTCGGCCAGCCTGTGGTTCAGAGATCACAATAGCTTCCAGACATTAAAGTGATGGTTCGAGTCTCTTTTGCACATACCTAGATCCAAACACCCTCCCAAGATTTAACTTGGTTAACATTGGGAGAGTTGGAAGCTGAATAGCTTAGCGCTACATTGATCCACGTTGTTATCTTGTAGCGGGGCTACCCACTAATATTGCCCTAAAATACAAATGTCTACTAGTAGTACAAATAGGTTATGTACTCATAAACGCGATGGATTGGAAAGTTTGTAACTACACCAGAAGTTTATGAACACTTGCCTGCTCTCTTCAGCTCTGTTGCTGCTGCTGCTGCTGCTGCTGCTGCTGCTGCTACCTGCAGTTAGACGAGTGCTTAGGGCCGTCTACAAATTATTACACCGAAAAGAGTTACAACAAAAATATTTATTAATTCAATGATTAAATAAGGTAATGTCTCCAAACTTACCTCAATTATTACTTGTCTCCTGCTAGTTATACTACAGCACTTACTTAAAAAAATTTTTTTGTTGCATCTCTTTTCGGTGTTTTAATTTGTAGACGACCCTAAGCACTCGTCTCACAGCAGCAACAACAGCAGAGAGCAGAAGCCAGCAGGCAAGTGTTATTTACATAAACTTCTGGTGTACTTACAAACTTTCCAATCCATCGTTTTATGAGAGCATAACCTATTTGTACTACTTGTAGACGTTTGGTATCATTTCGGGCATTATTAGTGGGGTAATTTACGAGATACAAACGTGGGTCCGTTAGCCCCTGCGCTAAGCTATTCAGCTGATAACGCTACTCTATGCTAACTCTCCCAATGCTAGACCCAGCTGAAAAAAGCTTCTGGGGGGGTGTTTGGCTCGAGGTCATGGTGCAAAGGACCCTAAGGTGAATTACTCCGAACCATCACTTTAACATGACCCATCCTTCACTGCAGTCACGTGCATGTGTAAGCGCGCACACACACGCACACACACACACCTCATTACGTTTGTCTATGCTGGCTGTGGGAGTGGGAAAAGATAGGGAAAAATGGAGAGAATTGAAATATAAGTGAAGAATGGGAAATAGATGATGAAACGAGTAAAGGTTGTGTGTGGGTCGTACTGACCTCAAAGAGTCGGTTCTCCTTTATTTAACTTTCCATTCCTCTATAATGGAAGGACCTTTCCAGTGTGACAGAAGATTTTTGTACATTTTTGGCATTCCTTTTTGATATTAAACCTACATTGTGTAATTTTTGGAGTTTATTCTTAGCAAAAACCCCTTTGTTCTTTCACAAATATGTGCTCATTCATGTGTAATTACTTCCACCAACTAATCAAAGTACTCTCGTAAGTGTAGAATCTGACATTCAGAAACTTTCAGAATACATAGGAGCGAGTCGTTGGAATGACAGCCGCCATGTTGCGCCTCCATCTTTAAAATACATTAGCCAAAGAGGGACATACCTCCTCCTTTCACCCTTTTACACTCAGTGGCACTGTGACGAATGCCAGGGGGAGATTATTCGCCAGGGAAGCAAAAAAATAATTAAAACAACAATCTAAGCTAATTTCGGGTTCGGCCACCGTAGGAGTTAAAACGGGCTTGGAATGGGAAGGGCTACGGAAGGCCTGTATCATCTGGACGAGCCGACAGTGTTGTCATTACTTTCAATTCCTCATGGGGGCGACAGAAACTACGCACTATAGCTTTAAATCGCCTGTCCGCTTTTATTATATTTCCTACTTTTTATTTAGCTATATAGCTGTTTTTGTTATGTAAGAAAACAAAAACAAATGTGGGGACCTACTGTTGTAAAAACAGTCAAATTAAATTAATTTAATAACATGTAGCTTTCATTTCATTTCCTCCCCATTTCCTTTCATGGATCACAGCAGCCAGAAGTAGTGTGCTTTACGTTTTCCCTGTTGGCGAGACAAGGCTTTAATTCACGGAGGTAATTAAAGTGAATATGAGGTACTAGTGGAAAGATTTCCTTTGGCAAAAAAGAAAGCAGCAAGTGAACACGCACTGAACCTAAAACTTCAGCAGAAACCAGATGCTGGTCTCATCTCAGTTTAGAAACATTCCAAATGTCTGCATCAATATTAATTAATTATTATACTGTTTATTGATCCCCAGTGGGGAAATTACAATTTACACTCTGTTTGTTAGAAATCACTACACACAGGCCTGAAATACACAGACATGCTCAGGACCTATTCATGCACAAATGGAGAGATGTCAGAGTGAGTGGGCTGCCAGTGCTGGACCAGCGCCCTGAGCGGTTGGGGGGTACGGTGCCTTGCTCAACAGCACCTGACAGTGCCCAGGAGGTGAACTGGCATCTCTCCAGCTACCAATCCACACTCTGTACTTTGGTTCGTACCGGTACTTGAACCAGCGACCCTCCGGTTCCCAACCCAAGTCCCTACGGACTGAGCACTGCCTGGAATCACCGTGAGAATGCAAAAGACCAACACTGTGTTAATGTAATGATGCAGCTTTGCAGTGTCAATTCTGGTTTCTGATTCACACAGTTTTGTTACTGACTTAACTGGGAGTGTGCAGAGCTTTTTTCTGTGCTTACAAAATTTAAAAGTGTGTAAGTGTAATATATATATATATGTTCATATACAAAAGGCATTTTAGGCAGGTTCCCATGTTACATATCTGAATTTCTTTCTTTTACGCAGAGTACTTATGATTTACGGTCCCAGAACACTATCTCATTGAATGCACCTCAAGCCCGGACAGAGTTGTTTAAAAAGGCTTTCATGTTTGCGGCACCTTCTACTTGGAATGACCTACAGAACACACTCAAACTACAGGGTCTAATGTCCTTAAATGATTTTAAAGGTTACGTTAAAACCGTAGAACATGAGTCCATCCACACGTGCAAATGTTTTAACTAATGGTACTTTTATTTAACTGAAATGCACTTGAGATGTCTTTGCCTCTTTTGTGTTTGTTTTGTGATTGTAAATTGTTTTGAAATGTAACTAACTTGTTCCATCTTGGCCAGGTCTCTCTTGAAAAAGAGATTTTATATCTCAATGAGACTAACCTGGTTAAATAAAAAATATATATATTATATATACAGTAGCTTTATATTTTTGTGTTGCATGCGTTTTAAAACAGAATTAACATTAAATGGATAAAAACATTAAATCAAAACAACTCTGATATTAAAGTGCCCTTTGTGATTATCATGAGACAAACATCTAAATGCTCTGTTCACAGTCGGTCCACACTGAAACAGCCCAACACATATTAGGATTGTCATTCAATTTTGTACAGCCGTTCGTGGTCCCCAGAGGAAGAATCCTTATAACTTTGGTGTTCCTCTGACTTTTGATCCGACACAATTCTGAGTGCAGTTTGACCACAAAAAAAGGAT
The DNA here is from genome assembly GCF_010015445.1 of Perca fluviatilis. Lineage (NCBI taxonomy): Eukaryota > Metazoa > Chordata > Actinopteri > Perciformes > Percidae > Perca > Perca fluviatilis. The sequence continues at coordinate 10,314,079 of NC_053124.1, read as the reverse complement.
TTGTTGTAAGAAACTGCCTCTTGCCTGTAAAGTGAAATACAGCACAAACCGTGCTCCACTATCATCACACAAATTACACTCTATTCAAGAAACTTCTTGAGGGAAATTGATTTGTTTTGGACATTATCGAAATTATCCTGACTCTGTTTTTGATTCATTCAAATTCATCTGTCCCTGCTGTGTGCTTTCAGTCGCTTAAGTATCTTGAGAGGCATATTTTGTCAAATCACACCAGTGGGAAGCCATGCAAAAAAAAAAAAAAAAACTTTCAATAATAAAATATCAAACAGAGATGTTGTGCTGGTTTTAATCAAAAGCAACAAAACAAAAATATGAAAAGACTCAGTGGTAGACTGATTTTATAAGATGGACAGTTTTGTAGTGGATAAAGCAGCAGAGGAGACAACAAAAAGACGGACTAACAAAAAGACTGAAGGCACACACACACACACACACACTCTCTCTCACACACACACACACACACACACACTCTGACACAAGTCCGAGGACTAGCAGTGCAGTTAAATTGAGGCTGATTGTATTCTCGGCATAGACTTGGCTTTGTCCCTAAGCTCTGTCTAAATATTGAAGAAGATTGGTAAAAAAAAAAGAGCCGGCTATCCAGAGGATTCAACTCAATCTGCATATTCATCACAATTAATTAGGACTCCTCTCTCTGCCATCATTTTTTATCTTTCCTGCTTTATTTCTCGAGAGGCAACTACAAGACAATGCTGGAACGGTGATCGGAATCAGTTATTAGGGGGGGTAGATGTAAGCAGACACACACACACATTTCAGACAGAGAATGATTCCGTCTGCATCAGATATGACGAATGCTACACAAGCAGCGTTCATTTCTCTGTTGAAACAAACTTCCAGTGCTGTCTCTCACTTTGTCTTTTCCCTCCTTTGTCTGGGCCGACCGTACATCGTGCCTCCGCCAAAACAGACTAGGAGCGGCCATTGTCTGGCGAAGGCATTCAAATGAACTGCCGCTCAACAGCCTTCTCGCAAGGCTAACTCTTTTAATTGCTCAAAGAAAAGGAGCAGAGGCGAGAGATGATGGGCTGAGTCCTCGGGCTGAGCAAAGTAGAGAAACTCGTACGCAATCCGTCTTCGTCATGTGCTGCTCAAGGTGCTAAAATAAGCAATGTGTTTTAATGCAAGTGGAACAGAAACGGTGGCGTGTAAACACCTTATCTGATTATTCTACGCCATGTGAGCAGGTGCTTCCTAATCTTAAGCTATGATCGTAATTAGTTAGCAAAGCAAAAAAAAAAAAAATAGATGAGCAGAGGAAAAGAGGAAAACCAGCAGTATCCTCTGTTCCTTCATTCATAAAGGACTTAGGGAAAGATAACATTTTGAGCAACAGGTTTTTTTGGGGGGGAAATGCTGTGTGGAGAGGAATAAAATATTGCACTAACAAAGTCATTGTTGGAAAGTAGAGCCATTAGCCACACAGCCAGGGTCTTACTTCTGTACTAATTTGCCACTGATGTTTAAAGTGATACAGGCATCTTGAAAAGGGTCTGTAAAAAGCCGGGTGATAACTTTGCCATTTGGTACCCCAGGGTGATGAAAGTGTTGAAAGACAAAAAAAAAATAAGGGGGTAAAGAAGTGAGATAGTGTGAGACAGATGACAGAAGTTGTCCATTAAGCGAGCAGAGCGGCCCTGGTATGAATATTGCATTTCCATGTTTACCGCAATTACAGGCCAGTTCACTGGTTCCCCTCCTACAGAGGGTAAAAAGCGAAGAGAGAGACACTCCTGTGTGGGGAGATGAGAATATTGGCCGCCCCAGTCCTGGATGTGAGAGATGGGCGCACGCACGCTCATGCACCACTGCTGTCACATCTTCAGTCTCAGTGGTTAGAGTGATCCTGATCTGTATCTGTGTATCTGCAAGAAGCAAACAGTCACTTTGTCTGGTCACGTTCTCTCACAATATTTTAAAGCCGAGTGAAAAACTACCATTGATATGCTACAATTGAGCTTTTAGCATTTCCGTCTTTAAATCAAATGGCATGATCTCGATACCAGCGGTGTTATAGGTGAAACAAATACAACTAAATCCCCCCCCATAAGCAAGAGCTTTTGTCAGACGAAAACAGAATTTTAGTCTCCACCTGGGTCTCTCCATCCACTGCACTTCATCAGTTGTCCTCCTCTGCTGAAGAGGACGGTCTAGCAATCTAACTACCAAACAAAGATTGCGTGCGGAGGAGCGGCGGAGTGGACATAATTAACATATGCATTGTCCCTGAAAAAGCAACAAAGTTGTGCGCGCTGACATGCAACATCCAACTAATGTGGCCGTGCCGCAGGAGACAGCCGGGGTCGAAGGTCAGTCAGATGACAACTTTGAACCACAGGCCAAAAAAAATAACCTCTCTGATGCTGCTAATCTCATCTAATGACGTCCCTGTAGGCCGACAAGCCTTATGCTAACCTTATTGTCATTACAATGCTCCGTTTTCCTTACTGTTACTCTTTATATGTGACAGAATGAATGTTTCATGCCATTTAATCGCTGTCACAGTATCTTTTTTTGTCCCCCCACATCTCCTCACAGTGATGTTTACTTTTCATTTCCACTGTGTGGACATAAAGTATGACAAAGACCCCATAATGTAAATGGACTTCTGTTGCCTGTAGTTCAACATTCTTATCTCCACTTACTGTAGGCATTAAGTCCAGATTAAAATCAAGAGTGTCTCCAACTTTAAATCGACCTATCTGAGGATCTGAGGGTGTTAAAAGTGTACCGTCATTTCATATTAGCACTCCAGCTCATATCTATACAGGAGCTGTCATGTAATTATCTTTCTAATTATCTTTGACCTTGCTTTCATGGCAGTTTCCTTACTTTTATCATTCCTACCTTCCTGTCGCTAACTTTTTTTTGCAAAGTAATTTTCAGTTGCTTGTAAAAAGAAAAATATATATATAAATTTTTGCCACTGAATGGTTGTTTGCCATTGAACTGTGTGTTGAGCAAGGTGTTGGGCCAACTTCCAGAACAGCTTATGTAACTGCTCCTTGGCATAGACTCCAAGTCTCTGAATCTCTAGATTAGATAGACTGTCCTCCAGGGAAAAACGATAGCTTCAGTTGTTTTCACAAATGCTTAATAATGACATATGGTTATGTTCACGTGACAAAGGCCTCATTTGGCCGTAATTGCGTGCCGTTTGTTACGTAGCGGCAAGGGCGGGGAAACCTGGTTAAATGACGAGTAGCCGGCAGGTATGACATTTAGTGTTAATTACGTGGACATGAATAACCTGTTTATGGGGGTTATCCTGGTTCATAATCGAGATAAGGTGTATACATAAGCACACAGAAATTCTGTTTTCGTTCATATTCCCTGTATACACAATATATACGAGTAACCCGGTTGCTGATTTTCTGCATTCTACTTGCTCAGGCTTGCTGTGGTGTTAAGAAAAAACTAACTGAAAATGAGAGCGACAGGAAATCTTAAACCCGACATTGTACATTTCCTACTACTTGACAACTTAAACAATTTCTTCTCTGCTCCGATCGCCAACACCTGTCTGCTCTGAACTCATCCATCCTTCACTCTCTCAACCACACACGCACACACAACACGTACTATTGATTCCTGAAAGCATTTTTCATTCAGAACACAAGAGAAAATAAGAGTTTACTTGCAAAACGTAACGAGCTAAATATGAGCTGTTTTTGTGATGACTGGGGGCCAAAATCATCATCACGATTACATTTCGATTAATTGCACAGCCCTACCAGCTAGCATATTCGGGTTTCTCATAAAGGGGTTGAAAGGCTTGTCCGAAAAAGGATAGTGTTTACATGCTCAAACACATAACCGGGATACTCCAAAAACACAATCATAAATGGGAATGTCAATGTTCACGGACTCATTGAATCTCCATCAGCTGATAATCAAAAACCAGCTAGCGGTACAGATGCTGTGATAAAACTGAATTTAGGGGAAAACCTCATCTTTAAATTATCATTTGTATATCAATTGCTCGCCCTATGTTACATTCAGTTCTTGTCGTGTACCATTTGGTGTATCGATGATTGTAGTGAGAGTGCTGTATAACACGTTGCTCCATCATCTCCCATGGGCTGAGTTGAGATCTGGTGACTGTTAAAAAGGTCCCACGGCATGAAAAGGTCACTTTGAGGTTTTTTTAACATTAATATGAGTTCCCCCAGCCTGCCTATGGCCCCCCAGTGGCTAGAAATGGTGATAGGTGTAAACCGAGCCCTGGGTATCCTGCTCTGCCTTTGAGAAAATGAAAGCTCAGATGGGCCAATCAGGAATCTTCTCCTTATGAGGTCATAAGGAGCAAGGTTACCTCCCCTTTCTCTGCTTTGCCCGCCCAGAGAATTTGGCCCACCCATGAGAGAGAGACATCATGGCTTTCAAACGAGCAAAGTGGCAGTTGGTCAAGGCCACACCCCCACCCTCCACCTTGCCCCCCCCTCTCTCCTCCTCAATAGCTACAGACACAGAAATGGCACATACTAAGTAAAGCTCATTGTGGGATTGGCTCTAGTGGCTGAAATTCTGCACCAAGGCTGAATTTCAGGAAAGAGACTTCAGATACAGTATTAGGGGACCACTAAGGTCTATATAAAAGAGACTTCAGATACAGTATTAGGGGACCACTAAGGTCTATATAAAAGAGACTTCAGATACAGTATTAGGGGACCACTAAGGCCTATATAAAAGAGACTTCAGATACAGTATTATGGGGACCACTAAGGTCTATATAAAAGAGACTTCAGATACAGTATTAGGGGACCACTAAGGCCTATATAAAAGAGACTTCAGATACAGTATTAGGGGACCACTAAGGCCTATATAAAAGAGACTTCAGATACAGTATTAGGGGACCACTAAGGCCTATATAAAAGAGACTTCAGATACAGTATTAGGGGACCACTAAGGTCTATATAAAAGAGACTTCAGATACAGTATTAGGGGACCACTAAGGCCTATATAAAAGAGACTTCAGATACAGTATTAGGGGACCACTAAGGTCTATATAAAAGAGACTTCAGATACAGTATTAGGGGACCACTAAGGTCTATATAAAAGAGACTTCAGATACAGTATTAGGGGACCACTAAGGCCTATATAAAAGAGACTTCAGATACAGTATTAGGGGACCACTAAGGTCTATATAAAAGAGACTTCAGATACAGTATTAGGGGACCACTAAGGCCTATATAAAAGAGACTTCAGATACAGTATTAGGGGACCACTAAGGCCTATATAAAAGAGACTTCAGATACAGTATTAGGGGACGACTAAAGCCTATATAAAAGCATCCAAAGAGCACCATTGGACCTTTAAGAGGTCATACCATATGATTCATGTGATTTTCATACTCGTACAGAAGCATCTACATTCTTTAGGTTTCTTCACTCTTTTATTCCGGTTCTTCTTTTAAATTTTCCACCTGCCTATACAATATATGGGATGTGAAGTTACCTTGACACTGTGTGAATACCTGGACGAACACTCCTCGGACATCAAATAAAGGATGTTTGACTTCACGTGTCATAGGAAAGCTTTTGCATCTCATGTAATGACCCCTTAGGTCTAAACGCAGTACGTGGAGCAACAAAGTCCTAATGGTTCAGTCAAAACACCGGGCGGATGTGGCAAACTCTGAGCAGTTCTTCCTGTAAGATGTTTTCAGTTTGACATGACCAAAGCTGAAACCACATTTTACCACTGGGAGAAACAAACAGGACTTGTGCTGCGGTGATGTAGCCGGAGCCCGAACCCGAGGGTGGAAGTAATAAATTTCAATTACTCTCCTCGACTGCAGCCGACTGGCTTTTTTCTTTTCTATACTTGAAGTTTGTAATCTTGCTCAGAGGTATGTTTTGTTTGAGTATTTTTCTTTGCCACGTTTCAAATTGCTTGCAGGCTCTTCATACACGTCATCGGCCAGCTGCAATCACATTGAGTCAATTATGCGAATTCCAAGTTATGGTCGTTTATTCCGTTTATTTTGTGCTTTTTAATGAAAATCGGCTACTTGAAACTCAGCCCTGTTGTCCTCGTTGCCTTGTGTCTCGACTTTGTATTCCCAAAATGGGAATTTTTCAGAAAATAAACTGCCATGTTTTGAGATCGATAACAACGCATATGGGGTGGGGTTGTGAAAGTTGTTACGGTGTTCTCAACTGACAGAAAAAGCAAAGTAATGAAAAAAAAGTAGAGTCAAAGCACGAAAGCCTTTTGAACTACAGGTTTTCATTTGCCAACCGTGATATAAAAAGGTGGTTATTTTGTGAAAGGAGAACATTTAAAATGGGAACTCCACTGATTTTACACACCACATTGTGTTTTCATGTTTCAACACCTGAATCTCTGACCGAACTGTCTGCAGCCGAGTTGCATTGTAAGTGTGACGCCATGTTTTGAGAGGGAAGAAGAATGTTTGGAATAAAACATATGTATAGATGTGCAATTTTTGAAATTCTGGGTGTGCAATGCTAAATTAGCGGAGTACTCTTTTAAGTATATTTTCAATAACTAACATCTTACTCTGCAACATTTTGAGGCCAATAACTAACAGTTCTAATTAATGAACAGTTCACCAAAGCATCACTTCTACAGAAGTGGGACATTTTTTAGCTGATGCTCTTTCCACCCCTGCACACCAAATAACACTTGGACGGCTCCAGCCTCACAGTGTGCTTCCAGTAAAGGAACTGGTGGTACCAGCCGCTTTCCAGTTCTCTCACTCTCTCACAAACACACACACACACACACACACACACACACACACACACTCAAACCACAACACACTCGCGTTGCCAGGAAGAGGTCAAATTAATGGCTGACTTTGCAGCTCTCGGGCAGACGCTCACACACAAATGCACACTTGCAGTCGCACATGCACACACACACACACAGAATCATTTCCATTCCACTTCTCCCCCTTCTCCGCCCTTCCGCTCACTGCCACCCTCTGCTTTTTTCCTTCGTCCTCTCTCCAATTTGCATAATATACTCTCTCCCTCTGAAGCTCAAGATGCGCGCACACACACACACACACACACACACACACACACAAAGCTGACAGATGGCACCACTGGCTTCAGACACAGCGCAGAGCGGGAATGTGAGGGGAATGAAGGGAAGAGGAGAATGTTCTGGTAAAATAAACACATATACAGACACACGAAGTGACACACACACACACACACACGTACCATAATTATCCTGGGCACTGGCCTTGGCACTAACCTGGGGAAAACCCTGATGTGCCAACTCACTGCACCCGATGACCTACCAAAACCAGCAGGGGAGAAACACCGCACACACAGGCTCATATATGCAAAGACATGCATGCATACACAAAGTCAGTAGAGGAGAAATGAAATAGTGTGTACACAGACAAAATAAACTTATCAATGCTTCTTAATCAATCCCCTTCCTATTACTCTCGTCGCTCTATTTTTTATTTTTTTTTAGGTTTAGAAGGGGTGGTGAAGGTAGTTAGAGCGTGTCTATGCTGTCGAGCTTAGTTATCCTTGTAAAGCTCTGGGCCTGATTATCCTGCGATGACTCATCCAGGGAGAGAGAGAGAGAGAGAGAGAGAGAGAGAGAGAGAGAGAGAGAGAGAGAGAGAGAGAGAGAGAGAGAGGTGAACTCAGTGCACAAGAACCCAACAACCAGGCCACTGGTTACATAGCCATAGAGAGAGAACTGAAAGAACTGGGCCTCGAAAGTCATCAAACAGTGCAATTCCCGGCCCAGGCATGCAAGGGCTCAACTAGAACGAGGACAAATCTCACTCACACACACACACACGTTTTCGTCACACCAGAAACCAACAAAAACAGACAGCGGACTGTCATTTTAACCTGCCTCTTTTCAGCTCGTTTACGGTAGCCATGCAAGATGGCCTCTCTGGCTATCGTGTGCCGGCACTCCCGACTCGATTCTCACCAAGCGGTACATGTCAGGTCATATGATTAACTTGCTAATGGAGTCGGTAATCACAGAGAGAGAGAGCGAGAGAGCGAGAAATAACAAAAACAACAGGCTGCCGAGGACAGACCTGCAGCCGGCAGGCTTTGTTGACGCTGCGGTCGTCGGGATAAAGTTGCATAACATCTCCCTCGCCGTGCAAAGGGGAGGGGGGGGTGACATTTAGGATTGGCCAGACAGGGGGTCCGAAGTGTCAATAAACACATGTTGACATACACACACACACACACACACGCACACACGCACACACACGCACACTTTGCACACTCAATTCTCCGTGTAAGCATTCACTCTTTTAGTAAACTTTATTTCAATCAACTTGCAGTCATATTTCTGGAGAATTTCCTTTTTTGCACACATATTCTTTCCCATTCAAGCTCTCAGGCCTCTACACTCTCTCACTTCAGCTGAGAGTTTAGAACTTGAGTGGGTTTTATGTACACTTCCTACTCATTCGCATGATACAGTCACGGCATATATATATATATACTTGCAAACATATGCAAACACCCACAAGAATAAAGAAACATTTTCAACAGTCAAAGTTTCTCTTATTTGACTTCATAGGCTTGGAGCGTTTACAAAAGTTCTGTCTGTGCATGAAGTTCTTATGTTTTACTCAAATATTATTTCCCATAAGAGCACTAGCACTACTGGTTAACTTATAGTTTACCAAAGTAATGTTTGCTCTATTTGAGCTGAATATTTCAGAAGGCCTCCCGGCTTATGGACATAAACACACCCGAGCGCATGCACACACACGCACACACCTGTTGAGCCTGATTGAACAGGACTAGGCGGTGTTCTCACAGCACTAACTGTCAGCACAGTGAGAGGTCAAACAGAAACAGTAACACAGCTTATATAAGTCACAATAACAGGAGCAGGGGGGAGAGGACAAGAGGGGTGGGGGGCATGTGTGAATATGTGTAGAGAGATTTTCAGAGTAAAAAAAGGATTTTATGTAAGCTTCTGAATAATTGTCTTAATAATCGCTGAAAGCAGTTATTACACCTAGACACTCATATTGCTTTTCCATAACTTCTAGTTGCATCATCTTTCATGTTCAGAAACAGCATTTGAATGATCCTTCCTATTGTGCAAGAAAATATAAACTAAATAAAAGTACTGTGGCTATTTCCAACATAAAAAAAAAAGAAAAGAAAACTTATTAAATTATTTTTGAACAAAGTTTGGAAACAGGGAGATTCAAGCCTCTGGTTGGGCATGAAAAGTGTTGACTGTATTATTTTATAACAAGTCCCTTTTTAAAAAAAAAATCGTCATTTTGGATGACCCATCACATTAAGGCTTTGTATTCCACTCAGAAAGTGGATGCAAGCAACCTAGTTGCACACATGTGCGATCAAATCTGGTTCTGCTCTTACCAATCCATGACTGTGCGCTCTCAAACGTTGACTTGCAGAGTAGTGCTCAGAACTTGTTTTGCACGCTCTCACATCTTTTGTCGACAATTGACTTCCATGCTGCTGAGTCATCGCCAGCCAGTGTTGATGAGAAATGACCAGACTATCAAAACTCACAGCAACAGATGGACTCTGTTGCTGTGAGTTTTGATAGCCTGGTCAGCCTGTAACCTCGGCAGCCCGTACCATACTCTGCGACACGAATCACGAACCTAAGCAAATAACATTCAGAGTTATGGAGTAAAGTAGGGCCTGCTAAATCACTTCACAGCTAACATCGGCTTCCAGTGTGGATGTTGGAATTGATGTGATATTACTAACTATTAGTGCCCGTTCACATCGATATTGCACCAATCAAACAGCTGGTACTGACAGGGACCAAAACAATGAGCAAAGAGTGCTTTCACTGCAGAGAAATGAACAAAACTTAAATATCTTCTTTGTGGCATTTACAATATTGACTAGATAGGCACACAAGGCAAAAGAATGTATATATTGATTTATTTCTTCATTTTTAAGTGTGGCTTCTTGCCACACTATCAGCCAGTAAAATTGAAGTAAAATAAATCCCATACATACCCCAAAGAAAATGTACTTTGTCAACATTCATCTAATGAGGGCAAACAATCCAGTGTTTAAAAAGAAAAAAGAAACTAAAATAAAGTTTTTGTTGATCGCTCTAGTTCTAATAGCATTGCTGTTAAACTGAAGTGAGGACAGACAAGACAGTCAAAATCTCAGCATGACTTAATAAGCACAGACTTGGTTTGCAAGAGAGGTGTTATGAAAGGACAAAACAAACAGGATCTGGAAAGTCCAAGACTGATTTAGAAAGACAGTGTACATGGGAGGGGTGGTGGGTGAAACGTCACATCTCAAGAGGACACAAGGGCGACAGAGGGCAAGAGAGGAATGGGTGTACTGTAGAGGAGAGAGCGAGAGAGAGAGGCAGGGAGGGTGATTTTCTATAAGCAGAAGATAAAGAGGTCAGACTGCTAGTTTCTGGGTCAGAGCGCATTAAACAAGCAGTCGCGCTGAGCCGTCGTCCTCGGCCCCGTGGCGACGCGGCAATGTGGACAGGCTTCTACCAACTGTGACCACACATTAGGCACTTAACTGCGAGCCATACAGGCACTGCTCAGGGCGTCAACACATAAAGTTGCCCTTTATTCTAATCCACAGCATAAAAAGGGACACACACAGAAATACATCTAAGAAGCCGGCAGCCGGCAGTGGGGTGTGTGTGTGTGTGTGTGTGGGCTGACTGGCACGAATGTTAACCTCAACTCTCATCAGTAATGTTCCCAGGAACACAGCTGAAGGCATAAACATTGGGAGGTACCAGATACAGGACATGGTATGGAATATACAGTACATGACACAAGAGTGATTTCCAAGTCAGAGTTTTCAACAGGTCAGACTGCATGGAGGTAATTTATTTTCATGGCACATTCCTAAGGTTGTTTAGCCTGCGAGTAGCCTGAGAAACAAGTTTAGCCCAGTTACGCTCGTGCTCAGGGGATGACGATCACACAAGATGTGTGTGTAAAAGGAGGCTGACCCACTCAACACCCACTGTAAGCCAAATCTACCTTCGGGTATCAATAAAGTTACCTTGACCTTGACGCAGCAAAGAATTACACGTTGAGGGTTCTTGCCAAATCGTCCCCATTTAACATGAAACAAACTCCTGATGGTTTAAAGGGGTATTCTGCAGATTAAGTTCAAGCTCATGCTGGATCCGACAGTTCCCAATGATGCATCCTGATTGCATGTTTTTGTCAGACCCGTCTCTTACTGGTAAACTCAACAACCCCAGTTAGTATTGTAGGCTTTGTGTGAAAATGTATCTTCTCAGACTTCACAAAAACTTTACAAAAACTCCTTCAGGCCTTATCCAACTGACATAATACAACAAAATTGAAGGAATTCCCCTTTAAAAACTGCCTTAGGTTGGATTTATCATAGAAATAAAATCCATTAGAATCCATTTTATTTGTGGTTCTCCAAAGATACTAATAAACATGTCTGCCGGTCTACACAGAGAAGGATGTGATGGGTAATCGTAGGTCACATCGGATTAATGCCTACACCTGCCAAGTCTTAATGCACCGTGCAGACAAGTGTAACAAGCGTGTTGGGTTAACTTAAATAAAAACTGAAATAAGAACCATAGACTGTATAATATTACTGGACAGCGCGTGTGTGATGTCAACCATTGGTTTGTGGAGATCTGCTATGAGTCGTCGAGTTTGCCGTTACGGGCGCAGCCATCCTGGTTGTGGATGTGACGATTTTAGACGAGAGGGAGGAGTGAGGGAGCGAGTAGCCTTTTTGTTTTTTCTAATATGAGAATTCCTCTGATGGGGCATCATTATTCATTTAAATCAATGTGGTGTGGGGATTCTAAAAATGAAAATTCCAAAGTAGCAAAATGTTCAATCAGTGGAGTTTTTTGGTTTTTGTTTTTACTATTATGTCCTTTTCAACAAACTATCAAGATTAAGTTAAGTTTTGAGTAACCAATTGTTGTGGCCTTCAGTGGCTTCAACAGACATCAACAGAACCTCCAGCGGAGACAATAGCATTCTTGTTATGAGAGAGGTGAGTATGGTTGATTTAGTTTGCTGCAGATTTTATGTGATAAAACAAACACTTGAATGGCACAACTTCCCTTTGACAACTCCTGAATGGCTTGCATTCCTCACTGTAAGGCTAAATGTGACTGATGTTTGGGTAGCAGCCACTATAGAACTAAACATGCCACTTTCACCTCATCCATAAACTCAGCTCTGGGTACGGAGACAAAATATTACTTGGAGAAAAGAATAATAACCTTTCAAGGACAAATAATAGACCCAACTGAACTGAAAGCAGCCATTAGACAAAAGAGACGAGAGAGCAAGAGAAAGAGGCAAATATATCTTTCCAATTATCAGCTCTAGAGCATGTTCTTAAGAGCGAGCTGAAAGGAAAGGTTATTAAGCTTTAATGAATCACAGCATAGGAACCATTCATGGCCTTCTCCCCCATTAAACCTACCACCAGCTTCACAGTTTGTGTATGTATGTACATGTTCATGGCTTAGCACCTCACACTGAACACTTAAACACTGGTAATGAGAATGAGTGCTGGCTAGTCTGCTTACAGAGGAAATAATTGCAGATTTAACCAACAAGGGCATTTTCATTCCCCTCTATAGATGGGATTAGCGTACATACATAAAACAGGAGTCACATTTTCCTAATAAAACCACTCAACAGGAGAGAAAATGCTGCTGGAACCATGCCCAAAGAGTGTATACAATGTGTATGAATGCATTTGATAAATCCTTAAGCAAAAGAGAAGAAAAAAAAAAAAAAAAAAAGATTTAATCACATTTTTACTGGATGTAACATTCTTTTCATGGAAGAAAACTGAGGTAGAACTGGAGGTAATGTCTATAGAAAAACACTACTGAGCAATGGTGCCACAATTCCTTATGGAATATGGGTCTGATTTCTGACTTCCATTCTGTGCCTTTTTCTTTTTTTAAGGCAAACAAACAACATGATGAAATTTCCGTGGATGATATATTGCCCTGTTTGAGGTCTGTGTATTTGTGTGGGTAGATTCTACAAACAAAGCCAGAATTGATTCTCCTTATTGAAATCCACCACATAATATCTGTGGGAATCCGTCTGGCCGTGAAGCTTTCTTGCCCTCTATAAATAAAAGGATAAAAAAAAAAATAGCAGGATGGAAGTGGAAAGTCTCTCTGGAAAATGAGGCACCGATGAACCTGGGAGGATGCAATACCTAAACGACTTGGCCCGCGGGTGAAGCCACTGGGCGTGCAGGGACGTTTACGCAGCCAGGCACCAGCATATGAACACATTAGCAGGACAAAAAAACCGTCTCAACATCCAGTCCAAGTCCCTAGGATCAATGAAGAAGTATTGGCTGTGGTGCTTTTGCTCAGTCAGCCACTCACTCTCCTTCTGTCCATTCCTGCATCCAGCGATCATCACCATGTGTGCACACTGTAGACCCTGAGTATGACGAGGATGATTTTTCCATAGATGGGGTGATTAATGCGTCTGCTCTAAGATGCTGAGTGAGATTGATGCTGCCCGCCATCCCCTCCATGCCTAATCTTTCATCCTTACAGTAAATATGACACAATGTCCATATGCGGGCGAAAACAGCCTGATTACAAACAGCTTGCAAACCCTGGTCCCTTTTAATGATTACATCCAAAGGCACTCTCTCAGTCAAACGGCTGTTTCCCTTAATGAAATTAGCTGATCGCACTATCTGCCTCCTTTGTACGCGAGGTAAGGAGCTTCCACGGGGGTCACTCAGCTAAGTAACCCTCGTTAAGCAACTCCTAATGTAAATCAGATGCAAATCTAGCTGAAACGGAACACTGGTTAATTTGGCCTCCTGACATTGCAAACAATCACAGGGGGAATCCAATGCAAATGACAACTAACCGTCTTTGTCTCTATTGGCTAAAGGGTAGCAGCCTATGGTTTGGGTTCACGGCTGGTTTTGTCTATGCAAATATTTGATGTATCCAAGTGGAACTTAAAAAAAATAAAAAAAAAGTAAATACCCACTGGAGAGAGGGGTGGAGTGGCAGAGGAGGTTCACAACAGGTCAGGAGGCTGTCATCACAACAGCTGAAGCATTATACACCCACACAGCGCAGACCGGCGCAAGAGAGGAAAAATACAAACCTCAAACCAAGAGAACAAGAGGGAAGCAGACATTACATTCCGACCGCTCCACATTTACCAAAGCCCAGGCCCAGCTGTGCGTGTGATCCAGCCAACTTCTACATCATCTGGAGCCATGCCTCATATATTCACTTCTGAGACGGAGCCCTTTAAAAGATCCACATATAAATATGGCAATCTGGTCAGAGGCGTATTAACACTTGACAGAGGGTATATCTAAGGCCAAAGCCTCCTGTGAAGAGGTCAAACCTTTGTAAAGACAAGCCCCTAAAGACCATGATGTGACAGAGGAAAAAACACTTTATCTAATGCTCAGTGCATACGCCAACCTACACTATGGATTACTGCAGACAGGAGCGGTTCATTGATTCCACTCCAATCTCTCTCAACCATCCATGCTTGTGCTTGAGCTACTAGCTCGTTTGTTTGTGTGCATTTAATCCTGCACTTTCCTTTTTCATACTTTGAGCTCTATGCACACACTCGAGTTTTACCGTTTGACATTTCATTTCAGTGTTCCACACTGCAGGTTCGACCTCCATCGAAGCCCACATTTTAACAGGAAGTATGTAATGACAGGCTGCAAAGTCTGTCCCAATCCAAAGACACCTCCGAATGCTGCATGTATTTTGTGTGAATTTGGAGGACACAATCAGGTTTTAAGTACCCCAAAGCTGGTCAGTTGTATTAATTATGCAAAAGGAGGACACATGCAGTGATGTTACACTAAATCCACTGTAAACTCCTCCAGGGAAGAGGTGCAGTCTAAGCCTACTTGCCTTTAATTCTCTGAAGGCCAACTCCCTGAAGAAGTACAGCTAAAGAATGAGTCATGTGGACATTACCTTAGATAACATGTACCGAACTGAACTTTGTTGATGTGTGTACTACAGTAACAAGGGAAAATCCACAAGCATTGGCCTTGTGCAACCTCAGTTATCTCTACAGAGTGTGTCATTGTGTGAGAGCGATAAAATGGCATGCTTTGAGAAGAAGATACTGAGGAAAAATGTGAAACATTACGGTTGTTTCACAACGATATATTTTTGGACTACACTTAAGTCCCTCTAACACCAGCATTTCAACTTTCATTTAACCTTCCTGTTGGGAGTGTAAACTGCTCCACAAAAGAGGAAAGCTTTGCATAACTTATGAGACCCGATTTGATGACAGAAAGAGGTCTCCTGAATGAACTTGTCTTTGTCGAATGAAATGATGTACAATCGTGGGAACAAAAAGCCAGGGGGGTGTAAAATATGTAAACAAAGAATCTTGGAGAGCTATTGTGACTAACTAGCAATAGCATATCCCAGCTTGGGAATGTATTAGCCATTAGCTAACCAGCTGCACTTGTTGACCAACTAGCCCTTCAAGTAGTCCCTACATCACCAAGCCTTTAGCACTGTCTATTTTGTAAGGATGCTACTTTCTTATGGGGCTGGCCTTTCAAGAGAAACTTTTTTTTTTTTTTTTTTAAAGGTTATCTTTAAACATTTTGCATCAATTAGAACGTTTGACAGTAAAGCTGGACAGGAAACTTGACGAGAGAGCAAAGAGGATG
Organism: Perca fluviatilis; assembly: GCF_010015445.1. Classification (NCBI taxonomy): domain Eukaryota; kingdom Metazoa; phylum Chordata; class Actinopteri; order Perciformes; family Percidae; genus Perca; species Perca fluviatilis. Next base: position 10,298,351 of record NC_053124.1, on the reverse strand, counting down.
ACCTGCAACAAAGGTTCCAAGGCATAAACAAACAAGGGACACCGCACGGAATGCACTCTTCACCGGAAGGCCACATGGACGACTCACTCAAAGAGCAACTTACGTAGCAACCCATTTCAGCTTGAACACCCCTACTATACATATTCAAAATGCTTTCAAACCCAGAAACTCCCAACATCCACGGTTATCCCAACTCCCTCACAGCCCGTATCATTCATGGTGTTGCACTTGGTTGCACATACGAAAAGTGGGACAAAGTTGCGTGGAGAATGAATAAGGAGCGCTTGACAGGGAAGCTCAAATATCTCCTTCACACACTAGTCAAACTCTGTGTGAAGTGGGTGTTATTGTCAGTTTCAGAAATACATTTTTTTTTTTTTTTAAACTGTATGATGCATCCCCCCCCCACAATTCCAATGGTGGAGAGTAAGGGGAAGGGGTTTTATACGCTATTTGAGACAAGCCTTTAGTTCAACAATGTAAAGTACTAACTCCCAATCCTCACTTTGCATTGTACTTTGGGGGTGTGGAGGACAAGGCAATGTCACAGATTTGTTTTGTCTAGAGGGCAGCATTGCTCGGTCTTTTTTCTGGAGAAAGGCCCAAACTGCCATTTTAATTAATATGATAGACTGGCAGCAGAATCCATTGATAGCATAATAAAAATGACTGTAAATCCTAATAAAGTCTGTAACTAAAGAAGCTGCTCGTCTACATCCCAGTCCATCAGTGCTAATCAGGCCACAGGTTTGCACCGACACATCTGTTTAGACTAAAGTTACAGTGGTGCTCATAAGTTTATGAACCCATGCTAAAGTTGACTAAAAAATTAAAATAGAAAAAAAAATAGGAAAATGCAACCTTTAAGGACACCAATTTTCTTTGTGAATGAATAATGTATCGTAAATAAATAAATGTTCTTCCTTAAAATACAGGGGTCATAAGTAAGTACACCCCTATGTTAAATTCCCATAGAGGCAGGCAGATTTTTATTTTTAAAGGCCAGTTATTTCATGGATCCAGGATACTATGCATCCTGATAAAGTTCCCTTGGCCTTTGGAATTAAAATAGCCCCACATCATCACATACCCTTCACCATACCTAGAGATTGGCATGGTTTTATTTCAGTTAGCCTAATAGCTGGTTTGATTTGTATTGAGAGATGATCTTATGGAAAGTACCCCATGCCAATCTCTGACCCCTGTATTTTAAGGAAGAACATTTATTTATTTACGAGACATTATTCATTCACAAAGAAAGGTGTCCTTAAAGAATTGATTTTTTCCTAATGTTTTTTAAATTAAGGCATTAAGATCAATTTCCAAAAGATGATTTTGTTTTGTTATTCCTCTTTTTAGTCACCTTTAGCATGGGTTCATAAACTTATGAGCGCCACTGTACGTCTTCATGTGACGCTACAGACAGGTAGAAGTGTGCCTGCAGGTGCTTTCTGCATGTGCTGTCCAAAGTCATCTGTGGATCTCTCCCAATATATCCAGAGGCCTTTCAGTCAGGCTGCACAGTGCACCTATCTCTTTGGCATACTTCGCACACTATGAGTTACGGGCGATGAATCAAACTACTCCTGTCCTGCACTCTCACTATTCATTTCATTCATAAACCCAAAATATTGCTAAGGCAGCCGATTGGCTGGGAGCGCACTGCGCAAAAAGACGGCGTGCTCTCGGTAGCCAATGAGAGGTGAGTAGTACGCTCGCTGCCTCTCTCTCTTGCTTTCATGCTCCCTCTTTAACCCTCTCTTATTTTTGTTCTCTCGGTCTCTCTCACACTCCCTGCCTCAGTGCATTACAGCAGTCAAAACAACAGCCTGGCTGAAGAGCGCGCGGCGTAGAAACAAGTGCTGTGTTTTAGTGAGAGGAGACAGCTGGACCAGCCTATCGAGCTTCACTTTCAGAGTGGATTGCACTTGCTCCAAGTCACTCCTAAACCCCCTCAGGGGCCAAGTCTTAAGTGGTGACTTAGTCCTGTGTCGCCCTTTAAGCCCAGCCATCGGTGTATTTTGTTCAGCGCTTTAAAACCTCCCACTGTACGTCATTGGCTTTGAGGGATTAAAGCACTCAAAATGGAAAGTTTATTGAAGAGTTGGCTGATAGACTAGCTATGACAGATCTTTAAGTGAGACCGGGAGACTAGCTGACCGTCAGCCCATTTGATAAATTCACTTTCTATATTTATTGTATTTTTTTATTTTTTTTCACGTGCAAATCTTTGTGGCACAGAGAGGACAGGAAAAACAACAGAAACACACACATGAATCAATAATAGCAGTGATCCAGTGACTCTCCATGAACTCAAAAGTGTGTGTGCTCACAACTGGTGGGGAACTGGGTTGAATGGGTTTACGTGGGGTTTTGAGGTGCAACACTGCCATCCATGGACGAGTCCGGATGCTGCAGGCTGCCGACCGATTACATCATCATGTTGAGGGCGCTGATGTGTTTTTCTAAGATGCTGTGGCTCAGACAAAGAGAAGCAAAAATGGAGATAGTTGTATTCTACATAGGAAAGAGATAGGAGAAAAATTACAAGCTGTGGATGTGGATGTATACAGGAAAAACACTTTTTTTTTTAAACATATGAAGAATATTTTAAATGCCTTTTTTTGCACTATCAACTGGCAATAAATGCCATCTGGGCTAATGACTACATTCCCAAACAACCACCTAGTCTTCTGCTGAAAAGTATAGATACAGATCTCATCTTTACTATTGTGTCATATAAATTTGAATCCGACTGTGTCCTGCTTACACAAATTATTATAGCCAGACAAATACTGTATATCCACCATAATTGGTCAAAACTATCCTATATACACTAACCTGGCTATGTACAGTAAACAGGCTAAAGGAATGGTAATCATGTCAGCAGAACCAATGAGGTCAGTAAAACTTGTTTTCCAGTCTTCTAACTGGGTTCTCTAAGGGGATGTATTTGGTTTATTTTCAGTGTCTTTACTTCAGCACATAGACCTGACCTTCCATTTCAAAATGCAATTCATCAGCAGTAATGCCTAAATGGTTTGGACATCAAGGAGAGCACAAACTGTCACATTACATCACCATGTCAGCAGGCGTCTGTCCTGCTGTAGCCCTACTAGCTCAGGAGGTGAGGTTGTGTAGCTGAAACCAAACATTACACACTGGCGTTTCATTTGAGGAGCCTACTTCTTTTTAAAACTTTCTCCACTGATGTAGTTGAACATTAAACATGTCCACTGTCATGGAAAAGAAGATGAATCATGACTATAAAATGTCATTAAAAAAAACAAAACATGTCCAGGCACTCAAGGTTGGCTACAAAAAGTGATAAAAGGCCTTTAATTAACAGGGCAAGATAAACAAAAAAATACACCAACGCATATTGGCTTGAGCCTTCCTCCGGGTCTAGTAATGAATTTGAACATTAAACATTCCCATTGTCATGTTTTGACATGGCAGCCAATTAGACTGATAAATGTATCAGTATTTTCTACTTGATGCCAAACTCATAATATTAAATTCCCGGAAAGAGATGGGTACCACTTCAATCACTAAAGTTTCAAAACCACACAGTTGTGACTGTGGCAGGGATTCGGTGGGCTCACACTGCCTCCTAGTGTCTATGTCATATATATATATATATATATATATATATATATATATATATATAGTCAGCTAGAGTCACTGCAGGTAAGTTAGGTAGTAAAGTCTGTACTAGGACACTTGGAAATGTTAGAAAGTGGGATTTTCACTAATCTTTTCTAGCTATAATATCTAGTCAAGTCCAATGCTTTAGATGTTTCCATGTAGCAGTGGTTAAACTGCACCCGTTTAGTGTGGCCGGGTTGGTTCAGTGGGTAGAGCAGGTGCACATATACTGAGAGGTTTATGCCTCGACGCAGAGGTCCAGGGTTTGAATCAAACCTTCGATGATTTCCTGCATGTCTTCTCTCTTTCTCACCTAGCTGTCCTGTCAAAATAAAGGCGGAAAAGCCCAAAAAAAATTCTTAAAACAAACTGCACCAGTTTAGATTTCTAAAAAGGTAATAGACTTGATTAAAAAACCAAATCTGATTTTAAAAGTAAACACTATCTACAATTAGGAATTCCTATTTTATTTCCATGGCCTAAGAAAGTTCAATTAGTATTTGTGAGCATAAGCTACTCTCTCTGAGCCAGAAACCAGAGAAGTCTCAAACTTGTGATGTCATCAAGTATTAAGTCTAGAGCTGCTCCATAGACAATGAATGGGAGACTGAGTTTTTTTTTTTTTTTTTTTTTTTTTTTTTTAATATACCCAAATAAGCTTTATTCTATTATATTAGTGTTCTCAATTCCAAAAAGGAGAAAATGTATCCATTACCCAATATACTCAGACAGCCTGACATATTACCCATATACTCAAGCACCCTGGGTGCTCTGTTTCATCCATTAACATTTCTTTCAATTCATTGTCTATAGAAGAGTTCCACACTTTAAACTTAATGACATTTGACATCACAAAGTTTTACCACTCCAGTTTCAGCCAGTAGACCGCTATAAAAAAAATTAAAAAAAAAAAGTAAGTAATCCAACCACCTTCTCACTCAGCTAGTGAAAACAATGCTATGCACTTCCTTACCAAACCCATATATTTTATTAATTTTTCTTCATATGGTTACCACAAAAACTGATCTTGAGAGTAGATTGAACAACACAAATGTGAATGATGACTGGTTAAAGATTACAGATAAGTATTGAGGTCAATGTAGCACGGTGGTCAAATACTACAATAAAACTGCACTGGAGTAGTGGAAAATCTAGCTTTATGAGAAAGGGAAGAAAGGGAAGAAAGGAGGAATCAGGGCGCCTGGGTAGCTCTTCTGGCAGAGGTGACACCCTATGTACAGAGGCTCAGCCCTCGGTGCCGCAGGTTTAATTCCGACCTGCAGCCCTTTGATGCATGTACTTAAAGCTACCTGAGAGCTAATTAGCCCTTAAGGTCTTCATCCCCTTTTTAAAAACAAAAAAAAAGTGCATGAGGCACAAATTGCGCACATATTTGTAACAGTGGTTTTTCAAGTAAGGAAGCATCTAAGGTCATTGAGAGCGACAGGAAAATGGATGACATGAAACCTCTAGATTAGACATTTTATGGAAACGCTTATGGTCCACATGTGTTAACCTTCATAGTCACGTTACAGTTATTTTAACCACAAACAGGCCAAAGTCCAGAACTTTAGAGAAAAACAGGAACAGATTACAATGGTCTGTGGCTAAATAGGAACTGACTGGGGTAGATGAAGCTATTAAAAGAATACATTAAAAGAGCTTGGATTTCAACAGTTCGCTGTTCAGCTCCTCGTAGTGGATTTTAATTGCTAAGAAGATCAAAAGTGGCAGAAATTCCACATTTGGTTTTTTATGAAGAAATTATAAAAACAAATGAGTGAGAAAAACAAAATTATCCACAGCAGTTTCACAGTTTTACAAATACTGACTTGAGACCAGTCAGTTTGATGGCCTCAATGTACACCTACCTAAATTGACAGAGCTGTGCTCACCAGACACGGATCGCAGTTTCAATTTCTCCGCAATCAAGGACACACACACAAAGAAGAGTCAGTTGTTCAGTGTGTTGTCAGTAGACAATTCCATGCCTTTAAACAGCTACATGGTGAAGACAAGCTGCCTTCCAATACCTGCACAAGTAACTCGCCTCAACGTTAAACAGGTACATGCAACTTGAGATTGAGTTTTACCGTAATAGTCAGCAAGTATTGTTACAATCTAGGCAAACCACTCCCCACAAAAGAGGAATTAAAAAAAAAAGTTAAATGACAAACTTTGGGGAACTCGATGAACGTTTTGTGAGAATTAAGTCTGCATCTACAAAACTGCACTGTAAAAGCCACTAGAGCCCTGAGGAAACTATGAAGCCACAACTGGAGACGATACTTACCATAATAAATGGAGCTTGTACCAGCTGTCACCGATCAATATTACATCTTATGATGAGAGCGTCCGTGTCATTATCAAATTCAGTGTATCCAACGTTCGATTATTCACACATTCATTCAGTTATTCCGGTGCCACCAACTCAGTTTGTAGTGCCACAGCAATTCCTGGCTTTGTGTTAGCTTACATAAAAATTATTCCAGAGAATTCCACACATAGAGGTTAACAGATTTTATACTCCGTATCAGCAGATACCCTGAGTTTAGGTATTCAAATTGGATCGGGTGAGAACAAAGTTGGATTGGTGGATCCCTTGTAGCCGAGTCAAGACAAGACATGTGGGTTCTTTGCATTTTTTTTTTTTTAATGCTTTTAAATCAACACTTCTTGACACTAAATGGGTGTCTCAATCATCAGGCTTTGTTGTGAAGGCTATGTGATCACAATACAAAACGGCATCTTCCCACGGACATGGCCAATGGTCAAGAACGAGTCCTGTGTTGAGACAGAAATGCTCAGACCTTTGAGAAGGACACTTAAGGACACCCAACCATGCAACAGATTAAAGCTCTGAAACAAAGTAGTTTGTGTAACAGCATGCACGTCAGTCCAAGTCCTGAAGACAATAAGGAAGCCATAACAAGAGCTCACTCCTCCACATACCTGAGCGTCAGGAAATCCCAGTCACATCCATCCAGGATAGGCAAATGCAAATATAGAAAACTTACATACGGCTCAGCCCTTTGTTCTTTTATTGTATCCCCTTGGTATCCAGTTTGTGAGAAAATGGCAATTGCCTCCAAAATTAAAGAATTTCCAAAACAGCTGCTTAGAGAAGGGGCATATCCAGGGGCAATTGTTCCAGGTCATAAGAAGAGAAGAGGTCAGTGATGCCCTCATCCTCAGCCAGGCTCATGAGGTACTCATCCCCACCAAGAGAGAAACCTAGAGGTGGGGTGAGGCCGACAAAGCTCTGCTGATCTTCAGACGGGGGTTGGAGGGAGGTGTGCATGGGGGAGACGGGGGTGACAGTAACTGGCGAGGAGTGTCGCGTCGGCTGGTACAGCGGGTTGGAGGTACTGCCGATTCCGAGAGTGCGGTTATCATTGTCTGGGAAGATAATGGGGGGTGTGGATAAGGTGTGGGTGTGGATGAGGAGACATGGAGGAAGGAAAAAACATGAGCGGTGAATGTTTTACAACCCCCAAAGCAAATGTGAGACAGCAATCTAGAAGCAGGCTTGGAGCTAAATACATCATCTGGTGTTTCCCATACATTGATACCCGTTCAGGTAGACAAAAATCACATTTTGCATTACATTTCTTTTTCCATCAAAAAAGGTGTAATGTTACAGCGCACACAGACCAGCGGCCTCCAGCCCCTCCCACTCGTGATGTCACAGCGACAATAATTCACTTCAGGCTCTTCAGAGCCAGGCTCACGTTAGTAGCACGTTACGCGTGATTTATGGTTCTGCAAAGGCTCCGCACAGAGCTTTAGCCGTAGCCTACGTAAGTCAAGATTGTACTTGTGCGTTGGTGTGTGCGTCGAACCGGCGCGTGTGTGTGTGTGTGAGAGCGAGGGAGAAGTGAGAGAGTGACGGTGAGTAGCTTCGGAGCGAGTGAGAGAAACAAAGTGTCTCCCCTGTGCTTTCTGACCACGGTGGGAAATCTGTAGCAGGAAAAGTTAACCCTCTCCTTGGTTTCATGTTGTTTATGGAGAAGGAGAACCAGGAAATGAGTCGGGGGGGGGGGAATGCAACGCTACCAAGCCACGGCCAAGTGACCTGCGCTGCTGCGACGGGTTACATTTTCCGTGAGGTGCAGGCTACGGCGTGGGTTAGTGTCTCTACGTACCTACGTATGTAGCCACAGCGTAGATTTTACGCAGAAGTATAAATCAAGCTTTAGTAGTAGCGCATGCTACTTGCGGTGTTGTGGCTTCCTGTGGGATTAACTGTACTGATAAACCGTAAAAACGCTGCGGCCACACCGCTGTGAAAGCTCCCCAAACGTCATTTACAGTCTCTCCGCGGAAGTGTGTTCAGCTTGTTCTATTTGGAGTTAACTGGAGCTAATCGTTGCCAACCGAGCCTTCAGTTAACGTTCTCGCCGTGCCCGTAGCCATTGACTGTAGCGTTATTTATGCTCTCGAGCCCCAGACTGAGCTCATGAAGTGGCGTATGTATGACATGTGAATTTGTATGCCTTTAGTGGCCTGTTATCAAGACGCATACTCGTTTTTTTAGCGTGTTTATCAACGCCGTTTGGCCTCCATTGAGTTACATTACCTTGCGATTGCGTGTGAATTGACGCCGTATGAAAGACTGGAAATCCGCGTAGGGAGGTTGGTTGAGGTGGCGGAGGGGTAAAACACAGGACTTACACCCAGGAGAGTGGGGATCTCGGCCCGCGTGTGGCGTTCCCTTTCCCCGTTTGTCCTTTTCCTAACCCTAACCCAGTTCTTCTTTTCCTAATCCCAACCAGTTTTTCTTTTCAACCCAACCTGCGTGTGACGTTTCCAACCGTTGTCTCGCGATAACCCGTAGTCCCGCGATAACCCGTAGTCTCGCGATAACCCGTAGTCCCGCGATAACCCGTAGTCCCGCGATAACCCGTAGTCCCGCGATAACCCGTAGTCCCGCGATAACCCGTAGTCCCGCGATAACCCGTAGTCCCGCGATAACACGCCACATGGCTTTAGAAAGTGGCGTGTCCGTTTAAGCTGTGACATTGCAGACTGCCGTCCGCTGTATACAGCGTAGACATACAGCTGAAAATGCGTACAAATAACACGCCACGTGGCTTTAGGAAACTGACGTGTATGTTTACGCAAAGTCATGATGCCACTTTGCGAGCCCGAAGAAAACCCAACATTTTATTAAGTGTGCTGTCAAAAGTTGTAAACTACAACCCAGAGTTCTTTGAATGACAGGAAACTATTCAGATGAGAACTTAATGAATGCAACACACACATGTAAAGTACAAAACGGTGTGTTTAACATTAGGATCCCCAAAAGACGGATTAAAACACTTTCAAAAATGAACAATGATCAAGAACAGAATTAACTTTGGATAGCCTTAGTGTAATATGATTTAAAGGAGATTTAGGAGGAGACATGACGTGTGCATAGTGTTGAGATTTACAATAACATGTACCTTTCTGTATGGATCACATTATGGTTTTAAGGGTTTTTAATACAACATGTCAGCTCTGGTTAACATTAATCAGCTCTTTTATCTGCTGAACCATACATTTCATTTGACAAACCAACCAGATTTAGTTGAAAAAGCCCAGCTACACTCCATCTGTATCATGTTCTAGCTTGGTTTGTTTAATATGTGAATAGTTATTTCCTTCTAAATTATTTTATGTAGTAATTTTAGTAGTAAACCTTTGTTTTACTAGTTTCTAACTGAACCCAGCTATCACATGCCGTGCCACCCATCACCACAAGTCAATTCTCAACCTGTAGGAAACCCTGCGTCATCTTATCAAAAGGTTCCTGTTTGGGGAAAAGCCCGTGGGTGGTTGCTTCCTTCTCTCTGGCAACAAAGTACCTGTTTGAGACAGACCGTGGGATGTTGCAAGTGCCAGACTCACCTTTGGAAGACACCTGGACGAAGCACGAGTAAGGCACAAGGGGGGTGGAGCTGCTCCTATCGGCGGACGAGTCCAAGTGGCTGCTATTGGCACCGTTGGCCACAGAGCTGTCTGTGGCTTCCATAGGGATGGGGTCATCGGAGCAGAGGAACACCTCAATGGGTCCCTGTGTGCTGCTGAGGTGGACCTGAAGGCTCTGAACATAGCGGAAGTAGACAAAGTGCTTTTATTGACTGGTCTATGAATAGGAGATAGCAGCAGACACTTAACAGTGAACGGTGTCTTGGGAGGATATTGGCAAAAACAATTTAATTTGAGCCAATGCTGCATCAGTAAAACTAAAGCATTACACCATACTGTATTGTTTGATTGGGGTTTCAAGTCAAAATAGGTCATTGGGAAGAAAGAAAAATTAACTGATTATGTGTTTTTTTTTTTTTTATATATAAATATACCTCTTCCGGGTGTGGCACCTCCAGTTTTGTCTCGGCAGGGGCTTTGATCACGATCACAGTCTGTTCTTTCATGCTGGGAATCCTTTGGACATCCTCGTAAGTCAAATAGGCAAATGTGATCCTCATGGTTAAGGGATATAATCACGTAGAGCAGCAGCGGTAGTGTGCACACCCCCACCGGTGAGGTGCAGGGCAAAAAGGGGCTGGATACAACTGAAAAGAATGAGACGCCCGCACTCTGCCAATACTCCCATACGTTTCGCATTTCATTCTTTTCAGTTGTAAGGATGTGTTTGTGTACAGCTGGGGATACGCTCAAGGACTAAACCCAAAATTCACATCATAAGCTTGGTTTGGATTGGCCTTTAGACACCCCACCAATAATGCTTTTCACATAACGCTTGGGGAACATCGAATTGACCTCAATCAGTCAATTTGGGGGACAACAACAGTACAAAGTGAAGCTGAAATTATAACCCAAGGATATTTCTGACTGCTCCGGTTCTCACACAGCTGGTGAACCTGCCGCGTACAGCTTTGGATCAGCTCGTCCAGCCTCCTCTCCTCCTCGACCAGAGTCTTCAGCTCTTGATCTAGGTCCACGGTCATCTGACCGCCCCTGTGTGCACGCACACACACACACACACACACACACACACACACACACACACACACACACACACACACACGAGCAGCAACACAGGATTAACACCACAACAGACATCACTCAAACTTTAATGATCATGAGGAAATTAATAAGACAACTGTGGAAAAACAATACGGCTAAATGTACGTAGAATAATACAGTCACACAATAAATCAAGTCTGACATCTAAAAAGCTGAATGCCAAGTATCCACCAGCAGCTGGTACCGTCTTTAAAAGGTAGTGTTACACACCACTCGTAACATACACATACACATACATATACATATATATAAATAAAAAGCACACACTACCACTCATACTTACAACCACTCCACGAAGTTTTTAGACTTCTTTTTGATGAGCTGGATCCCTTCCAGGACATTGGTGACGTCGTAGACGCGTCTCTTAGGCGCATTGAGCTCCTGGGCGACTAGGTTGAGGTCCAACACGCCGTCAGCAGAGCGGCGCAGCATCTCCGCAAACCTCTGCGTCAAGAAGCCGAGCGAGGTGTCGTAGCGCGTCTTCTCGAACAGGGACTTGCGTGCTATGGGATTGGGGGCGGGAGCTGCAAAAAACGGGTGAGAATTTAGAATTATTTTAACTCTTGTGTTGTCCGTTTTTGACGCCTTTTTTTTCATAGTTTGTTTTTGCTTTTTCCAACATTTTAAATTGTTAAATTTTTCTTCTATACATTTTCAGCGCTTATTTCTACATCCCATAGTTTCTGATATGAAACAAAAATGTAAAATGGGTCAATGTGACCTGAAGTCAACACAAGGGTTAAGAGCCTTTAATGATTTCTATACATCGGTTCTAACATGCCATATTGTAATGTGCTTATTTTGATGATATCCCTGCTAACATTTGCCAGTCTTCTGTTGCCACTGCGCGGAACAAGGACTGGGTTACCCTATGGGTTTCAACTTTCAATGCCATATGATATTAGACATTGTTTCTCCATCATAAATTCCCTAATTGTATTTTAAACCAGATACTCTGTGAGAATATGATGTAGTAAAAGTTATGCGAATGAATAGCAGGACCATAATTCAGCAGTCTACCAATGTTTCACTGGGAATATGGCGAGAGAAAGAAGAAAAATTGTATTGGGAACCTCTCGGAGGTGATGTGATGAACAGATTCAGGGTCTTCAGAAAAACAGAACAGACTAAAAGCAACTTTGGAAAACTCTAGACTAGAAGTATTTCAAAAACAACACTGAAAAGTGGTGCTGGATAGCACACATGAAGAATCAAGTGAATTTTGAGCTGCAAAGATTAATCGATTAGTTGTCAACTTTTAAATTAATCGCCAACTATTTAGATAATTGATTAGTCGGTTTGAGTAATTTTTTAAGACAAAAAGTAAAAAAATGCTTTGATTCCAGCTTGTTAAATGTGAATATTTTCTAGTTTCTTCTCTCCTCTGTGACACTAAACTGAATATCTTTGAGTTGTAGACAAAACAAGACATTTGAGGACGTCATCTTGGGCTTTTGGGAAACACTGATCCACATGTTTCACCATTTTCTGACATTTTATAGACCTAACAACTAATCGATTAATAGAGAAAATAATCGACAGATTAATCGACTGTGAAAATAAGCGTTAGTTGCAGCCCTAGCACAAAAGCAAATCAGCTCAAAAGGCCATTTAACTCGGTCACCACCACTTTGGAGAATATGTTTAAGACACCGACAAACGTCAAAAACATCACAGCATCGTTGCTCTACTAACTTGACTGTGGGTTTATTCGTTTACAGACTCAACACTACATGTCAACCGCTTGACAGTTTGACACAAAATACCACAGTGCAGGTTGGGATCTACTACTTCTTTTGGCCAGCAATGGAACACTGGCTCTTATGGTTAATTGGGTTAAAATTATGGTTAAAAGTCTTACCCTTTTCTCCTGTGTGGGACAGAGAGGCCATCGGCTTTTTGGCTTTGGCGGGCCAGCCACCATCCTGAAGGTCCTGGGGATCTGCGGCTTCCAGCTCCAGCCTTCTCTTTGCCTGATTGAAAAGAAGCAGCATGTACAGGTAAAATGCTTTGTATTACAATAGCATGCAACTTAGACTTTTAGTTTGCAATTATCTTCACTGAATCATGTGGCTAACAGGGCAGCCATTTTGGCCAGTAATACAGTATAAACTTGCCATGAACCCACTGTATTCACTTGTGACTTGACCTGCAGGTAATTAGAAGCATTGAATGGGTCTCTGCGTTAACTAAAGTTGATCTTGTCATCTGGAGCTGGCTAATCACCGTTACTGAAGACTGTCATTACCTGGGGATTGGGACAGAAGATAGCTTCCCTCACCAGTGTGTTTAGCTAGTTGGAACAACATCTCCCCATCCCCCTCCCATGCTCACCCAAGGCCCAAGTAGTAGTTTGCTTCTGGCAGTAATGAATACAGTGGAATTTACAGTTACCTCCTTAACAGTGTAATCCCACAGCACCTCGGCTGTTTAAGAGCGCTGGCAGCGTGTGCACTCGAAGACCAAAGTGTGCAAAAGTATGTTTTCGAGAAGGCGCGGTGTGATGCCTCAGCCAAGGTAAAACAAGTGTAAAGTTACCGGAAATACATAAATGTAGTCGAAGCTTCACAAATTCGCCTTCGAAATAAAAGCAGGCAATTCAAATGAAATGTTTGATAATTTATGATAAGACAGGATTGTCTTATCATAGTCTGTCAAAAATTAAATTGGTGGGACATAATTATATCCATAGCATAAAACTCAAAATAGTTTGTATGCAGTCAGCTATAGTGATCAGTAAGGTTGTAAAAATGTTGGCTAGTATTTAAAGTACCCAAAAAAAAACAGATCCAGTCAGCTTTTCAATCAAAGATTAAAAAAGGTATCCAGTTTTGTGGGCCTAGAATTATCGAGTAGCGTTTCAAAGTTTAGAATTATGTTAACAGACAGCCTTGTGGTCAGTGAGTGCTACAAATCGATCAATCAACATTAATACATATTCTTGTTGTCTGGCCTAATTCCAGGTTGTGGCAAGTTTTTGTTGTATTTTAAGGAACAAAATGTATAATTCATTAGCATTTTGCCCCGGGGAAAAATTTTTTTCACATAGTGTCGTGCTTCGGCTTAATTATGAGCTGTATTTCACACATCAATGCTATATGCCCTTTTCTATGTGTCAAACCCACGGACACAATAAGTCCACACACAGGTAGTATTATCTTTCCACTGCATTTCACGTTTATCGTTTAAACAGAAGCAGTCGCTGTTTCGCTACCTCTCCGTTTACTTGGAAGGACAATGCCTTTATTCTGAAGACAGATTTAGCGCTTCCGTTAACAAGCAGGGTAACCATCGCGTGCTTGATGCAGCTAACTAATGTTGCATTTCGAGTAACCGGTGGGGCTAAAATGTCACTGAGAAAATACATCGTGTCCTCACGTAGCTATGTGCCCGGGTGGCTAATTTTACAAACAACACACGTCGCTAGATGTGTTAACAAGAATCCAACCTAATTAAAATAAAAAATAAAAGAACCTACCATGAGGGACACGCTCGGAAGGGTCAACGTGAAATAAACACGTCCAGATGTGTAAATTTGCTAGCCATACCTTAACGTTACATTAATTGTTCAAAGATTAAATGAGTGATGTTACGTGTAAATAAACAGTAACGTAACCTAGCTAATATAACAATAGCTAGTAACGTCATGTGCATAGTGTAACGTTACATACGTATGGACACACCTAGCTAGATAATACATAAAAACAAAATAAACGTGACCACACATTGGTGGGTGTCACGATTAATATGGCACATTACCCAGCAACCACTTGGCATATCAGCATTGAACATAACGTCAACTTTATCCAAGTTGACCCAGCTCCCTACGCATTTTGCATCTGGTTAAATCTGCTTAACGTTACCTGAACTCGTTCGAGCTTAAATGTCTGCCTTGTCCCCGTTGTTGAGGGTCCGGAGGGTGTAACGTTAGCGTGCTTGGGACCGTGAGTCGGCTCGGAGAGTTTCACTTTAACGGCCCCGACAACGTAGGGCGAAGGGCTATCGGTCCGTATGGTCGAGCTATTCTCGGACCAACCCACCCTAATGTCGACAGAGACCTCCGAGACCGAGGAACCCCCTTTTCTCATCTTGTCCCGTGTTGACTGCTGCCACTCTTTATCATTTCTACCGCTTGTACAATATAAAACTGGCCATATCCATCTCTATCTAGTTCAACCATCTCCTTTACTAACGCAGAAAAATATTTATTTTCGGTGACAGAGAGCCACCGCTGAAACAAGCGCGCGAGGATATTCTACGCGCGAAACTCAAGATTCCCCGGGACAGTTTTAAACCAGATTTGCATGTAAACTACTGTTGGCCATCACGGTGTACGCAACGTCGTGTACGTCTGACGCAGCTCTAACCGACCAATGGCTACAGAGCTCTGCAACAAAGTGGATTGCTTACAGTCTTTATGTGCTGCAGTTCTGTTTTTTATGATTGAAATGACATTTTAAATTACATTGAACATGTAATTAAGTTTTCTTGAAGAAAAAAAAAAAATAAGACAGCGAAGTACATTAAACTATAATAGTATATAAACTGTATGCTGTTAAAACACATACATTGGGATGAGGGACAAGTACCAAAAACAGGGAGAAGTTATTTGGTTAAAGATCTTGCTGTTAAAGATAATCATGTGTATCATCATACATCGATTTCAGAGATGGTATACAGGGGAACTATATAATAACGGGGACCTAATTACCATTTTGGACCAAGCGAGAGGTAGTGTGGTAATGCGTGCATTTTTGTATATATATATATATATATATATATATATATATATATATATATATATATATATATATATATATATATATATATATATATATATATATATATATATACACTAACTATTACTTCCCAAATCCCCAACTACACATTTCTCGCAGGAATGTCATGTTTACAAATTTGTTTTTCCTCAAACTGTTGTTAACTGGTAAACCTATGTCATGAACAATTAGTCCCAATTTAGAATTAAATCATGTTTAGGAATAAAAAATAGTTTAACAACACATTTCTCTTCATGTTTTGTACAAAAATCTCCAGGTTTGTGGTCTTTTACCAGCCATAAGGATGAAAAAGCAGTTTACACCAGGACACATCATCGCTGAACCACACAGAATAAGTGACAACCTTTACACATCACTAGTGGGCCAGATAACCCAAATAATATGGCATGTAAGACACTCAACCAAAAGGTGTGTATTCAGCATTAATTAACACGCAAAAAACACTTTTCAGTCATCGTCGTCAAACTTGATCTTCTTTCCCTGGAACGCCAGGATTTGTCCTTGCTGCTCCTTCCTTTTCTTACTGGCCTCCCAGGATGGATGCAGTGCCTGCTGTGGTGCATGATGGGAAAAGACACCCCCACCCCCACCCCTGCGATCATTGTGCCTTGCACCATCACCTCTGCCTCGCCCCCTCCCTCTGCCGACAGAGGGAAAGCCCTTCTCTGACGACCCAGGATGTCGGCCCTTTGACTCGGAATTTCTTTCTGCGCCTTTCTCTTGCTTTTGGAACTTGGGTTGTTTACTAAAATCTCTATTTTGGCCGCTCCCACCCCTTGGTGTCCCTTGGCCCCGAAATCTATCTCCACCTCTCCCTCGGCCTGCGCCTCGGCCCCCACCAGGTTTAGAGAGGGATGAACAGAAAACGGACTGAAGCGAGGTCGCTTTGGACTTCAGCCGGGACTCCAGCTCATCAAGTTCACTCTGGACCGGGTCCGAACTCTTCGCCTCGTGCCCCTTGTCGGCCTTCTCCTCCTCTGCACTTTTCGGCTTCTTCTTCTTCTTCTTGTATTTGCTCACTTTTCCAACAAAGAAGCCGTCATCGTCGCTCTCCTCGGATTGGGAGGACTGCTTGTTGAAACGTTCCTCTGTGCTGTCGTCAAAGTACTCCTTCTCTTCATCCTCCGAGGACTCGAAATCGCTCTCTTCCTCGGCCTTCTTCTTCTCAAGCACCTCAGGTGCAGACGTGAGATCAGGTTTCCTTTCTGCACCTTTGCTTTGAGGTGTAGTTTTTACGCTGTCCTTTCCTTCACTACTTTTCAATGATGCTGGTCTTGCATCCTTAGACTCTGGCACTGCTTTCCTTGGACCGTCAGCATCCTCGGCGGAGGGAGTTGCTTTTACCGTTTCCTTTTCAGCTTCAGCAACGGTTGCATCTTTAGTCTCTTTAAGAATCCCATCTCTTTCCTCGTGGTCTACGATTTCCCTTTGTTTACCCGCGATGTCCTCTTCTTTCTCACTCTTTCCCTCTCCCCTTTTGTCCGGCGACTGCGGAGTCACCTTCCCAGCTTTGTTTTGCACTTTTTCCTTCCCTCGCTGCTTCCCGCCGTTCACCCGCTCCGCTTTGAAGGCTTGCACGGCAGCTTTGATGTTCTCAATCTTCTTGTTGAACTGAGGGTGGGTGGCGATCCGCGCTGTGGCCCGGTCGGAAATAGTCGACTTGGGGTTTTTACACACCTGTTCAAAGTTGAGATTCTTTTGCAAGGCTGTCTTGGTCACCTGGCAACAGGGGGAGAATCAGTTCATCCGATTAGACATAGAGCTGAACGATATGAAGAAGAAGAAAAAAAATCAAATATCACTATTTTTTACCAAATACATCAATGTCGATATTGCGGCGATAGTGTAGGGTTGACTATTGGTGCTTTCAGGAAATATTTACACAATGAGAGTTTTGAGAAATAATCACCAATAATGTGGATACAATCAGTAAGTGGTTAAAGGCAAATGATAAAACAGCTAGTAAGTCTGGTTAAGTTCAGAAAATGACATCACTTTACTCAGTTTACTGTAATGCAGCCTTTGAAACCAGAAAAAGACAACACTTGTGTCATATCATGATTAGGGATGGGCTCTCGAGGCCCGGTTCCAAATTTCTTAAAACCCGAAAATCAATAAGGTCCGAGCTTATCAATACTGCTATCGAGTAGGGCTGCACGATATGAGGAAAATATCTAATTGCGATTATTTTGACTGATACTGCGACTGCGATATGATTGGAGGGAATGATCGTTTTTAAGTCACTATTCTCATTGAAAATTATTGACACTGAAAGAAATTGAAATGATTATAGTGTGAGTTTTGGGAGGGTCTGTACCAAACCAAGATTTGTTTCTTTAGTCTGTAGGTTAGGATTTGTAGGCTGGGACGTCTCTGCAGCACCACAATAATTTATTTTAGAATGGTTTGACACATATTTTGCCTTTAACAAACGTTGCACCCCCCTGCAATTTGGATATTGCACTAGTCCATATTGCGATTTCGATACAATTGAGATTAATTGTGCAGCCCTACTATTGAGACTAGTGGATCATATAACGGTATGTCTAAAAAGAGATATGTGCGCAAACCGGAAACATTATTTACGAGCACAGTGTGCGCGTACCAAGACCATAGGTAAAGCCTAGCCCCCCCCCCCACCGCAAATCATTGAAAACATAGTCGGACTGGCAATAAAAGCAATAATAGTTCTGTTAAGATTAAGAATTTGTCGTCTCGTCTTTTCACCAAATAATAGAAAAGTATCGATAATGGTATCGATTAGGGCTGCACAATTAAACGCAATTTTATCGAAATCGCAATATGGACTTAGTGCAATATCCAAATCGCAGGGGGGGGGGGAGGCAATATTTGTTAAAGGCTAAATATGTGTCAAACCATTCTGAATGAAGTACTGTGGTGCTGCAGAGACGTCCTGGGCCTACGAATCCTATCCTACAGACTAAAGAAAAACATCTTTGCTTGGTACAGATCCTCGCAAAAGATTACCAATATTTAATTTTTTATATTTTTCAATGAAAATGAGAATAACGATACAAAATTGATCATTCCCTCCAATATTGTGAATCATGTCGCAATTGCAGTATCAGTCAAAATAATTCGCAATTAGATATTATCCTCATATCGCGCAGCCCTAGTATCAATAAAGACGCGGATCATTAAGCAGTCTCGAAAATGGTATCAATATCAATAAAAATTAATGATCCCCATCCCTCCTCATGATATAACGATATCCAAATGTTAAGACGATATCTAGCCTCATATATCGATGGCGATATAATATTGATATATTGCCCGGCCCTAATTAGACATTTCACCATTTTCAGTACATCTTTCACTTATTTGAATTTGTACTGAGAATATTGAGGAATAAAGCACTCCAAAAAGAGGGGACAAACAGAAACCTACCAGGTCTGGTGAGAGGACCTTCATGGCGTGGATCTCGTCCAGCAGTCTGGTGGCTCTCCTCTGATTCCTCTCAATTTCCATATCCGTCCCTTTCTTCTTCTTCAGGGCACTCATCTGTCGTGTCAGCTTCCGGATGACCAAAGCCCTCACCCTCTTCACCTCCTTCCTCATCCTCACCACCTCGTTGTTGAGGTTCAGGCCCTCATTCTGCTTTTTCTCCTTTTTGGGGGGTTGAGCAGGCAATTGGACGGTTTTCTCAACTGTATCTGAGGCCTGTGGCGCCGCTTCTTCTTTCTTTTCGTCCTGTTCTTCATCATCTCCATCTTCTTCTTCCTTAACATCTCCAGCGTCATCTTTTCCTTCTTTCTCCTCTTCCTCGATCTCTTCTACCTCCTCCTCCTCTTTTTCCTCAGCAGATGGAACCGTTTTCTCTACCTTATCCATGGTATATATATTATCTGTTGAAACATGAGCCCATCTTTGATTGATATCTGACTGTAATTCACTTATTCTCACCGACAACTATCTATATAAGAACTATATTATTTCATAAAATAGTCTAACACAGTAAAAACAGTACATACACCTATACACACATACATACATATACATATACATATATATATATATATATATATATATATATATATATGTACACACACACTTACATACATATACACACACATATATATATATGTCAAAGTTACATCCATACTTTTTCAGGAGACCAGAAAACCAAACTTTTTTTTATCGATCGAGTTTGATCATTAAAGACGTGTCCTGCAGCATCAAAACTCCCCCCCAAAAAAACATTCGTATTACACCACGGACTTGATATGAGATTTGATGATGTGATGTCGCAGCTGAATATACTTTAGACAAAATGCATCTCTGCTGAGGGAGCAAAATGTGGTTAAATGCCTGACTGCCAAACAAACGTGGTTGAGCCAGCATGGATAACGTTTACCACACGTACTGTGTATAAAGGCTTATTTGAAGTAACAATGGCGTTAACATAACAAACTGCGGGCGCATTAACTTAAATAAGATCTATGTCACCCGTCATTGTCCCACTTACCGTTCCGAAGTAAATAGAAAACGTTTAAAATTGAGAGAAACGTCTCGACTCTTAGGGGGCAGCCATGTTTGTTTCCTACGCCTCCGTCCGATGACGGCATGACGTCAAGCGTCACAGCAAGGGGACGCAGCTTGTCGTGAAAAGGGGAGGGCCTTCAGCGGACTGTTTTTATTTATTTCTTTGTTTCATGTGCATAAAACAACAACAATGGTGGATAATTGAAGAAGTGTGAATATTATGATGAGCGAATGACATTTCCGCTTCCAGTTACCAGACCGATATCACAAGTGAATCAACAGGGGGAGGATGAAGCGGCGCAATGCGGACTGCAGCAAACTCCGACGGCCGTTAAAACGGAACCGAATCACCGAGGGTATATATAGCAGGTACAAAAAAGGGGCTGGAGGGACGTTATTGTATAACAATGGCGCCTCTCTGCATATGTCAAGACAGGGCTGCGAGGCTACGCTACATTCACATTTAGGCACGCTTTGATTGGAGCTACACAACGAGCTAACGTTAAATGAATATGCCCGCATATTGTCAAAATTATAGGCCTGACGTTACCGTTACTTGTGTGGTATTTCGTACATTATTGTTTCTGGCTTGGTAACGGTTAGTTACATTCAAATTCTGGCTAAATTAAAATGAGCGGTGGCCGTGACTCTGTGGGATTTAATAAGTATAAATTGTAACACATTCCGCAAAATGGAAATCCGTTCAGCTAATAAAAAAAAAAAAAGAGAGAGAGAGAGAGAGAGAGAGAGAGAGCGTGAACTTGTGAGAATAAAGAACAGCAGCGATGTCCGATGCGCTCGTTTTGACGTCCGGGGTGATGCCGACGGCGGGGGGGGCGGGTCTCACCTGTGCTTTGTCTGGCAAAGGTCTAGCTACATTTAAATAACGTTAACTTAACACCAAGGAAACGATAACCACCAAGTCATCCGGTCTAGCTCGAACATGTAAAGATTCCAGCAGATAAGATGTAATATCAAAATAGCATATGTCTTTTCCTATTGATTGATTTGATGATGACAAGAAAGCAAAAGAAACCAGCTGTGCTGGAAGCAACATGTCCAGACAGTCACTGTACATACCATGATACATACTCTATCTATATATCTATCTATCCTCATCTCTCTCACTAGTTGTGTTTGATAATAGAAACACATTGTTAGACTTGTTGGGAATATCTAGATTTGTATTTATGGTCAATGTTGCAGTGTTGAATAGGCATTTATCTGCCTTTTTAAATCTAGTAAGAGCTCGAGGTAACACTCTGCAATCACACTGGAGACGTGGCTCTTATACGTATGGGACTGTTGTATAAACCTGATTCTTGTCACGATAAACCTCATTTAGTCTCCCTCTTTGTTTTCTTTCTTGTGGCTTTCTTTTTAACCTTTTTTTTTTTTTTCCCCTCCATGTTTATTTCTTTACCTTGTCTTCTCCCGCAGTACCTTCCTGTACCTGAAGTTCCTGGTAGTGTGGGTTTTAGTTCTGCTGGCCGACTTTGTTCTGGAGTTCAGGTTCGAGTACCTGTGGCCTTTCTGGCTTTTCATACGAAGTGTCTACGACTCCTTCAGATATCAGGGACTGGTAAGAGTGTGTTTATATATGACCCCCCCCCCCCTTTTCCACCAGACATTAACTTGCATGTTATTTCCTAAGCTGGAGGTGATTTGAATAGCTAAACAAAAAAAGATGAAATGCTAACAATGTATACTTTATTAATCCCGCAAGGGGGGAAATTACAATGTTTTCACTCTGTTGTTATTACACACATTACACACAGGCCTGGATTACACACACATGCTCAGTACCTATACATGCACTAATGGAGAGATGTCAGAGTGAGGGGAGCTGCCCATGGAAAGGTGCGCCGAGCAGTTGGGGGGTTTTGGTGCCTTGCTCAAGAGCACCTTAGCAGTGCCCAGGAGGTGAACTGGCACCTCTCCAGCTACCAGTCCACCACCAGTCCGCAACCCTCCGGTTCCCAACCCAACTCCCTACTGACTGAGTTACTGCCACCCCCCTATGCATCTCAAATCTACACAACGTATACAATCAAAATAATAACAGTATGTACTGTACATGGATGCAGCAGAGAAACCCTCAAGCCATTTAGGATTAAGGTAGATGTAAGGAGCCACATATTGTATGCTGTTTATCGTCTCATTTATATTATTTATTGATTATTATATTGGGCACTTATATTGTAGGTGGTGGGCGTTTTCATCGCAGTTTGAGCGGAAGTGATAACGTATTTGTTTGCTAACACCTGTTCACCTGTTGGTTTTTTGGGCTTTGACAGAGAGGAGGGGGAGCCTGGGGAGCGAACACTTTCTGTTGACCGCCGCACCAACGCACTTATTTCGACTCACAAAGTAACTTTACATTTGGTAACTGCAGTGCTAGTTGTATTTTACGTGTGGAGGAACAAATCATCGCAATACAATCTGGAAGCGCGTCACAGTGTGATGGTGCATCTCTCAGTGTTTAGTGCCTCGCGGCAGCACTTTGTTGGACTGCTTACAGCCGCAACAGTAGATGCTTGTCAAACATGGTAGTGGTGGACGAGGGACCAGCAAGACCAGCTTTTTTGAGTGTGTTTTACAGTGTAATAGGGGCATGCGTGTACGCACATGCCTCTACATAAACTACTGTATTTATGCACAGTTGTTATGGCATATTTAATTGTCTGTCTCTGTCTCCTACACCTAGGCGTTCTCTGTGTTCTTTGTATGTGTGGCGTTTACGTCAGACATCATCTGCCTCCTCTTCATCCCTGTCCAATGGCTGTTTTTCGCTGCCAGCACCTACGTATGGGTCCAGTATGTCTGGCACACAGGTTAGTCTAAGTTTAATTTTGTGTGTGTGTGTGTGTGTGTGGACCCTTTATATCTCTGCCAGCAAAACAGCCACTTTCACCTGAAAGACTCACAAGAAAATTCATAGCTGCCAAGTTTCTTTAGTGCCAGACTCAAGAGGGTGAATTCTTTTTTTTGTTCTTTCTTTTTTCTCATCTCTTACTTTCACGCAGAAAGAGGAGTCTGTCTACCCACTGTATCGCTGTGGATCCTGTTTGTGTACATCGAAGCGGCCATACGGTTCAAAGATCTGAAGAACTTTCACGTAGACCTGTGTCGACCCTTTGCTGCTCACTGGTAAACGTCATAGTAGAGTCTTCTGTCAATGCCCTATCATTTCTTTCTTTGTAATGCCCGTGATAAACAGTAAAGAAACTCAGGATAAAATGGCAGATGATTCTATATTTATTTCCTAAAAAATATATATATAAAGGATACCCTTATAGAAATAAGTTTGCTTTGTGTTTCTCTTCGCCTCCAAGTATCGGCTATCCAGTGGTGACTCTGGGCTTCGGCTTTAAGAGCTACGTTAGCTACAAGATGCGGCTGAGGAAACAGAAGGAAGTGCAGAAGGAGAACGAATTCTACATGCAGCTCCTACTGCAGGCTTTACCGCCAGAGCAACAGATGCTGCAGAGACAGGAGAGGGAGGCAGAGGAGGGTGAGATATACACACACACATGTTGAAGCTCAAAACTTAGGCTATGTTTAGACGGAAACGATCTGAAGAGAAAACGCAAGAGTGGCGTTGCGTTCTCACTTTCTATTCCGCGTTTAGACGAGCGTTTGGGGGGGGGGGGATCTGCGTGCATATGGTGACGCAAAAGTGTTTGAAATTCGATGTAGTATGCAGGCGGCTAGGTGGTAGTGTGAAGCCCTGCCGCACACCACCACCAAGTCCGCACGCCTGCGTAGAACCTTCCTCCTACTTCTCTCCCTTGTAGCGCGAAGCGAACAACAGAAGCGGACAATTTTGTCTGGACAGACGAGGAGGTGGAGTTATTGCTTCAGACAATGCACACACACACACGCACGGCACACACACACTCGCAAGGTGCGTTTTTACCCTTTAGACGAGAACGCGACGGTGGAGCGTTTTTAAGATTTCCACTCTGGAGGGTGGTTTCACTTTTTTGCGTTTCTGAGCCCAGAAAATGCCGTCGCCGTCTAAACGAAAGGCAACTTCTGATAAAATATTGTTACGTTTTCACCTGCAAGCGTATTCATGTAAACAGGGCCTTATTACGATACAGAAAATGAGAAATTCTCCATCAAAATTGTGCTGGCAGCAGTACACTCATGGACAGGGAACAAAGACGGTGATGGGTTGGCCATTTACTATCACGTAATGCTGTGGTTGGCCTGCTTTGCTCTCAAACAACAAACAAACATGGAAGCAGATCAGACTTACCTTTTCACGAGGTCTCCTTCCGGATGTTTTGTCCGCACTAGAGTTCGACCACCAGCTTGAAACAACCCGAGTCAAACGTTCAAATGCACCAGAATTAAGTTGATTGCGCCAAACAGGTTAGGTGTGAAAGGACCCCAATAAGGTTTTCTGTCTATTTGGAAGTTAATAGAGTAATCCTGTAACAGCCTGCTGGCAGGAAGCTGTTGTCAGGAATGTTCTCTTTTTAGACTCACACTTAATCATATTATATATAGTATATATATAGTCTATATTTATGGTCATAAATGCTCCCAGTGTGCTGTGGAATTTGGTTGATTGTGTCCAGTAGGTTTGTATGGTCTTCTAACGCTGCCTACATTTTCTCTCCTTCAGCTGCTTTAGCGAAAGGGATCTCCGAGGTAGAACCCGCAGTTATAGCCCAAAACGGAGCACCTCCTGGAAAGAAAAGCACTTCAGTCCCGCTACCAGAACTGGAGTACCGGGAAAAAGGGAAGGACAGTACTATTAAAGAGCGCGAGGGCAAAAAACAAAACACAATCGGAATCAATAACAACAGTATTATACACACACTGGACTCCAAACTACAGGAGACAGAGTACATAGAGAACTACGTCGGCGCAAAGAGACTGAATAACGAGCTGGCAGGAGAGAACACACACGCCGATGCCACCACCAACACACACTCCGCTTCTAAAGAGGAAATTGGGGGGACAGGGAAGAACTACAAAAATGGCAGCGGAGGTGGGGGTAACCTTTCCAACTCGTCTCCACGGAATCACAGTTCTTCAAATGGCAGCGTGCCGCCAGGTCCCTCAAGCAATAAGAACGAGAAGAAGCAGAAGGGGGCAGGGAGGGGGCAGAAGGACCCAGCGGAGAACTGCATCCCCAACAACCAGCTGGGCAAGCCGGACGCTCTCGTACGGTAAGACGCACACCATCGCACTGTTTCACGCACCCACTATTCTTCTGATTGGGCATCTTGTTGCTGCTCTGTGCAGTTATAAAAAAGGGCTGGGTATCGTTCAAATTATTTTTAATACAGATAGGGCTGGGCGATATGGAGTAAATCAGATATCACGATATTCTTGACCAAATACCTCGATATTGATATTGTGGCGATATTCTAGGGTTGAAAATTGGTTAAAGCACCAAATATCTTCACACTTAGATTTTAGATAAATCATCATCGGTAATGTGGACATAATGTCTAAGTGGGTAAAGGCAAATAATAGAACAGCTAGAACAGGCTGGTAAGTTCAGAAAAGTACATCACTTTACTGTAATGCAGCCTTTAAAACCAGGAAAAGACAACACTTATGACATATTACAATATCCAAAATCTAAGACGATACCTAGTCTCATATCACGATATAATATTGATATACTGTATCTTAGGAGGCAACTCGCTCTGTGCCTGAAAAGTATCAAATTCGGTAGCCAGGCCTAGTTATAAATGTCATCCAACATCTGTTTTACTGTATTTTCTTGCTTTCTTTTTCACTTTTCCACTTTATTGACGGATACAAGCCAATACCACTTTGCTAACTCTTGTGGTCATGACCTTCCATACAATAATGAAAGAGTGCTTTCTATACCGGACTAGCTACAGAAGAATTGTTTGCCTCTGGATGAAGTCGCCTTTCCTTTTTGTTTCCCGAAAGGCTGGAGCAGGACGTAAAGCGACTGAAGGCAGATCTTCAGGCCAACAGGCAGTTGGAGTCGGAGCTGCGGAGTCAGCTTTCCTCTCTGAGCAGCCAGGACCGCAGCCTACGCTCTGAACTGGGCCAGCTCCGCCAGGACAACGAGCTGCTACAGAACAAGTGGGTACATGACACACACACACACAGAGTATGCTGTGGGCTACTCACCTAAACTCTGACAACAGTCTTACTTAAGTTGTTATGCAATAAATATCATCAATCAATCCAAAACAGGTGGAGCATTTTCTTTTACATTTTCACTGTATTTTCATTAGGGCTGCACAATTAATCGCAACTTTATCGAAATCGCAATATGGACTAATGCAATGTCCAAATCGCAGGGGGGGGGCGCAATATTTGTTAAAGGCAAAATATGTGTCAAACCATTCTGAATGAAGTAGCGTGGCGCTGCAGAGACGTCCCGGCCTACAGATCCTATCCTACAGACTAAAGAAAAAAATCTTTGCTCGGTACAGATCCTCGTAAAAGATTACCAATATTTAATTTTTTTTATATTTTTCAATGAAAATGAGAATAACGATACAAAATTGATCATTCCCTCCAATATTGTGAGCGTGCGCCCCATGTAGGCTGAGTTCTTTGCAGCAGCGGCCTAGGCTCGTGCACAGCGCGCACACTATGCTTGTTACACACACAGGGAAGCGCAGCAGCACACAAACATGTAAAAGATTCCAAAATAAAAATATTATGGTGCAAACCCGCCATCACAATAGCAACGCGCCAAGGTCCGAACGCGCCTGGCTTTTAAAGGGAATGGGAGATGACCCTCTGATTGGTTTATTGCATGTTACGCCCAAAACACAGCTATGAATTAATGAAGACACTAAGTACAACCCCTGAAACACGGACCCTTTTTTTCGCCGTCAAACTTGCAAAAGTGGATTTGGACACCTGCGCCAGGCGCTTCACGCCGTACGCTTACATCGTTAAAATAGGGCCCCATAGCGTCATGGTATTGGTGTGTTATCAGTGAACAAACTTGAAGCTTAAACCATTAAAATCTTGACACGTCATAGGTAAGTGATGTTTTATGACTACTACAACGACGAGAAGGCACACAGGGACCGCCATCAGTAGAAGAAGCGTTCATCTCGCGATCCAGCCAGGGTTGACTATGTTCTTCTCCATACTTTAGGCTCCACAGTGCCGTCCAGGCCAAGCAGAAGGATAAGCAGACCATCTCCCAGCTGGAGAAGAGGATAAAGGCCGAGCAGGAGGCTCGCTCGCTGGCTGAGAAACAGCTGGCCGAGGAGAGGAAGAGGAAGAAGATGGAGGAGGCCACTGCTGCCAGAGCCGTAGCATTAGCTGCTGCCACCAGGTACTATGAGCGTATTACCCGTTAACGGCCCTAGTAAATATCAATACAAGAAGAGAAAAAGATCGGTTGCCTTTTCCACTATTAAAAGTGCTGCTTTTCTCTTCTGGCCGACAGAGTGGAGTCGACGGACTCTCTGCGTGGTCGCATCAGAGAGCTGGAGACGGAGTGTAAGAAGCTCAGCATGGACATGAAACTTAAGGAGGAGCAGATTAGGGATCTAGAGGGCAAGTGTCAGGTGAGAAGGAATAACACGACTCATTTTCTGATCAGATAATGCTTTGAATTGCTAAATGTGTGCTTCCTAGGTCATTAAAGAGGTTGCAGAATATTATGTAAATTCTGTGAATGTAATTGGGAATAAGCTCTCATTAACATGCTGCTGCTCTACTGGAAATTCGAACAACAACAACAAATGTGATCACTTTACTAAAATGATATGCCATTTCAGCTGGAGTAATTGATGTAATTAAGTAAATAGGCGCCCTGTGTCTTCTGGCGCATCAAGCATTTAGCACAGCTTTTTTTGAAAATGTTGTTGTTGAAAATAAGACGGTTAAGTCGCTTTTAAATGTCTCTTTCCCATCCTGTCGCATACAGGAGCTGCGGAAGTACAAAGAGAATGAGAAGGACACCGAGGTGTTGATGTCCGCGCTGTCGGCCATGCAGGAGAAGACCCAGCACCTGGAGAACAGCCTGAGTGCCGAGACCAGGATCAAACTTGACCTCTTCTCTGCTCTGGGGGATGCCAAGAGGCAGCTGGAGATAGCACAAGGTAGGGATGCAGCTATCGTTGTTGTGTAATCATTATCATTTCAGATGCTGCAGTAGCCTGGAAATCCTGACCCAAATCCGAAAGATCAAGGGTCTGGCAACGAGTAATGAAAATGGCCCAACTCGAGGGGCGGCACCAAGCATGCATTTGAAAATCTCACCGCACGCAATTGGATAACACTACGACCAATCGCAACAATACACGGGTTGACGTATCCAGAGCGTACCCTCTTGCCGTATCCGGTCGGAAAAACAGCAAAAACGTCCTTCTTTGCAAAGGAACAATTGGAGCGTCGTCTTCTGTTCCTCCTTTAGATAAAAAGCCAAGTCTAACTCGTTCATTGTAGCGACCAGAGCCGTTTCAAACAACTAGTGTTCATCCGTAGCCTTCTTGCAATGTTTACTAATGACTTTGACGTCGCAGCGCTGTCGTCATCTGCTTAGCTCGCCTCTGGCCCCGCCTATATCAGATACACCGATGTGATTGGTGCAGCTCGGCTACAAGGGCATAGTTAATGAGCGTCATTGCTGAATGCCAGAGTGACTCGCTGAGCAAATTCAAATTGTGCTCTCGTGAGAACTCTGGATTTCCTGGGTAATGCTGTAGTATCTGAATGAATGAAATCTTCAGATCGAATGATTTGTCCAGACTATTTCTACAAAAAAAAAAACACACACACGAAATACACATACTTTTGAGTTTGGTCCGAGCATACTATGCGTCAATGGTGCAAAGCTCTTGAATGGAGCGCTTGTCAGAAGTCACTCGTTTGCCAGGGATACATTATCATCTGAAAAGACATAATGTGTCTACAAATGCCCTGAATCAATAAATGCCCTGAATCAATAGTGTGTACGTGTTTGGTTACACCAAGAAAAAAAAATGACCAGAGGGTTGATGAAGAAGACTGATCAGCAAGACATGCTGACGGTGAGAAGGTAGTAAAAGACAGTTTGCTGTTGCTAAGCTTTCTTTGCCAGCGTCAACATCATGTTATCCGAGATTGAAATCTGACCCTAATCATATGTAACCTATTCATGTCTAAACATAATTATTTCTGCTTTTAGAAATGGGGTCGATAACCCAGAGCTATTACCATTACACCACAAAGCCCCAACCGCTAACAGCACTAACCATAGCTCCATGGGATCCAAGTGATTACATCTGAATGTTTACAGAGATCACACGTCTGCTTGTTTGTTTGCTTTGTTTATTTCAAACCAGAACTAAAGTGGTGTGAATATGAAATATGCCAATTATAGAAACACCATATACTTTCTCCCGACTAGAATACGACTAGACTAGAATAAATAGCAAATAAATGAGTCAAGTCAAGAATCCAAAACGCTGAATATGAACATTACAGTATTTACATTACGTTACATGTCATTGAGCTGACGCTTTTATCCAAAGCGACTTACAGTTAAGTGCATTCAACCCTGAAGGTGCAAACTCCAGACAACAAGTAGTAAGTGCAAGTACATTAGCTTTAAATAGGTAACGCTACAAAGAGCCATATCAAAGTGCAGCATCAAGAAATATATAATTTTATATTTTTTTTTCATTCCGACTACACCTTTATCCAAGGTGTAGTCGGAAGAGATGTGTTTTTAGCCTTCGGCAGACGATGCGCAGGTTTTCGGCCATCCTAATGTCAATGGGGAGCTCATTCCACCATTTAGGAGCCAGGACAGCAAACAGTCGGGATTTCGTTGAGTGATTAGTTGTCCCTCGCTGTGAGTTGGCAGCGAGCGGGTTGGCTGATGCAGAGTTGGGGGGTAGGGTTTGACCATGTCCAGGATGGTTTTTTTTTTTTAATTTTTTTTTTAAAGTAAGCTGTTTTTTCCCGAAGAGAGCGGAGGAGCGGTGTAGTGTGAAAAATTGGACATGTAGAATGCGATTGCCGTTTTGACTACATTACATTACGTGTCATTTAGCTGACGCTTTTATCCAAAGCGACTTCCAATGGCTATCTATGTCAGAGGTCGCACGCCTCTGGAGCAACTAGGGGTTAAGGGTCTTGCTCAGGGACACGCTGGTTGATGTATCACAGTGGGAATGTGTCACATCCACTGCGTCACCACCACTATAGTATGGCTGTACAACTTTTAACAGTGGCTACGCATCTTCTCTTTTCAGCCATAGATTTTCACACATTTGTCCAACAGCCCTCTTCCCCTTCAGAAATCCCAACAGTGGGGGTGGCCTCTAGCTCACCCGGTAGAGCGTGCGCCCCATGTAGGCTCAGTCCTCGCCAGCGGCCCGGGTTCAAATCCGACTCGAGGCCCTTTGCTGCATGTCATCCCCCCCCCCCTTCGCTCTCTCTCTCTCTCCCATTTCCTGTCTCTCTTAAGCTCTTCTAAATAAAGGGGAGAAAAAAAACAAAAAAAGGAAAGAATTAGAAATCACAACGGTGAAATGCAGAAATGTTATGTGACGTACTGGACCATATTGAAAATGGAAAATTCAGATCATAACGCATTATATTTCTTCTTCTTTTTGCCGTGTAATTAATAATAGCAGTGTGGTGTGTTTAGTGTAGGATTGTATCCATAATGCCCACCCCAATGCCAATATGAAGGAAGGACTGTCCCCCACCCACAGGAAAGTTACGAGTGATCCGAGAGCTGTCGGGGATTCGATTTGCAAATGGGGCGCTTTCAGAACTCCTGTCCCCCGTTAACTCTTCTCTCAACGCTGTGATATCGATTGTCTTTGTTTGCTCCGTCTCCCCCCAGGCCAGATCCACCAGAGGGAGCAGGAGATCGCCGAGCTGAAGCAGAAGATAGCCGAGGTGATGGCGGTGATGCCCAGCCTGTCCTACTCATCAGACGGCAGCAACCTCAGCCCCGTCGCCCCGCACTACTCCTCCAAGTTCATGGACAATAGTCCCTCCTCCCTGGACCCCAACGCCTCCGTCTACCAGCCCCTCAAAAAGTGACTCTGATACCTACACTTTTTGTCAGACAGAACTTTGTTTCTCGCTTTCCTTTGGTGAAGCTCTCGGTTCCAGTTTGGGTTTATTTTTTTTTAGTTTACCAGCCCCCGCCCGACACTCCAATGTACGACACACACACACACACACACACACACACACACACACACACACAGTGCACACAACCCCTCCCTACATAATGTGTATTTGGCTCTCTTTTTTTTGGTTCTATTATGAGAACTATTCTTTTCAGAGGGTTGTGTACAGTATGACTTTTTTTTTTTGTGTGTGTGTGTGTTGAGTTTTGGGATTTAGCCATTAGACAGCGTGATCTGCTTGAACGGGGAGAAAGGAACACAAAATCCTGTTGGCCAAGAGCCGCCATCCATCGCTTCATGTCCGTCTTCTTTTGGTGTCAGTATAACACCCCCCCCCCCCCCAGAGCCATATCTTCTTCTATAGTGAACTAACACACAGACGTTTTCATTTAAAAACAATTGGCTTTTCCCGAGGGTTAAGACCGAAGACTGCTCAGTTTGAGGCTGAAAATCACCTGTAAAGTAAAGCCCACTGAGAGATACATGAATGTAAAACTATTCATGTTTTTATCTTAAAATCAGTGTTCGTTTGTTTTGCAGTGTTTCAGTTCAGTTATGAGAATGTACGTTTTCTTCTAAAATAGATAGATATTGAACAGATAAATTGCTGTGTTCTTCAGATACTCCCAATACAATGTATCCTCGAAATGCTGGAATAGCAAAGTCTCCAGGATTATCAGTCAGTGGATGAAGCAGATGTAGTTCTGTCCTAATAATAATAAAAACAATATATATATATATATATAAAAAATGCTACTGCTAGATTTGACCTGGCACTGCCAAAATGTTAACGCTCACCTGTTTGCTGCAGACACCTTTTCCTCTCCCTCTGGACCAAATTAGAACGCGTTAGGCCATATCGTTCGCTGGATTTATTGATGTCGAGGTAACTAACTGGTCGTTACCATTATTTGCAGATTTTACAGTGCCTTGCAGTTTTTTCTTTTTCAACATGCAGAAACAATCCTGCCATCCTGGGATTGAAACGCATCAAGCTTCAAAGCTGTGTCTCATGCAGCCTGGAGTTCATTCAAGAATTCTCACAGTATTCAAAAATTAAGTGTCACCTCAGACGCGTTTTTTCTTTTCTTTTCTTTTTTTTTTTAACAAGTCGATCGCAATGTTACAGGCTTAAAAGGGAAAACGTAACACTGGACATTGTACACACGTCATTTCACAGTGACACAGTCTTGGTACGCCAAACACCAACCAAACTGATTGTCTATTATCATGCCCTAGAGTTGGCATTTAGTTGTTTACAACAAATGTACATTAACTTACTGAGGAATGTTTTCTTTGTTTTATTTCATTTCAGTTTCTTAAGTGCCGCATGTTTGGTGTGCGGTCTCTCCATCCATACTTTGATCGATGTAGCTAGCCTAATGTTTGCAGACGAGTGCTGTTCTTTCTTTTGTCATTGGAAACTATTGGAATGGTGTTGTGTTTACAAGGTTCTAGGCTGATCATGGTGAAGCAGCAAGGCGGTCAGTTGGACTAATTGTGTTAGTCACACATTTATTTATTTCTTACAGACTTTTTATTTTATTTTTATTTTTTTATTGAGTGGCACCTCCTTGATATTTCCCATCATATTCAGTTGATTTCCTATATTTTCTGCCAGGAAGGATTCTGTGAATGTGTTGTGTTGGGGGGGAAAAGGTAACCCCCCGTAAAACCATTTGACCATGTTGTGCTGTCATGTTGCCTACCTGGAAGAAAACAAAAGAAAAAAAAAGTATTGTTTGTGGATCGCTCTGGTGTTGTGAATTCAGTTCTCAAGTTGCTTTTATAAGTTTGTGTAGAAGGAAGAGAAGGTAAAAAAAAATTAAAAAAAATTGCTTTGTTTAAACTTTTCATTGCTCCACCATGTTTGTTTTCTTTACTCCAAGTGATGGTGGCTGTGTCACACTTTTCACTTTGGCCATCACTATTAAAGAAAGTCTTGCTGGTGGCAATGCAAGCTGTTCAATCTTTGTAAGTGTCATGATCTGTGTGTCTAGTTTTCATCCCCCCCCCCCCTGAAATAATGACTGCGTGATGCACAACATTTGGGATGTGAAAACAAAGAAACTTAATGCCTGAGGACAAATTAGAAAAGACCTTGTGAGAGTACAAATTTACTTTTTTACCTTAAAAGGTGCCCTGCCACACAAAACCGTTTTTACTTTTTAATATGTTAGGTCCATTATGTTTTTATTATGTGGTGAATGTGAAAATGAACTGCTACCTCCTCTGTCAGCTCTAGCCACTGAAAAGAAATAAGCGGAGAAATCAGGCCAATTACAAAAGCTGGTCAGTCTGACATCATGTTGCCTGAGCTCATTACTATTAATGAGCTCGCCCAGTTGCGCTGGGTAAAGGATGCTGATAGCCAGGCTCTCATTGGCTAGCTGTTAGCCAATCAGAGTCAAGCAGCTTAGCTCGTTGAATATTAATGAGAACTGGCACAAATCGAGCTGAGTCTTCCTGCAGGCTTTCTATACCACGCTAGAATGGCTTGAAACAAGGTAACCAAGGCATTTTTTTTTCCACAAAAAAATGTTACAGAGTCCATGGTAGAACTTCAGACATTACCACAAACTAATGAAATACGTGTGGCAGGGCACCTTTAATTGCCAGATTTCTCAATTCAGAAGTTGCATGTATTTCAACGTAGCCAACAACTTATACACGTTTCAAGCATTTAGTTTATCTTGTCACCTCCCAGACCTGGGGCTCGTTTCAGACAGCAGGTTTAGTGAAAACTCTGAGTTTGTCAACCCCGAGATGAGGGAAACTCAGATTTTTCTGTTTCAGAAAGGGAGGTTAATCAAACCTGAGAGAGAGGGGTTACTCCAGCCCGTTTCAGAAAGAGAGGTAACTTTACCTCAGTCATATGAGTCCGTGAAACTAACCCGGTCGGGAGCAGGTTTATGGTCTATGTTAAACGCTATGTTTAACGCATTCAATTGTTAGGAAGACAAAACAACCAAATAGGCCTTTTTTTCATAGAAATCCTCAAGTTACAGAGCTGTTTTGTCATACAGGTTCTATTTAGGCCTATGCGTCTGTGTCATAATGAGTTGACATAAATGTTAGGTACATTTTTCAGCTGCTCAGGTTCAGGAAGATAACGCTGTACAAGCTCTATTCATGTCATCTACTTAGACCAAAAGAGTACTAGACTGCTTAGACTTAAAGAGAGAACATAGAAACATACATCAATACATATTAAAGTCAGAAAATGCATGTTTTTCTTTATTATGCCATGTAATGAAATAACAACATTCTGAAATAATTGTCAACAAAATAGGTTACAATAGAGGAAACGTATGCTCAAGCTGTGCTCATATACAGTATGAAATAAAAAAAAAAATCCACACGAATTAGGAAATAACATAATGAAAATGAATGTGTGGTGTTTACTTAGTATGTATTTTTTTTCGTATCACCTGAACGCTCTCTAATGTCCCATTAAACCCAAATGCAGCATAACTTCTCTGGTGGGCTTGTTGCTTGTTCACGTGCGCTGACCTCATAAATAGCGGGATTTCTGACAGCACAGGAAGGCACCACAAGTCCATCCTCCCCATCAGCAGTCTGGTCAGAATTTCTCCTGCGAGACTCACCAGCAAACTTCATCGACTCGATCACCACCGCATTTTAACACCGACATGGATGCCCTCAAGTCGGCTGGGAGAGCTATTATCCGGAGCCCAAGTATGGCGAAACAGTCCTGGACTGCCGGCAGACACAGAAGTAAGAAGCAGTTGGTTAACTTGACAGAAAAGCGTAGACACAAGGGTTTTAACCTTTACATTTTCACCTAGCCAAAAGTTGACTTTTGCTTACCGCTGTCCCCATTTTACTTTAAACACCCAAATGACGCACATTTAACGTTACTTTTGTGAGCTGACTTTACCAAAGTTTAGCGTTTTGTTTCAAAACCGAAACGTTGCGAAATAGTATTACGTTGCCCCGGTGTTGGACCGTTGAAGTTACCGTTAATGTTGACATATTTTAACTTGCGTAGGTAGTAACGTTACGTCTCATTTTATTTGACAAAGGGATTAAAAATGCTACTTTTTAAATAAGCGATTTATTTTCTTCTTTTTTTTCTGGTATTTTCTTCTGTTTTGTGCAAAATATGTACTTTATCCCATGGAGATTTGGTTTACATTGTTGTTTATCCTGTTTCAGGAATGTTCCGGAAATAATTGTTATTTTGAAACCAGGCAGAATGAAGTAGACCACAACACCAACATAAACTGGTGCTGTGACAAATCATGATGTTTATTGAAAAACATTTTTTTTTTAAGTTATCTCACCCTCAACGGTATACTTTAATCACCTGTTTTTAGGAGCAGTGCCTTGTGTTGCTTGTTCTTTTACTGACTACAGCAGTCTTTTGGATTTGTGGCTAATCCCAACCTCCCAGAACCCCTTCCAAAGAGTGCAGAGGTCAGGGTCAGTAATACTAGGATTTACAGTTTTTTTTTGTTTTTGTTTTTTTGTCTTGCTCAAGGGCCCTTCAGTAGGTCAGGGACTTGCCCCACACTGCAACATTAACATGAAACTCCCTTTAAAGCACTCTGGTGACCATTGTAGGACTCAAGGGCCACTTTGTAAGATAAATCTCACTTGATCCTGGCTGTAAAGTTCTGGGGAGTGACTGGGTGGCTTAGACAGGCTGAAAGCGCCCCTGCCTGTAACCATTAGGGCAAGCCAGGAATGCTGCGAGTCAGTCAGTGCAAGGTTCCTGTTTGCTTGAGTTCAAGCAGGTCTATTTTAAATTCCGTCAGAGAGCCTATCGCAAAGCCTATATGATCATTAGAAAATACACTGGATTACATAAATATCCTTCCGTTACTATATGTAAACTTAGCTCACCTGGAAAAATAGAAAAAGGCCTCGGGAGTTTGAGATACACTCTTGCATGCAGACATATATCTTGCTAGCACATTTCTGTGTTAATGGATGACGGTCAGATGTTAATGTATTTACTTTACTAGCAGTGCCTGCAGTCACATGGGCCAACCTTTGTCACTCTAAATGAGATCAATACAAATTGATAATTCCATGGAATATATTTGCAATACATGACCGATGTACTGTAAACATGTCCTGTTAGAACGCCCGACTGTAAACAATCGGAAAGCACAGTTCCTGCATGCACAACCCGCGTGGAGCGCTTTGCACTGTCCCTTTTTTTTTTTTTTTTAACACAGAATCCTGTAATAACTTGGCATTTAAATGTTAAACCCAAACTCCTTTTTTTATTTATTGTAAAGGTTTTAAACCAGCCTGTTTTTTTTAAATCCAGTGAAATGTTTCTAATTTATCCGGACTCAGGTGTTTTTTTTTTTTTTGTTTTGTTGCTATTTTTTGGGAGAGGCATTGTTACTTTTGTTGGGCTCTTACTTTGATAATTGGTTAAAATTAAAGCTTCCTGTGAATGCAGCTAGTGACCCACTTGTTAAAGAAGAATTGTAGTATAGATTACCAGGTCTTCTATAGAGTGCAGGGCACACATTCCTCACCACCGCTGACCCATGTCGGACTTCCAAGTCTTACTCCAGCCTATGGGACAAAGTCGGGATCAACCTACATTTTTGTATCTTTTCAGGGGTTGACCAGACGGCAAAGCAACAGGGCTGTTGCACCTGAGGTCCAGCATTTCACACAGATATTGCCATTGATGGGGCTCTATTGGCTTAGACGTTCAACTTCACATCCGCCTACTGTGAGTGAGTTTGCATTGAGGAGAAACCTATTGAAGCGTATGGGGACTACGCCTTTTTTTTTTTTTTTTTTTTTATTTTTTTTTTTTTTTTAAATGGCAAAGGCCTCCCCCGCTCCTAATCCACTTCTCTGCTCTCGTTGCCCCGGTTTGGTCGCCCTAGACGAACCTCACCGGCACACTGCCAGTGTCGGGGACCAGCCAGAGGGTGCTTGTATGCAGCAAAAGAGCCTTTTCTCTTGGGACCTTCTCAAATAGAAGCATGTGATAATGCCAGCACACACTCGTGGTCCCTTTTTGGCAAATCATTGCCACAATGGCAATATTTCCATCTGATTTATGAAGTCGTTATTTCACTTAAGCATGACATTTGCTCTCCACGTAGCTCTTCTACTTCGGCGAGGATTCTGCTTATGGATTAGGCTTTTCCCCTTCTGTTTCCACTGTTACTCTCCCACTATCAGTCAGACGCTCTGCTGCCAACGTGGTCTTTTTGATGGCTATAAAAAAAACAGTTGAATGTAACTTTTCCTCCATAACGTCTAGAACCAAAACCCTTCTGGCAATAAGAACCATACATGGGATTAATGTACTGTATTTCTCCCTGGTCTCAGATGCAGGAGGTGGTATCTGACGCAATAGGCTAGATTATTCAGACTCAACCTTGTTTTCTGATTAGATGTGCTTTAAGGCCACCAGTCAGACTCTGAGACCGCAAGGCTGGCTTCCAGGCCTGGTAGGATGGAGTCTGTTTTGCATTGTAACAGTTGTGGAAGTTGGTCTACTTTTGAATTCAGCTCTTACATTTCAGCCTGATAAGTGAACTTGAGGCTAAATGCCTCCGAAATGTTTGTTTAACTTTTTGCAGCTGCAGAGACTTCCAGACAAACACGTTATCACTTTCTTTTTTTTTTTTTTTTTTTTTTCCTGCATCCATCCGTAGAATCCCGCACTTCACCTCCGATGAATTTGGATTCCTTGAAACCTGATTTTTGGAGCTGTGTGTGGATGTAGATCATTGGATTTAAAAGAAGTTAAATGGTGACAGAAGTTGTTTTTATAAAATAAAAAGGTTATGTGGCTCAGAGTCCTGGATGGGCCCTAAGTTGTAGGGCCATACTTGGTGGTTTCCACAGCGATTCAGTGTTTGGTGGAGACACACAAATCAGCCAGAGCGTGAATTGCCTGTCAGTTGGACCCTTTTGGATCCGCACGTTTGCTGTCGCAGTGTTCAACAAAGGCTTTTTTTTTTTGTTTTTGTTGTTGCACTTTGATACATGAAATGGATATTCCTCCATTAGTGTTGGACTTGATAGATGACTAGGGAGCTGAGGACTGGGGTGTTCGATCTTTCCTTTTCCCCTCCTCTCTTATCCAAGACGAGGCAACTCTTTTTATTTATTTTTTTATTTTTTTCCATTCTCCTAACATTAACAGACGTTGAGGTTGACTTGTATTTACAGCAGGGTCAGATGGTTTTACTTGGTCTCGGTTCAAACATGAACACAGCTGTTTCCTCTCAGGTGTCCCAGTTGCTGACCTTTTGATCACAAAGCCCTCCCTAATTCTCTGGCTGAGCAGTGCCTGGTACTGTATTTTTTTTTTTTTTTTTTTTTTTTTTTTTGGGAGCGTGCCTACAATTCCCACAGCCCTGTTCCCACATTAACACTAACCCTTAACCCTAACATAGGGTTGTGATAACATAGGGCCTAATTCTAAGAGAAATCTTAGAAATGTGGGAACATAGGGCTGTGGGAACATAGACCCTAATTTTCAGTGAAAAAAAATCGTACCCCGTTGTAGGGCCACACTTGGTGGTTTCCACATTTTCAAAAATAAAAGATATAAGGGAATATAATGCAGTAAGGGGCATTTGACATCAGGGACCCGGGCCCGGGTCAGAGTACACTTGACGCCCCCCCCCAAAGTACCATTTTGTTTGATTAGTGGGAACATTGCATTGTAAACACCAACCGTACCAAAACAAGGAAGTGGACTACTATTTAACGAGAGGTTTTTAACTAGTTGTAAAACCGTCTCAACTGCAGGTTGACTGCTGGAAGTCAGACATTTTTTGAGGTGTGTGTGTCAGTGTGTGTGTGTGTGTGTGTGTGTGTGTCCGTGTCTGTCCCAGAGGAGGTAAATGCTTGGAGGATAGATTTCTAGGTAATGGGAGGGGGGTGAGGGGATGTTTTTCTGCTCTTACCTTCCCTAACCCCTCTCCCCTCCTTTTTCGTTCTCTGAGGACATCTCTGTAAACACAGCCAGAGGGTCAGGGCCAACCGGCACCACACACAAATACTGATAAGAAAGGAACTACATGGAGATAGCAGCTGCTCCTTCACCGGTTTACACTCCTCATTGTTTTTCAGGGAACATATGAGGGCTAACTTTTGAACACACAGGTCGAAACCCCTAATGCACTTCTCCGAGGGACATCTTATTATGGTACTTTTGAGAAAAGGAAACTCCCACTTCCCTCTTATCACAGTGTGTCAGATTCCACGTATACTTGCTCCTAACTCTTTGCCTTTTTTATATATTGTCAAGCGCTAAAAGTTGTTTTTGGAGTTGAAATATTTACAGTACCTCTGACCTAGATACCCTGTTTTGCCTTTCCACTTCAGGGAGCGAGCAGATGAAATGTCTGAACTTTAAGTTCAACACGGGTTGTTTACATTTTCCTCCTAATTTGTGTTTTTCTCAAAGCTCTTTGAATGCTCTCACGATCAACGCTATTTATTTTTTGGAACCTGAAGTGGAAAGGGAAGGCAGGCACGTCGTAGCATCTCTGAAACTGTAGCCAACAAATATTTGTGGTTTTTATTTTATTTTTTTTTACTCGACGCATGGGTCCAACGAGAGCGTGGTTAGCAAACAGTTTTCCTGTTGATCAATTGATTGACCCACTTTTCCCTACAAAAAATGTTTCTCCGTAGAGCTCCCAGAGAACTGGACTGACACACGGGAGACCGTCGTAGAGGGGATGACGTTTAACCTTCGTCACCTCGGCATGACTCTAGTGGACCAGGCCAAGGGAGAGGAGCTGTCCGCTGCTGCGGTTAAGAGGATCGTTGCCACGGTGAGAGTTAGGCCTCTTTCACACAGGCTGCATGGCGTGTCTGTTTTTTTTTTAATTTTTTTTATTATTATTATTATTATTATTATTTCGGCTCCCATGTTAACCGGTTAGAGCTTGCACGCTGCCTGCGTGACACGCACGTCTCAGGCGCGCCAAAAACGCGTGCCTGCTACGGTGCAGATCCACTTGTCCGTGCGACGCTTCTGTCGCGTCGCGCCCCGCTCTATTCCTATGGGTGACGTCAAGCGACTTCAACGCTCCTGCAAAGCATTCCGGGAAGGCGGCGCTACATTTGAAAAAAGTGCTGCGCGTCAAAAAGCTCGCCGATGCCCAGCTGTATGCAAATGAATCGCGTTGAACGCGACGCGACTATCCAGTAGACGAAAATCTTTCAAACTGACCTTTCTTGATCTGAAATGAAGACATATTCAGCAACTGCATGGCCTATTTCTCGCTTAAAATGTTTTCAGAAACACATTTCGGTGAACTATTTTTTTGTAAAATACGAGATCGTATTCTCAACGAGCCGCCATGACACTCTGTTGAAATTCTCGAGTAGACACACCCACGTCACGCGTTCGTTCAATCAGCTGCTGGTTAGGGGCGTGGAGCATCAACCATGGTTTTATGACGTCGCGACAGTCGTGTCGCAGAAGTGGATCTGTACCGCTAGAAATAGGGCCGACGCCTATTTTTCACGCGACACGCAAGCGTGTTGGAAGCGTTTCCAGGCAAATGGAATAGGAAAAGATGTCTATATGTCATTTTGACACAAATGCATTTAATAAATGACATTTTGATGTTTGAAAGTCTCTAGGTTTTGTTTTAAATGCAGATATAAATGTAATTTAAAAAAATAATAATAAATAATTATCGATTTTCAAATATTGCACCTGTCAATACAGAACAAAATATTCTGTAGATTATTTAGCCGTCAATACTGCTGACGTTGTCTTTGCTGTAATCAAATCAGTATATATATATTTATGGGAAACCTACATGTGTCCAGACATGGCTAGCAGCAGCAGCGCTGCATCAGACATGTTTCTGGTGTGCAAAGACATAGAAAACGCCACGCTGCCGCCACGCAACTGATATGCAACAGAAACGCCACGCTCACGCCACGCAGGCAGTGTGCAGGAGGCCCTAGAGTAACAATGACCATGTCATTCAGGATGTCATACAGTCCACATTATGGCTGGGTATTGTTCAAAACTCTTTGGTACTGGTACCAATACCGTGACTTGGCAGGGTTTTCCTGCATAGAGAGATTTTAGCCAGCCCCAAAGAAACCACAACAAGCAGAACATAGACTTGAATACGAGCGCCTTTCTCAGTTTTATGTCCAGAGTCTCCTGATGATTGATTTATTTAATGATTTTTTTTCAAAGTGCCCATATTATGAAAAAATCACTTTTTCTGGGATTTGGGGTGTTATTTTGTGTCTCTGGTGCTTCCACACACATACACACTTTGAAAAAAATCCATCCATGCTGTTTTGAGTGAGATACGGTTTCTGAATGTGTCCTGCTTTCAGTCTCCTAGTGAGCTGTTCAAAATCGGCCTCGGACTGTGACGTCACAGTCCGAAATGAGCTGGCTAACCACAACCGTTAGCTCGTAGCGCTAGCATTAGCATGCTAACGCTAGCATGCTACGTCGTTCTCAATAGCAAAGCACTGCTACAACACACAAGTTCACCATAATCTACAAAAGAACTACTTACATGTGCTCCCTCATTTAGAAGTCTTCCAACTAATCCTGTCTTTTAACTGACCAAAGTTGGAGAAACAGGCTTTCTTTTACTGTCTCTAGAGTTAGCTAGCTGACATGCTCTACATCTGAGCTACTGAGCATGTGCGAGTGCAATCAAAGGTAGTACAGAAGAAGATGAAAAGAGTTCTCACTCTGTAGCTAAAACAGAAACCAGGTGAAAAGAGGATCTGCTGCAGTGAGAGAGAGCTGTGCAGTACAACAAAATATGGTGTTTTTTGAAAATTAAACCATGTAAACCTATTCTGGTACAACCTTAAAATACAGTTATGAACTTGAAAATGAGCATAATATGGGCGCTTTAAATTTGGCTTTAATTTACCCAAGCATAATATACATTTTTTGTTTTCAAATTGTCAGAAAAGAGATTTCTGACAAATCGGGTAACTGTTTTTTTTTTTTATATAAATATTTGAATATTTAATGCTCATATGCAGTTGTTATAAATATGTACTACACTACTAGGGCTTATGCATTGTCAATGCCACTATAAGCATGGGATTGTTGTTAATAGTTATTTCAGCATTCGAATAGTATTGATTATTTTTTATTTTTTTTTACTATTCAAATTATATTGGACTTTCGGAATTCGTTCCAACAGCCCTACATTACACATTGCGGTACAAATCTTTTTATTTTTCAGCTCCTACTATGTGAGCCCTGTCTCTGTGCGTGTAATGTCGAGTTTTTCCTGCGTGTCTCTGACATGTGACGCTAGACAGCCAATCAGCAGCATTATTAGATCTTGGTAGAAGCATGCTGCATTGGCTCACTGACGCTGTTGAGATTTACTCCTGAATGAAGAAGCATTTTCCGATACTTTATCCTAAAGGAGGCAACTCGGTCGATGCCTGAAAAGTAACAAATATATTTTTTGGGGGGGGGGCGCGATTTCTCGTCTCTCCAGTGGAGCACACCATTCACGTAACCTGTACGATTTATGGTTTCCATTGCACTTTTGTTGCTTTTTGATGCACATCAGCCAATGGTTTTTGTTCTTTTTTTTCATTTCCTGTGTTTCCAGACACAGGAAATATGAAATGATGTGCATTAAAACAGCTGGACAGGAACACACTTAACATCTCTAATTACTAAGATGTGTTTTTTTCTTTGTTGTTGCCAGTGTGCTAGTTTATTAAATTTGGTTATTAATAAACTAGGTTACAATATATCCCTTTGGGATGTCATTATGTCTGTTACATTTATTAAATTCCCACTTCACTTTGAGTACTTTTTGTAAATTGTGGATCCAAATGGTTTAAAAGCCACTGTATGTACTTTGCCCCATCCCATAGTTCAACACGCTAACATTCTATTAAACAAACTCTTCTTTTGATAATTGTTTCTGTAACAGGCTAAAGCCATTGGGAAGAAGCCTAAGAAGGTTGCTCTTAAGGTTTCCCCACGGGGAATCGTCCTGTATGACCGCTTGACCGATAAACTCCTGGAAAATGTCTCCATATACAGGTATGTGGAGGGCTAAATGCAAGTTCACGGCCTTATAAGGCCGTCGGCGTGTAGTTGATGTGGCACGTTGTAGTTGACGTGGTAATTCATAATGCTTCTGCTCCTCCTCTGAAAAGATTTGTTACACTCTGCTCTGGAAAAACAACACGGGTAACTAGATCAGCCACAATGCTAAACTGCATTCTGGAGGACCTCCTTCTCCTTTTTGTGGCTCTAAATCAGTGGAATACTCTTCCTCCAGAGCTAATTTCATGCACTAACTTGCATTTATCATTCTCACTCTTAGCAAAGCATTGGTTGTTAACAAAGCAGATTTGCTCCCACCAGTGAATTGATGTGCTAAATTACTGTGTTTATGGGGGGTGGAGTCTAGTTCTAGCTCTAGATGGGGTGGGTTAGGGGGACAATGTCTGTAGATTGTTATGACTTTATGTATCTGTATTGTATACTCTACATACTTTGTCTGTATTTTATTGCGCCATCTACCTGCCCAGGGACTACGGGCGGAAACTAGCAATGTGCTACAAGGCACAAGACATCTATTGTTTTTTTGTGCACTGTCCCTGTTCAAATAAATAACAATTACGTTGCTTAGCCTGTGAACTCTCCTCGACTTGTTGGTCCGCTGTCCCTCTAACCTGTCCCCTCTGGCCTGCAGAATATCCTACTGCACAGTGGACAAACTGCATGACAAAGTGTTTGCTTATATCGCTCAAAACACTCTCAATGGGACCCTGGAGTGCCACGCTTACCTCTGCTCCAAAAGGAAAGTGGTGAGTTGACTACAGTATCAGTGTTTTAATTCATAATTCGTATCAT
The DNA here is from genome assembly GCF_010015445.1 of Perca fluviatilis. Classification (NCBI taxonomy): domain Eukaryota; kingdom Metazoa; phylum Chordata; class Actinopteri; order Perciformes; family Percidae; genus Perca; species Perca fluviatilis. The sequence goes on along the minus strand of NC_053124.1, from coordinate 10,254,399 downwards.
TTTAAATTCCCATGCAGTGATCTTTTTTTTTTAAACTTGGTCGGCATCAGTTTATTTAGAATTTCTAACTGAGAGTTAAGTGTACTATTTATTTATTTATTTATTTAATTATTTATTTATTTTTGTCTGTAGTTTGACAGGGTGTAAACCTCTCTTTATGGTCTGGGGGGGAGGGGGGGTGTTATCTAATCTAGCTTTAGATTCACTTACCTGAGTTTGTGACCTCTTGATCCTTTATAAACTTAAGACGCCAAGCATGTCCCCATGTGCTTTTTATTTATTTAATTTTTTTTTTACTCGTCCAATTGCTTCTTTCTCCAAGGTGAGTAGACATCATTTCTCCTGCTTTTCATGCCGTGCCTCCCTGACACCATAGCACTCCTTTCCCATCATCCATACGTAAACCCTTGTGTTGTCTTCCTGTCAACCATGCAGCTTTTTATTTTCCTGTGTCAAAATTTAAAATTGAAATTGTTTTTGTTACTTTTGTCAGCAGTTTTTTTTGTCACTTTTTCCGAATTCTTTATTTTATTTATTTATTTTTTTTTTTTTTTTTTTTTTTCTAATGCTAAAAAATTTAATAAAACACCCAAATTTATCATTTATTTTACTTGTGAAGAGTGTTTTATGGAACCATCCATGTAAAATTTTTTTGACAATTTGGTTGAAAGAAACCCAGATTTCTGATTCTAGAAACTTTTTTGAAAATGGGTCAAATTTGACCCGAGGACAACAGGAGGGTTAAGAGGAAACTCTAGAAGTCCCGCTCCCCAAACCGTCTGTCATCTTCCTGTGCTCCTCCTGTGTGTTGAAAACCAGAAGGGCACTTTTCCTCTCCTCTTACTTGCATCCACACTCATCCCTTTCTCTCCCAGAATAACATGATAATACCCTACTTCCTTAGTACTTGCCTCTCTCTTATCGTGGTTATAGAGACTGGCGGTAACCTCTTTATGTCCTCTGCTCTAACAGCTCTTCAGTCAAAGCACAGTTCACAACATCATACTGTATGTCTCCCTTGAGCGATCCAAAAATGTATCCGGACATGAAATGGGAGACTTATTGAAGATCGTGCCTATCGTTCTGTTTATTCAGACTTGGGGTTGGTAATGCAGCCATGGTCTGGAACAACGTGTATTTTCATTCTGTTTTCCAGGCCCAGGCAGTGGCTCTGACCGTAGCCCAGGCCTTCACAGTGGCTTTTGAACTCTGGCAGGTGGCCAAAGAAGGTAAGCACCACAGCAGTGAAGTACATTTACACAAGTACTGTACTTAAGTACAAATTTGAAGGACTTGTACTTTACTTGAGTCTTTTCTTTTCATGCCACTTTCTACTTCTACTCCGCTCCATTTCAGAGGGAAATATTGTCCTTTTTACTCCACTACATTCATCTGTTATAGCTTTAGTTACCAGTTACTTTACAAAGATTTTTGCACATGAAACACCTAGTTATAGGTCGTTTTATCATAAATTAAAACTACCCAACAATAGATAGCCTACAAGTCCACTGATTTTGAAGATTGATTAACACCCAACAGTTTAGATCGTTTCCAGTTTCTAAAATGTGAGGATTTTTCTGCGTTTATTACTTTTACATTTTCCTGATGGTACTTACATACTTTAAATTATTATTGGTGTACACACACACACACACACACACACACACACACACACACACACACAACACACACACTCTATTTAGAAGTAGTTTTTTCAGCATCTGAGACGGCTTGTGTTTGTATTGAATCAGACTTGATGCTCCAAGGACGTTTATATCTGCTGCAATAAACCCGTTTTGGCCTGCTTGTGCAATGTCTCTCCTCTATTCTAGAGAAAGGGAAAAGAGTGAAGTCCGGTTCAGCTGGAGATGGCAGCAGTAGTTCCCATTCAGAAAGGTCCAACAGCCTGGGGAGCCTGAAAGGGACAGGTAAAAAAAAAGAAAAAAAACCAAAACAGTGTCTTTCCTCTTTCATGTCTTCATCGGACCTGTGGCAATAAAGGCCTAAAAATGCCCAAAACAATTACCAACAGTGGCTGATTCACACAAATCATTGGAGCCACATAGTGTTTTTTTTTTTTTTTCATTTCTTTCATTCTTGGGCAGCTGAGCAATGACCGTTAAGCTCTTAGAGTTTGAAACTGAGACTAGCAAGTTGAGCCGGGAAGCGCTGCCCACTTCTTTTCAGCGCCCATGTTAACCAATTGTGGTCTCCACACAGGACACGCCGGTTTCACCATCTGGAGGGATTGTTTTGGCATCGAGTCTATTTCTTTTTCTACATTCCACGAGCAAATGTGGCAAGAAAACCCACTGATAATCAATTATAAACAATATAAAAGACATATATTCTGTACACGATGTAAATGATTTGATTCTGATGAATGGTAAAGTTCTCGTCCCCTTGGTTGACCACTCGAGCGCTCGCTCCGAACCACTTTCAATGGATCTTATACACCCCTGCACCACTTATGTAATAAGACTCTTTTACGTCTTTGTCTGAACCGGTTGCATGTTTTCATAGAAAAGGAGCTTTACACAGCCTCATCACAGCTGAATATTTGACTGTAGCGTTATACATGTTATGTAGTCTTGATTTTCGTGGTCCTTTACATTTAACGGGTTGTAAGTCTAGTTCTTCAAGGAAAGTGCAGCACACCACAGTCAACTTTAATCAAATAAAATGTCATTTGGGCGCTTGCTGCATGTCATTCCCCACTCTCTCTACCCTTTCATGTGTCCATCTGTCATATAAAAATAAAGGCCTAAAATGCCTAAAAATCCAAAACAAAAAACGAAACAAAGAATAAGATAATAGAGAAATAAATAAAAAAATCTTATTCCACCTTTTTACTTAGAAAATTTAAAGGATGAGGATAAACCTTTTTCTAATACGGTTTAGGGCCTGTCTTCTGGTGTCACCCTGAGGCCACGCTTTACATTTGTTGCTCCACTATTGGTAAAAAAAATAATAAAAAAATCAGTTTTCTGTTATGTAGTGACCTACAACCCAACGGGACGGCTAGACTTTTAGTCCCTTCAAAATACACACAGATTACCTGTGTATACTTTTAACTAGGGATAGACAGATTATCGGCCCTGGCCGATTATCGGGCCATTTTCTGGCAGTTTGTAGATTATCTGTATCCGTGTTTTAATTAGAAAGTGCGCTAATACTGTGTATTATGTTGAAAGTTTCTCATTTATTAAATAATTGCTTAAAGCATTTAAAAGTTTTTCGTTGGCTTCATTCCAAACTCTTCATTTTGACTTAAAAATGTTCATTAACAATGTACTGTATATATGCATATCAGTTCCAAATATCTGTTTTCAGTTTAATTACCTACTAATAATTGGTATCGGTATATACCTTGAAAAACCAGTATCGGTCGATCCCCATTTTTTATTTATTTATTTTTTTTTTTTAAACAACCAACTGCTTGTCCTTCTCTCACCTCAAGTAGATGTTGCCACAGACAACCTATTGGGCTTTGAGGACAGCAGGAATGTGGTGGTGGAGACCAATGGGAATGGAGAGGAGGATCCGCTGGATAACCGCAGGCCCTCTGAGACCAACAACAACTCTGCCTGGGTAAGAGCCTCACCTCCTCTGGCTCTATGTTGCACATATGGACAAGTGAGGCGGTTGCAACTCCCCTAAGTCTTCTCTTAACTTCCATTCCATTTTCTATTTTGAGATTTTAGATCGCAAGTCTTTCTGTGTTTCAAGTTGATTTGTCTTTGAATGTATTAAAGGTCCCATAGCATGAAAATTTCACTTTGAGGTTTTTTTAACATTAATATGCGTTCCCTCTCCTCCTCAATAGCTACAGACACAGAAATGGCACATCCTAAGGAAAGCTCATTGTGGGACTGGCTCTAGTGGCTGTAATTCTACACCAAGGCTGAATTTGGGGAAAGAGACTTCAGATACAGTATTAGGGGACCAATAAGGCCTATATAAGAGACTTCAGATACAGTATTAGGGGACCACTAAGGTCTATATAAAAGAGACTTCAGATACAGTATTAGGGGACCACTAAGGCTATATAAAAGAGACTTCAGATACAGTATTAGGGGACCACTAAGGTCTATATAAAAGAGACTTCAGATACAGTATTAGGGGACCACTAAGGTCTATATAAAAGAGACTTCAGATACAGTATTAGGGGACCACTAAGGTCTATATAAAAGAGACTTCAGATACAGTATTAGGGGACCACTAAGGTCTATATAAAAGAGACTTCAGATACAGTATTAGGGGACCACTAAGGTCTATATAAGACTTCAGATACAGTATTAGGGGACCACTAAGGTCTATATAAAAGCATCCAAAGAGCACCATGTCATGGGACCTTTTAAGAACACCTCAAATCATAAAGTTCAAACACGGTTGAAAATAACGTGAGATGTCTTAGATTAAGTCTTAAATAGGTGTGTCTAAAATGTAGTCCTATGAAAACTGCATCACCACACATATTTATATAATATTCACTGGGTGAATATTAAACTTAATCTTCTTTTACGTCTTTCCAGGGAATCGAAGATGGTTTGGATGAAGCCTTCTCCAGGTGAGATATTTGTCTAAATAGTTTAATTGAAATTAATTCTAGTTGATTCTCTCTGCTGCTTGTTAAAATAATACATCCCCCAAACTCTGCCTTGTCAAATCCTTCAGCATACTGTAGTCCGCTCTCATAATGCTTGGCTTTACAGCGCCACTGACTGACGATTTTGGTGTACTGCAGAATTAATTTCTTTTTACATGAGAAATAACTTGATAGCTAAACTCAATCTATTGTGTGTTTTGTGTCTCCAGCTGAGCTCTGGATAGCTATGGTTCATGTCCAGGTAAAGTTGAGTACCACTGTCGGCTGTTAAAAGCCTCCTACTGTAGTGTCGTAGTGCCTAATTACAGTACTAACCTAACTGTAAGCCATTCCATTCATTCACCGCCAAACCCAATACTCAGTAATGTAATCAATCTCTTCCTGTGTCCTTTTTTTTTTTATTTCCTCCCTGATGGAATAATTGTCAAATGGGTTCAGAAAAGAAAGCGGATTCACAGTACGGAGTTTCAGTCAGTGAAAAATGACATCCTTTCCCATCTCATATAACCAGTAATGGCTTTTTTTTTTTTTTTTTTTTTTTTTCTTTCTTCCCGATAACCCTCTTTATAGTATATTGTTTGTCTTGACTGGACTGAATCAGTGGGAGTAATGGGACTTCGCTACACACACCGAGGGCTTTGCTGAGCAATTACTCTGTTTGTGGTCGCTGGTGTGGAAGTGGGAGCAGTGGGTTAAACAACTTATCCCACGGATCGAGTGAACCGGATGTCTTGAAGGAATCCTGTTGACCTCCACCCCACTTGTTATCCCAGAGAGGGGGGAAAAGGCGGTTTGCAGCCAAACCGAGGGCTCTTAATTAGAAGAGAATGGAGGCTTTAGTTACACAAACGTGTCTGGGAGGTCTAAGCTGCTGTGGAGGCAGCACTAAAATCCCTACTCGAGCACAAACTTTAAAGAGGAGCTAAGGCGCAAACGGCTATTCTGGCTGAGTGACATTAGGCCTGAAGTGGAAAAAGAAGAGGACGTCAAGTACTTGTGTTACCAATACTGGCCTACGCTGTTAGCTGGAAAGCTCGTTAACCAGCTTGTTAGACCTCCAGTTTTTTTTTAGTTTTATTTCTATTCATTTTACTAGTTAGCTAAATGAACTTCAAATAAACTAAGAAGATAATTTCCCACCTCCCGTGATGCTTTTACTCTGGAAAATGTTTGTATTAGAAATAATCATTATGAATAGACTCCCAGGCCTGTTCATTACGAGCCCTCCTGTGATAAAATAATGTAGTTTGTCTTAATAAGCCTCAGTAGTTTACTCCAGCTTCTCTGCTCTGGACAAATTCCTCCAAAGCTACAAGTTCAACACCGAGAGACTTCTATGATGAGCTCTGACCTCTGTACGCTGTCTAGCAAAGGCTTCAGCCAATCCCTTGAACTGCCTTGAACATTGCAAATTTACACTTGAGACGTGTACATTTATGTATTTTACACATTTCTTTATTTTTTTTAAGATTATTTTTGGGGGCTTTTTTTCTGCCTTTTTTTTTTTTTAATGGACAGGTGAGAAAAGGGGGTGGGGGGAGAGAGAGAGGGGGAAGACCTGCAGGAAATCGTCACAGGTCGGAGTCTAACCCTGGACCTCTGAGTCGAGTCATAAACCTCTAAATATATGTGCGCCTGCTCTACCCACTGAGCCAATCCGGCCACATACACAAGGTTTTTTTTATCATGAATATTTATGTTTTTATTTCTTGTTTGTACCTATTTTAGCCTTTTAGCACTACTGTAGAAGCACGCTACGTTGCATTTCATGACCCAATCCTTGAATCCTTAATTCTCACTAGCGCTCCAAAAGTCAGTCTGTGGCTGAAAAATGGTCACCATTCACTCCAGTGTGAGTAATGTTTGCTAAAATCTACAGCGTGGTGAATAACACCAGCCATTGTTTTTTTTTTTTTTTTTTTTTTTTTTTTTCTTCAAATCATCCATTCATCCATCTTCTCCTGTCTTCTCAGGCTGGCAGTGTCACGTACTAACCCCCAGGTCCTGGACATTGGGGTGACGTCCCAAGACTGGCTCACTGAACCCGACTGTGACCCCACCAATGGAAACCCTTCCAACGGTCTCAGCCCTTTCGGGGACGATACCTTCGGCTTCTGACCACCACAACACAGCAGAGAAAGAGACGACAACTGAGGGGAGGATGGGTGGCTTGATGTCTTCCTATGGAGGCGTCACTGTGCATTTAAGATGAGGCAGCAGTTAAGTCCGTATGGGAATAAGTGTGGAGCTGTGAGATGACGTTTGGCCTCCTCACTTTATTGTTGCACTCTTCACATGGACAATTCTTCCGTTTTTGTGGAAACGGAACGGGCTGCTGCCCCTGCACACCAAAGCAATAATATCATGTTTACGGTTACTGCATCTGTCCTAGTATTACACCGCAAACATTCGTACAAACCTGTTTACCAAGTTCATCTTATGTCAGCATTTGTTGTCCTGTTTGCTTACATTGTTCTATTTCAGTAGCATTGTAAACAATGGTTTGTATATGTGTTTAGTTATAATTTATAGATTTGTAATTATTTTTTATGGATGAAGAGTAGGACTTAGTTCAGACTGATGTACAGACTGTATCAACAGGCCTTAATAACAGCAGGACAATCGGCCACACTGCATTAAGTTTCAATGGATGTAGTCAATTGTGAGGATTTAGTCTTCCACCTCCCTGGAGCATAAAGTGACTGTTAAAGTGAATGTCTAAAATGTGAAAATCAAGCTAGTTGTATTTATACGAACCTTTTATAGCAGTGGACACTTTGTTACAGGCGGTTCATGGTTATCGGATTCCATCGTGGCCATTTCATGTACATTATAATCCACCAGCATTATACAGAATTAAAATAAATATATTCATAGAAAAACAAATCGACTCCTTTTTGGTACATAAATATAATTTATTAACAATCCAGTGATTACATTCACATACCAGCTGTATGTTAGATGGGGAACATATTGCCAAGGTCAAAAAGGGAACTTTTAACTAAAGTGTAAGCACATCTACGATTTCATGACTAACTGGTAAACTATCTGCAAATAAAGATGATAAACTAATAGTATAGCACCGTACATGCATACATACATAAGATGCACCTCCAGTCTTTAGAGGTCCTATGACATGCTGCTTTTTGGATGCTTTTATATAGACCTTAGTGGTCCCCTAATACTGTATCTGAAGTCTCTTTTATATAGGCCTCAGTGGTCCCCTAATACTGTATCTGAAGTCTCTTTTATATCGGCCTCAGTGGTCCCCTAATACTGTATCTGAAGTCTCTTTTATATAGGCCTCAGTGGTCCCCTAATACTGTATCTGAAGTCTCTTTTATATAGACCTTAGTGGTCCCCTAATACTGTATCTGAAGTCTCTTTTATATAGGCCTTAGTGGTCCCCTAATACTGTATCTGAAGTCTCTTTTATATAGGCCTTAGTGGTCCCCTAATACTGTATCTGAAGTCTCTTTTATATAGGCCTCAGTGGTCCCCTAATACTGTATCTGAAGTCTCTTTTATATAGGCCTCAGTGGTCCCCTAATACTGTATCTGAAGTCTCTTTTATATAGGCCTTAGTGGTCCCCTAATACTGAATCTGAAGTCTCTTTTATATAGACCTTAGTGGTCCCCTAATACTGAATCTGAAGTATCTTTTATATAGGCCTCAGTGGTCCCCTAATACTGTATCTGAAGTCTCTTTTATATAGGCCTCAGTGGTCCCCTAATACTGAATCTGAAGTCTCTTTTATATAGGCCTCAGTGGTCCCCTAATACTGTATCTGAAGTCTCTTTATATAGGCCTCAGTGGTCCCCTAATACTGTATCTGAAGTCTCTTTTATATAGGCCTCAGTGGTCCCCTAATACTGTATCTGAAGTCTCTTTTATATAGGCCTTAGTGGTCCCCTAATACTGTATCTGAAGTATCTTTCCTGAAATTCAGTCTTGGTGCAGAATTACAGCCACTAGAGCCAGTCCCACAATGAGCTTTACTTAGTATGTGCCATTTCTGTGTCTGTAGCTTTAAATGCTATTGAGAGAGAGGGGGGCAAGGTGGAGGGTGGGGGTATTGCCTTGACCTGCTTGCGGCCAAGGTTGTAGCTCTATTTCCTCGTGGGTGGGCCAAATTCTCTGGGCAGCTGTGGGTGGCGGGCAAAGCAGAGAAAGGGGAGGTAACCTTGCTCCTTATGACCTCATAAGGAGAAGAATCCAGATCGGCCCATCTGAGCTTTCATTTTCTCAAAGGCAGAGCAGGATACCCAGGGCTCGGTTTACACCTATCACCATTTCTAGCCACTGGGGGACCATAGGCAGGCTGGGGAACTCATATTAATGTTAAAAAAACCTCAAAGTGATATTTTCATGCCATGGGACCTATAACATTACATTCAAAAGAAATTAGAATGGATTCAAATGTTCCAGGAAAACTATTTAAAATACAACAAAACATAGCAGAACATGTGTTTCAAAAGAATATAAGCAATGGCAAGAAAACATAACTTGCATAAAAGCAAGGTTAAAAAATAAGCTCCAAAGGCTGCCTCTCCATCCTCCTTTCCTTGTACATTTAATGCTGTAGTTTTTGATGACCTAAGGCAGCAGATAAAGAGGGAGAGGCAGTCCATTGAGTATACAGCTGCTTAACCATTCAGAGCCTTGTAAACTAGTAATAAAAATAATTCATTTAAAGCAAGGAAAGCCAATGCAAAGTTGCTCAAAGATACGATGTCTCTGTTGTTGGAATGGTTACTTTGATTTGTGAGAATTCAGGTTATCCGGAGTCAACGTGAAAACAGTGCATCAAAGTGACATGGAGTGAGCCTCTTTTATTTTTATTTTTTTTTAACTGAAAGGATCTTCCCAAATGATTTCTGAAGATAGGCCACCTGCTGAGTGCTGCATGTGTTTGGATCACTGCAGTCACAGTTTGAGGGTTACTGTGTAGGCCTGTAATCTCAGTTTGCTCTTGTTTTTGCTTCTGTCATCTTCTGACAAATGTTTATATTTGTCGATTTGATCCTTTCCGTATTAAATGACTGTAGTGTATTTGTACTGACTAATGACAATGTGGTCCTAAGACATCAGGGTGCAGTTTGTTTTTACCAGCAGCAGGGGGCAGTCCTGTACTAGCCAATCCTGTGAAGCCCACACTATTTGGAGTCTGTAGCAGCATCTAATGCTGGTCACATCTTCAGCTCTTGACCAAGTCAGTCATTTGTATTCTCCATTGCCAGGCGAGGATGTTATAACACGTCTAATTCTGTCCAATATGCCCATCCGGTCAATAACGTTGTCACGAGGAGGTAAAAACTGCAGGATGCTTTGTGTCACACTGATCTATAAACCACCAGCGAGAGGACATAATGGCAGGGGTCTTCAGCCTGTCTGGCATCCTCGTTACACACACACACACTTCACTGTATGTGAACAGGACTCTGGAGGGCTGAAAGTCACGCAGGTTCTCCCCCTTTCTCTCCCTAACAGGCTCTGACTCAGTGAAGCAGGGTTTTCTTTTCTTTCTTTTTTTTTTTTACAATTCGTCCCGACAAGCTTACTTAACCACCTGCATTATTTAACAGCCTCTTCTCAAAGGCAGCTCCAACTCTCTGTCTCACTCTTTGTAAATTTGATGAAAAAGCATGCACGCTGAGATGCCACGGTAATGTATTGGATTGCATTCGGATGGAGAAATGGTGACATTAATGTTGCATTGTTCCTTCTTCTAGATTTTCAGATAACAGCAGTGAGTGCAGTGCAGGCTGACGGAGAAGCAGGGGACTAAAAAAGCGTTGGATAGGGAATAGAGCGGAGAAGAGCTTAGAGAGATGCATGTGTGTGTGTGTGTGTGTGTGTGTGTGTGTGGGTGTCCATGTCTTCATTTTTGACGTCCACGTCACATCAGACAGACACCAGCACTCCCTGCCATCCAAGGCTAGAGCCAAGAAACCAAAGTGTTTGCATCATTAGGCTCCATCAGCCTCCTCTGACAATATACTGAGTCATCTGCCACTACCCCATTCATTATAAAGCAAATTTCACCATTTTATTTGACACAACACAATTAGCTTGTGTGTGTGTGTGTGTGTGTGTGTGTGTGTGTGTGTGTGTGTGTGTGGGCCTAAGTGTGGGAACACCTGCGATTGAACACTCTCTGTCTTATTTATGTTTTTGGTTCCACAGGATGCCCAGGATGGGTGGAGTGTGTGTGTGTGTGTGTGTTGGGGGGGGGGTGTTGTTATATTGATGCACGGCAGCGGCTAATCCAGTCTCATAAACCAGTCTTGAGTTTAAAGGCCTGGGCCACGTCCATCGCAATCTATCCTTGTCATGCCCCATATGCTGGAGGCCAGCTTTGACTCTCACCAAAACATTGAAGTGATCCGATTTATTGGGCCTATACTGGTCTTTAATTAAGATCGGAGCTAGGCAAGCATTGAGGGGCCTATTCAATGGACATGATGCAGTTTAACTGCATATTTAACTCAAGGTCCGCTTTAGCTTTTCCTGGAGCGTTCAACGCTTCTCGCAAACAGTGCGATGGGAAGGGACTGCTCTGGACCAAATTGGGATAGTTTAATTTTGAGGTTTGAATGGATTCAATACAAGTATTTTCATTTTCATGATCAATTACTCTGTAAGTCTTTGTGATTTCTTATTAGTGGTACAAAATCCCTATCACATTTTTTTCCGGAGCCAGAGGAACCGGAAGCTGAAGCACGCCCTGGGCAAGGTGGGCCCAGACCCTTTTCATACCTTATCGATTTCATCAAGCGAAAATTTGGAAATAAGCAAAACTAAGTGACAAATCTGTCGCTCTGTAAAAAAATTTTTTTATTTTTTATTTTTTAAATGATTTTGATATCTTAATTATTGCAGATGATATTTCAGTGCTTATTGAAACGAATTGAGCCACAGCAAGCCAGGTGATTTTTGAGCGACGGTAAACTGGAATGTAATGATACAACACATTCAGAAAGTTTTCAGACCCCTTTGCTTTATGTTAAAGCCTTAGTGTCGTTTATTTTTTTCTCTCATCAATCTACACTCAATATCCCAAAATGACTAAATGAAAACAGGATTTTAGAAAGCTTTGCAAATGTATTAAGAAGTACAAGCACTTTTGGTGGTGATTACAGCCTTGAGGCTTCTTGGGTGTGACATGACAAGCTTTGCACCCCAGAGGCCTGTACTACAAAGCAGGATTTGGCGTTAACGAGCTAACTTAAGGCTCAACCCAGGATTTTCTGTACTACGAAGGTGGATCAGTTGTTATCGGGTTCAATCGCCGTGGTAACTCATGCTGAACACCTAACCTGGTCGGGAGCAAGTTAAGGCATAGACCGTATATAATGGACCAACAGACCCCGTTGCTCTGGACGGAGACCAGTGAAGGCTATTAGAAGCACTTTTCCGGTGATGACCAGCTTTACTGCGCAGCCTCCAACTGACAGAGACAACGTAAATGTGACGTGAGCAACGTGTCTGAAAGTTGTAAGTCTTCTGGTAGCTGTGCCAAGAGAAATCTCAATCATTCCCAATCTTACAGAGACGGAGAGCGTAGGTATATGTAAGGAGATAACATGGGCACAGGCTAATTATTGCTAACTAAAATGCTAGTTAAGTTAGTAATTAATCCTAAACAGCTCATGTAAGTCAAAACTGCCTGCAAGCTTATCCTGTACTATACGGTAATTCCTCTACTATGTGACACAATCGTTAGCCTATTTTTACAAAAACGTCTGCTACGGAGCCATAACGTGAGGTACAAGGTAATGGAGCCTTTTATACATTGTCGTGTTTCTTTAGAACTAAACAATGGACAAATAGAGTCTTTAAACGCTTCAGATGTAAAGTTATTTGCTATCAAGTGGCGCCAAAATGAATGCTAGTCAGTGGAATGCTAACGGGAGGTGATGGCCAGGTAGCAACAAAATGGCACCATAGGAGGTTCGAGTTCTGAAGCGAAGCTTACCCCCTTGGGTTAAGGCCACGTCCACACGTACCAAAACGATCTTTTTTTTACCCGTCTTCCCTGGATTCGTTTCAAGAATAGTTGCGTCCAAACTAATCCATTTGTAAATGACTCAACACGCTGCTTCCTATTCCAGGTCTATAGGCGGCGCTGTTTCTGATACAGAAATTCACCAAAGAAACGGAGAAGAAGAGCATAGTCACTTCCACTTCCCATCATAACATGGCTAGCTAGACTAACGCTCTCTTAATACATCCATGGACTATAATAACTTTCACCACTGCTCATTTTATAAAGGCCGCCGCAAGAAGACGTGTCTTTGTTTACATTGTGTAATGTGCTGTTGGATTGCTTTTTATTTTGCAATTCTGTCTGCCATCGGACATGATTGCAGCGCGCTAGCTAGCAGAGCTAACGTTAGCTCTGCTAGCTAACATCGGCAGTCAAACAAACATCAATGATCCATGAATGATGTCTTTTTGATAATCTACGGTTTTCTGGCGGTAGCCTTTCTACAATAAGCCGTGGTAAAAGTTACTATAATCCGTTCAAGGAGTTGATAAGCAGACAGATTAGCTAGCTAGCTAGTTGATAAGTTGTCTACTTCCACTTTATAAACAACCATAGCAGCTAACGTTAGCTACGTCGCAGCTGTAGCGGTCAGCTACTTTAGCGATGTTTAACGTTGGCTACATAACGTTAGCAATATATCTTGTGTAGAATCCAGGACCGGCAGGGCAGAGGGAAGTGTCAGGGAGCAGAGACAAAGTATTTAGATGAAGTGAGCTGGTTTGACCATGGTATAGTAGCTTCACCGCAGTAGCGTGTGACCGGCGTGCAATAGCACTAGTGCGGTAAGAGGTCAACTTAGAGGACGGCCCCTAAGTTGAGATGTAGAGATCAGAGATCAACCGGTGTTAAAGCACCGCCTACTGACCAATCAATACTCGGTTGATAACGGCGTCACCGTAAGAAGACTGCAGGCGGAGCTTGGTGTGAGGAGAGAGAAAGAGAGGGAGAGAGAGAGTAGGGTGACCAGACGTCCCGAAAAATTCGGGACAGTCCCGAAATCCAAGCAGTTGTCCCGAATCCTGGCCTAATTGTCCCGAAAATTAGAGAAAAGTCTCAAGAGCAGACTCTCTAGTATAGTTATAGTCCGATTGAACATTAAAAACTGTCCATGGTGGTTTTTAAATTGAGTCGTCCTGCAGCTGCAGCTCCCGTCACCACTTGAGTTCATGATTTTAATGATTTTTTATTTGTATTTTCGGGTTTACAAGACAAGACAGTTGAGTTTCTGAATAAAAATAATAAATCATTTTGGTGCGGCGTTTTGAAATTCATTTTAAAGTGCAGGCAGTCACGAGAAGGAGTGATTGGATTGGATGTTGCTGATGTAAGAGCAGACATGACAGTCAGTTGAATTCCTGAATAAAAATAATTAATAATTCCAATCAATCCCCCCCCCCCCTCGTCCCGAATTTGACCCATTCTCATCTGGTCACCCTAGGAGAGGGAGAGAGAGAGAGAGAGAGAGAGAGAGAGAGAGAGAGAGAGGGGTGCGCTCATAAAACTTAAAACATTTAGAGACCGACAATCCCATTAACATTCACTGATGGCTATATTTATGAAAGATAGATTTTAAGAGGAGGTAATTACATATAGGCTATTTGTCGGCTTCTTCAGCCGTGTGTTGCCAATGTGCACATCGGTTTGAATTATGTTTTGATATTTTTTTTATTTACTCTAAACGATTGCTTCCCACTGCCAGGGTTGCAACTGAAATAAAAGGCTACAGCAACGACAGTTTATGGAAAGCACAAGTGTAATTATGGTTAGATCTTCTGCCTGGCTGATGGGGAAGTGATATTGATAAGAGTTGTGATTTACGCATCTACATTTTGCCAGCTTTCCTTCCTGTTTTAAGAAGCAGCGACTTGTATTGCGTGTTCCCTGTAAAATCGAGTCTGTGTTCTTCATATTTATGTAGAATTATAATTTGCCTTTCTTATGTAAAACATGCGGCTCTGGTAGATGTTTGCGATTGGTCGTGCCGCTGGACTGGGAAACCCTGAGTTGACTGAACTAGTTGATAACCAGCGTCATGATACAGCTAATGCGGGACCGCGGTTTTTAGGTTAGGTGAAGCCGGATAACTGAAAGAGATCCAGGACATGTTGATCTTGCTTCGTAGTACAGGCCTCTGGATTTGGGGATTTTCTGCCATACTTCTCTGCAGATTCTATCAAGCTCCGTCAGGTCAGACAGGGACCGTGGACAGACATTTTCAGGTCTCTCTAGAGATATATGATTGGGTTCAAATTTGGGCTCTGGCTGGGCAACTCTAGAACAGTTACACAGTTGTCCCTAACTCCACTCCTGCAGTTTCTTGACGGTTTGCTAAGGGTCATTGTCCTTTTGGAAGGTGAACCTTTGGGCGCTCAGATAGCTCTATCATTTGCTCCTTTCAGCTTTCTATCAACCCTGTCTTAGCCCTGCCACTAAAACAACCCCCCCCCACCACCACCTCCCCCTCCCCCGCAGCTTCACGGTTGGGAGGGTGTTTCACAGCTGATTAGCAGTGCCTGGTTGCCTCCATGCTGCTCAGAATTGAGGCCAAACAGTCCAGTCTTGGTTTGATCAGGCCAGAGAATTCCTAACAGTCTGATAGTCCTTAAGGTGCTTTTTTTTTTCTTTTGAAAACTCCAAGCCGGCTTTCATGCATCTTTCACTAAGGAAAGGCTTCTGTCTGATCTATACCTCGACATAAATCTGTCTCTGAGCTCTGCAGGGAGTTTATTTATTTATTCTTTTCCCCTCTTGGTTTTTACTCTGATACGCATTGCCAGCTGTGAGACCTTATATATATATATATAGACTAATCATGTCCAATCAGTTGAATTGACCACAGGTGGACTCCAATCAAAGTGTAGAAACAGCTCAAAGATGATCAAGACAAAATAGGAGGCACCTGTGCGCAATTTCAAGTGTCCTGGCAAAGCGTCTGAATACTTATGTCAATGTGATATTTCAGTTTTCTCTTTTTAATAAATAATTTTTTAATAAATGCTTTGGCATTATGGGGTAGTTAATGAGGGACAGAATTAAGCATACGGCTGCAACATAACAAAATGTGAAAAAAAGGGGTCTGAATACTTTCTGAATGCACTGTATTTAGTTGTACTTTTCTTGAGTATTTCCATTTTCTACTACTTTCTACTTTCTACTTCTACTCCACTTCATTTCAGAGGCAAATATTGTACTTTTTACTTCACTGCATTCATTTGACAGCTAGAATTACTACCTAATTTGATTCCACACACAAAACACCAGTGATGACCATATTGAATACATAATGCATAACTTAAGATTAAACTACCCAATAGTACATACAATAGTTCAAATGAGCTCACCCGCGACCTGTCACAAAATGATACGTGATAATATGACACAAAACTGAAGCGTCATAATATCATGACACCGATACCGAGGAGCATTCCTGCTGCATGAGAACTTTTGCTTTTGATACTTTAAGTACTTTTTGCTGATGATACTTTCGTATTCTTACTAAAGTACAATTATGAATGCAGGAGTGTTACTCTTAATGGAGTATTTCTTCCACTGTGCTATTGCTACCTTCACTTATTTTTAGTAAAGGATCTGAATACTTCTTCCATCACTGCTGGTGGGTATGTTTGCTGATGAAGACCATATGATATGACCAACGGCTCCAGAACAGCTAAGAAACGGACTTTGTGGTGAGATTGTGAAGAATGCACTTTAAATCATCTTTTAAGCGAACGTGGACAATTAAATCCTTCAAGTGCTCAGAATTTCATTATTGTAAAATTGTAATATATATATTTGAACACGTAGTGGGAAAACTCCATTTGCTGAGGAAGATCATATACTATGACTGAAAGCTCCAGAACTACTACTGAATGAGCCATGTGGTGTGATTTTTTTTTTCTCAATCAATAATCAATTAACATTTCAAGAAAACATCATCAGAATTGTTGTGGATTAATTTTCTGCTGATCAACTGATCTATTAATCGACTCTAATCGTTTTAGCACTAGCATCAATGCGATTTTATATTTCAATGATCCTCTTTTCTTTACATTCAACTTTTCCAATCATGACAAGACCAAAATATGACAAGACCAAATAATATTTCTCTAACTGACAGAATGTACAGCCAACACCAGGACACATAAATGGTGCATTGAAAATATTTTATTTCTTTCCTGTGTTAATACATAATTAGACATTTATACTTTCATAGAAATAGCATATATACCATGGGTTTGAACGATAGCAGAGTCATGCTAGCCCTCATGAACAGGTTTTATCCCATGAACATCAAAATGGCTCAAACACAGACGTCATGATTGTACATAAAACACTGACTCCATTATTCTGCTGTAAATCCATGCTTCTTGGTTATTTGCTTCGACATCAAGTACAAATATATGCCATAAGTAAACGGCCCTATTCTTTACTATGTGTAGGACCTTAGGGTGAGTATTCAAGGTTCTCAGCAGTCAATCAACCAGTCATCTACAGTACAGGCAAACTAGGCGTTATTATGGAACCCATGCAACTTCTAGGCAAGACCCGCCCTTCAATGGCATTCACACGCTACTATTGGCCAGGCGTCAATGCTTACGCAAGGTAACGGAACACGATTTGTTCAGGTCCTATCCCCTGACCAGTCGGCTATCCTAACCTTAACTACTTGAGGTCAATGCCTAACCCCAACCAATTGGGCTGCTTCGTAGGGCGGGAACTGCTTAGAAGTTGCGTGGGATCCATAATAACGTGCAAACTAGGGTGAATGGGATGACTTTAACCATTTTGGTAGTCTTCCGTTGGCACATGACGATTAGATAAGCAGGAATTTGGTTTAAGGCCGGGGGTTAATGAGAAACTCATGGTGTTACAGTGGGACAAATTGCACTACTAGATTATTTATTATGTTAACATTTCTTAAGTCTTATAGTTTTATAAGTACTGAGGGCCTAAAACATCCATACAAGAGAAATAATCTTGCTTTGGTGAGATTGTACTTTAAAGGCAAGCAAGCATACTTTTGAAAAAAATCCAGGGGTGTTAATTTACTAAAATGTATAAATGATGGCCTGCCAAACCTGCATGGGTACAAAGTTAAGCAATAATCGATTAGATAGTATTTGGCCCTTGTGCTACATTTAATGACTGGTATATGCAATTTTTAGTTTTCATTTTAACTGCTTATTGTTTCCAATTACATTTCTGTCAATATTACTTTAATATTTGCTTCAATGATGAACCCTAACGTTCAAATGTGGACTCACTTTGTTTCTAGATTTTTCCACAACTTACTAACACCTCTGATAACATTCAAAGGAGCTTTGAAACTCCTTACTGGGTGTAATGATTATTCTCTCTCTCTGTGTGTGTGTGTGTGTGTGTGTGTGTGTGTGTGTGTGTGTGTGTGTGTCTGTCACTTCCAATTTTATTCCCTCATCTGCCCTTCTCTCTGTCTGTCTTTAGGTCTCTTTCCCAGTCTCAGGCTCCATACTCGCACATGCCTCATTGGATGTTCACCTTGAGCAGCTGTCGAGTCGCCTCCTGCAGATTCAGATAGACAGAGACAGAGCTGTCTGGGCCAGGCCTGCCTTCTGCTGCCTCCCCCAGTGTGTCAGTTTGGACCGCAGCCAGCCAGAGAATGGACTTGGTGCATGAGTGTGTGTGTGTGTGTGTGTGTGTGTGTGTGTGCGTGCTTGGATTAGACCGATACCAGAAAAATTACCACTTCAGGTTTAATAGTATTACGGTTATTAAGCACATTCGTACTTTTATCACCTACTATATCAGATTAATGTTCAATGATCCAGATAGTGTTAACCTCCATACATCCATTTTAATGAGAAATCTAGAAAAGTTCAACTTGTCCACGTGTGTGGCAAGATGATCGCCAGAGTTTGATCCCTTTGATTAATCACAAAGGGATAACAAAGTTATTTGGATTTCCGAAGACAAGAGAGGATGCAGCTGCTAATTTCAGAGAGCGTGATGTCAGTAGTGAAAAGAACAGTCTGACCTTTTGACTAATGAGCTTGTTGCCTTTCAAACTCTAGTCGGATAAGAAAATCACTTCAAAACAAAAATTAATTCTGGACATGGTTAGTCCTAGCCTGATAATCAGACAGGAATCGACATTGTTTCCCCATCATTCAAATTTAAGAGTTGTTTTTCGGTAAGTTGATTTACAACTTGTACAGCTGCATCAAACCTCATCCATGCTTGTGGACATTTCTTAACTACTAGCTAGCTAGCTAGCTAGCTATGTAAAAAGATGAGGCCCCATATTCAATTCTGCCAACCATCTCTGATTGGTCGTCTGCTAATCCAACCAGTGGTGTGGATAATAACACCAACATTTCGAAATGTGTGCGGTGATTCAGAAGTCTGAAATCAGGCTAGCCTCGCTTAGCACAAAGACTGGGAGCAAAGGGAAATTGCTAGCCTCATTCCCATCTGACTTCATTTGGCATACACGTTCCTTAAATTTGTGGGACTGATTCTTTAAATAGTAAGCGTTAGAGTAAGGGCTTGGGTAAACTCAATCAAACTAGTTTGAACGTGTTGTCTGATCACGTCAGTATTTAAAAGTTCATATGACATGTCGCCAGATCGCATCAGTGATCACAAGTTCCTACGACGTGTTGTCCGATCACGTCACAAACCTAAGTTTAGAGTTGTTCCGAAAGACTACACTCGAAGGCAGAGTGAGTCTCTCCTGTCCTGGAAGACATTTCAAGTGTTGCATTCAGTTATTAATATGAAAAGTGACAGAAATAGTTGTGTCAAGGTTGGAAAAACAAGAGCTATAGAGAAAAAAAGTCAAACCCTGACCCCTTTTGTCACCTCCACACAGGTGGCCAAACACAGCTGGCAATCACAGCATGACGTGGGTGTGAAGATCGTTGGCTGATGCCAGAAAGGTGTGTGGGCAGAGGTTCAGAAGCTATTCTACAGCAGAGTATACTGGCCCCTACAGAAAATAGAAGCAAGCTACTTGCTGTAAATAATCAAGTTGAAGAATGGAAAGGAGAGTATGGGTGAGCCTTCACTTTAATGAGGAGAGTGTTTTCACGCCAACATCTGCGCAAAACAACAAAATGGTCCTTGTCCTGTTCTCTTCTTCATGAAAGAAAGAGACTAAACACATGACAGCGGGGAGGAAACCGATTTGCTGACTGGAATCTTTCCCTGCTTTCAGCTGGTCCATCTGAGCAGACGGAGCAACAACAACCCCTCTGTCTCCAGCTTCTAACAGGCTCTCTCAGACGCTACCAGCTACACTCCCCTTAAAAAAACCTTGACGTTCAAATCCCCAGTGTCTCTGTCGGACACGCTCGTTCTTTAATTCTGCTGTGTTTTACGGGACAGCCACGATGCCCCACTTCTGTCATCGTTTCAAGTATCACATGCTTCAAAAACAAAAAGTCTCTTTCTCTTTGTCTGTGTGCAGGTGCCTTCTATCTTTATGTCAGATGGTTTGAATCTACAACCAGCTTGAGTTCATAGACCACGACTGGAGTCACTTATTCATTCTACACGGTCATTCTTTTCAATCTCTTTTCCCCCTAGATGCATTTGTTTTACACCCATTCGTATGGTTTGACAGATTGGCGTGAATTAAATCTGTTAACTTTTTTCAGAGTAACTTAACACCAGGCTTTCAGCAAAAACATTTTCAAGCGGTGTTAGGTTGCTCTATATAGAGTCTGGCTCAACGGATATACATTGCTGGGATAAAGCCTGAAATATCTCTGCTATCTATTTTGCAAGGGCACCGTTGCTGCATCTGGGCCTTAGCACCAGCCAGCACGCAATTTTTTATTTTTTTTTGCAGGATGGTAGGGGAAGACTCATGAATATTCATTAGGGAACTCATCCCTGAATAGCTAGTACTCGTTGCCTGCTCTGGTTGGGTTGGTTAGGTTTAGGCAAGAGGAAGGTTAGGTTTAGGCAAGAGGAGTGGGATTTGTTATGGTTAGGGTAAGAATCATAGTCTGTTAATATTAATGGACAACGCAACCGGCTTTGGCGAAGTGCTGCAAATGCGGAAGTGCCTTAAAGCTGCATTCTATCTGAATTCCAGCAGGGGGCGACACGTGCAGTTGCAAAAGGAGGTCGGTTTCTGTAGAAGTCTATGAGAAAGTGACCCACTTCTCACTTGATTTATGACCTCAGTAAACATTTTCATAATGAGTTTATGGTCTCAATAGCTAGTTTTAAATCTTCTGCAACACAGAGTTATGTTCATTTATTTTAATCATGATTTTAAAATCGGCGATAAAGCAGGGGGTGTTTTAGGGTGTGGCTATGATGTGATTGCCAGTGAAAGTGGGTAACGTAACGTAGAGTGGAAGGGCTCCTCCCTCACTCCTCCCTCCCGTCTAAAATCGTCACATCCACAACCAGGATGGCTGCGCCCGTAACGGCAAACTCGACGACTCATAGCAGATCTCCACAAACCAACGGGTGATGTCACACATGCTCTGTCCATTAATATACAGTCTATGGTAAGAATGTCAGGGCGAGCCAATCAGGGGGATCCAATAATAGGGGCGTCTTCCCCTACCACCTTACAAACAAACAAAAAATTCGCAGCCAGGACGGTTGAGATCGGTTCACAAAAATAAAAAGAAGTCAGAGCGTTTTTTTTTTTTCATCCCAGAATAGTAGAATAGAATAGCGGTGTAGCGCTGTGGAGATAGGTCTGGCAATGACAGACTACTCTTTATTTCTTTATATTTATATTTTATATCATGTAACTTCATTCAGAAGGTTTGAGTTTTTGTTCATTTTTAACAACTTAAAATAAAAAAAATTTAAATTGACCTTTCTCTAAGCCCCCCCCTTCAGCTGTCAAGCTTTCCGTTCTCGTATGGCACATATGCTGTTTACAATGAAAATGGAGGCCAATTACCAATTACCACAAATTTTTGAAACAACGGGCCCTAGATGTCATTCAGTTTCTAGCCAGCTAAAATGATACCTATCACTGGCAGATTCAAAAGAATCAGCGGTGGCTAGCTAGCTAATTAAGCTAACGTTAGCTCCACGAGTTGATTGAAAATGCTGCCTCTGGCTTACCTTTTTAATTTTTTTCCAGCTGACTCGTTCTTAAAACGTGAATATGCACATGACAACTTCATACATGGCGTTGTGCCAAAAGACTGAGGTTAAAGCTGCAAGTCTCAAGC
The DNA here is from genome assembly GCF_010015445.1 of Perca fluviatilis. NCBI lineage: Eukaryota > Metazoa > Chordata > Actinopteri > Perciformes > Percidae > Perca > Perca fluviatilis. Next base: position 10,232,551 of record NC_053124.1, on the reverse strand, counting down.
AAAAAGCCTGCAAAAAACACGACGCTCCAAACTCTTTAAATGCCAAATATCATTCTACAGCCCCATACACACCAACATGTAAAGGAATCCACACAACCATCGCTGTTCAGGGGTGGTCTGCTGAACGGTCAATTATGTGTCTTCCTTACATCTCGTAAATGTTTGTTTTTAAAAGCGCTTATAAAACTCAAGTTTTAGGTATGTGCTTTTTCCTTACCAATCTTATCCTGTCAGTTCTCTTCTTTCAATGATTCCTTCATTCTCCTCCTCCCTCTAGTCTATTTCCCCTTACTTGTTTACCAGGTAAAGTGTCCATCAAAGCCAGACTGAGACAAAAAGCTGATAAGTGAGCAGCGAAGCGAGGGATAGGCAGTGGCCCGGGCCCGAATGAGAGAGAGAAGAGCTGACGCGCCTAAAGGGAATCTGAGAGTGGATATAATGAGAAACAAGCGAGAGGGAAGCTGGGGAGGGAAGAGAAATGAGGACAAGACTGGTGAAGGGGAGAAACCAGGAAAGGGGGAGTGACATACGAGAAAAAGAGCATTGTAACAGAGGGATAAAGAGTGAGTGGAAAGTCATAAATGGGAGAGTGAATGTGGATGAGGGTGGCCGTAGATAGAGGAGGAAAAAAAATGGAGCCTGATAAAGGAGGGAGAAGGTAAAAAATAGATGGCAGGGGGAGGGTTTCGGTGTGCTGGCAGAACTGAGGATTGAGATGGGAAAGTAATGGCTGTCTCTCTCAGCACAGCATTTACATACGCACGGCAGTATATAAAATCCAGCGTGTATGTGGTACTGATTAGCAGTCATCTCAACCAGCGAGACATTCAGACATTTACTCATTATCTCTAATGTGGCTGCAAGTCTGCTGTGTTCAGCTTTGCAGCATTTTTTCTGTCTCACTTTTTAGTGAACTCAGCAGGCGGGCATCAGTATTCAGGGGTTGGGGTCAAGAATTTGCAATTTTGTGGACAACACATCATAATTGAACAGGAAGCCCCGATGAAGATAAGGACGCTTTATCTTTAGCTGGATAATTCTGATGAAGTCCTTCGCGCCTTCACATAAAACCATGAAGTGGTGAACTAAACAAGTGAGAAGGTTATTAATATGTATGCTATGATAAGTAATAGGATGTGCGAGTGCACTTCAAATAATATTTGATTTTCCTAATTGATTAATCTATTCATTTGTTTTTGCGTTTTAGGGATTAGGCTGCCATTGTTGAATATTTTCCTTTTATGTCAACAAATCCCATGAAAAGACCAAAACCAACAATGTGTAACTCAGTCTCAATACTTTCCAACTTCCCTAGCCTGTCTGTGGCACTCAGCCCTAAGTCCATTTTGTTCCTAATGAAGAAGTGAATCTAGTAATGTAGTAATATCTAGTTTTCTAGTGTTAGGATTATGATTGGTCATCCAGCGGAGTTATGCTGGCGGGTAAACGGGGACCTCTGGGCCCGCCGTTCATTTGCATGCACAGCAGTACACAAAGCTGGTTACCAGCTAACACTAACGCAAGCGAGCTAGCCTTGGTTGACAAGGTGCTAACAGACGCTGAACAAGACATTTTTCGGCAACCAAAATGTTCCGATTAACTTTGATGAAGTGAAAACACAAAGAGTCAAAGTTTAAGACGGAAACATAGACACCCAAGTTCGTACAAGTTCACGGCTATTTTAATGTACACAGTGCCATGATTAGCATTGCTAAGCCTCGAGGGGTCATTTTCCCATAGACTTCTATGCAATCGGACTTCTTTTTTTGGAGCCAGTGGATTTGCGCCCTGCTGCAAATGAGATAGAATGCAGGTTTAAAGTGCTCATATTGTGCTTTTTGGCTTTTTCCCTTTCCTTTATTGTGTTATATATCTTGTTTGTGCATGTTATAGGTTTACAAAGTGAAAAATCACAAAGGCACTTACCATCTCCAACAGAAAACACTGTTCGCAAACTACTTCAAACAGCTCTATAGACATTTTCCCCGCAGACATGTTGACATGTCATAGTAGGAAAAGCACCATTAATGATGGCTGCATTCCACTTAGGAGAGGCCCTGGTATTGTGCATGCTGACTCGCTGAAATAGCTTACTGGGACACTTGATGGAATTGAGCCATTGTTAAGGTTATCAATTTCAGCTGTGCTTTTCCTACTATGACAAGTCAAAATGCCTGCTGTGAAAAAGGTCTATTGTAGTCCAGCCTTTACTTCTGTGACGAACTTGTGTCACTTTGTAACACACGTTGCTTGCCTAGCTGCTAGCGTGGCACGCCCTCATACTCTGCTTCTGACTGGCTAGTAGTCCTAGGTACCTAGGTACTGTGCATGTGCGACTCCCAACAAAGATGGACCAGAAGTGAGATGTCTCACTCTGTAATCTAAAACAGAGAGCTCAACACACAGGGTGAAAAGAGGAGCCGCAGCAATGTGCAGTACAACAAAAATATGTTTTTTTTTTTAATTAAGCCATGTACACCTATTCTGATATAACCTCTAAATACAATTATGAACCTGAAAATGAGCATAATATGAGCACTTTAAGGCACTTCTGCATTGGCTTCACTTTTCAGGCTGGGAAGTTGCCGCTTGGTTCATTGTAATGAAGGAACGTGTCGCAGAGTGTAACAATGGTTCACTGATGTGTTTATAATAGTGTTCAGACAACAATGGATCTCTATGACGCAGTGGAATAAATTATATCAGGCTTTTGCTAAACAGAAAACAAATGGTATTACAGTTGGATCAATTTATTGCTGAATTTCGTCTTTTTATGAGATTGTTTGGGAAAATATTGAATATCGACCTTACGTTTATTAAACTGATTTCCCCTATGGAATGTCAAAAACAAATGCTATCACAGTTATCAAAAACCTATGCCAATGGCCACAGTGACTGAAAAGATAAGAATGTTATCTATCTGCATGTAGATTACATATTCATGCAGGTTCTAATTGTACTGCCAGTCTGCAAAAGTTCTAGTGCTGGCAAAAAAAAAATTTACACCTGGATTTTTCTCTATCCCATTACAGCCTTGCATGTTAATGATAGTTTCAGAGGGGGTTCTGAGAGAAAATGGTTTACATTTCAAAACCAAGCCACACAGCCAAGTTGATTATCTGTATGCTTTTACAGCCTGGCATACCAGCTGGTCTCCAGCCAAGCCAGAGTGGAAACCCAGCATACATTTGCCCAGTGTATACATTTCATTAGGATTGACGCCCTGCATTTCTAGCATATGGTGCTGAATATGTAGTGATGAACAATAAACCTCAATTTGAACCTAAATCATCATTATCATTTTCCAGCCATGCCAGTCTATTCAAAGTTTGACACATGAGTAAACTTCTGGATTTCAAACCTGGCAGTTGTAACGTTTTGATTTTAAGTGAGACGCCACGGTGATGAGAGCTTGCCTTGTCAATCGTTGGAACTTTTTCTGAGTCATGGCTGTATTTATTTGTCATCCAACTCATATGGAAAAGTGTCATATTTTATCCCCGAACTGACAAGGGCTTTAAGGTTCCAGTTCAGAAAGGAGAGAATAACAGATGCATCATTTAACTGATGACACAAAGAGAGAAAGGCAGGAGATAAGACTCAACGTGCAATATTTCTAACCCAATAACAAAATGATACTGTAATCAAGACTGGGATTGTGAGGGCTCAAACAATCACAATAGGAGGAGCACCAAACGTCAATGTGCTTATTAGAGAGACACCGACACAGATAGACAGGGAGAGAGATGAGCTGCTACACAAAGGGCTGTAATAAAGACAGAAAGGAGGGAATGTGGATGGAGAGATAGAAAAAGAGAAAGTCCTTGGTTTAAAACAGAGCTTAGCTTGTTTAGTTGTGTGCTGACTAATTCCTGGACCTGAAGGACCAGCTATTCTTGCGAAGCAACTTACATTTCTGCTTTCTCTGACCAGTGATACAAACCTGAAGTTGAAAAAAAAAACAAAAAAAAAAGTCTGATGATCCGCTCTTGGGATTCGATGCTACTGATGAAGAGTAACCAGAACGTATGAATCAAACAGTTCTTGTCAAGAGGATACGACGTCCCCTCCCATGCTTTGACTGACAGCCATTTTGTGTCTTGTGTATTATTTGGCTACAGTCCAATTTTGGTCAAAACAAAGGTAAAAGTAGGTTTGTCCTCTTCTGTTTCCTGGTTGACTGATTGAAGCCATTGATTCTGCAAGTTCAGATTTGTGTCCATTGTTTTTGAAGAGTTCTTCATTGTGTAGAGAAGAGTTCCTGTACTGGTTTATCGGTTCTTCAGTACAATGGTGTCTGACAATGGCTTTCTGTTGGTCTCAGGCTCTGGAGGAAACACATTTACTGAGCTTGATGAGAGACAAAGGACATGATTTTTTTATATTGTAAGGCAGGAAACAATAGTCATTATAGTGTTTGATTTGTGTTATTTGCAAAACTTCGGTTTTATATTTTTCTTATTTCTAATTGACCGTGAGCTAAATCATCCCATCCCCCATAGCTACTGTTCCTACACCTGTTAAGCTTTCTATTTTAGCACTGCAGAAACTGCAGTATACAATGATAATGGTAGCAGATTTATCACTGAACATCGGTACAATGGTTTCTTGATTTCAGACAGAGAGACAAAAGCAGGCTACTCCTCTCCAGGCGAGGAACTCCAATTCTGCCAGAGGAAATGACTGTAGTTAGCAGATTGGATCAGCTGTACATAGCTAATTAACTTTCCCAAAATAAAAATAAAAATATCAGGGGGATCAGGGAGAAAACAGTTAATTAATAAGGAGATAGTCCCTTAGAGAAACTTAGTTCATTTTTGCAATTTAGGTTGTTGCAGAAGCACAGGAAGCAAAGGAAAAAAGCCTTGAAATCAACACATCCTCATACCTAGACGACATTATAGGTCGATTTCCATAGACTCCCATAATGACACATACGACCGTTTTAGTTACTGCCGCACGGTGGTGGTTTAATCATGTGACTGTAATCATATAAACGGGTGCAGTTTTAAACACGTAGTAAACGTAAAATGAAACTAGTTAAGTTTATGCAACAAAAATACTTAGGTTTAGTAAAACATCAGGGATTGGCTTAAAGGTGCACTATGAGTTCCTGCATGCCGTCACTTGTGTTGACGTTCCAAGTAAATACCAAACAAAACAGAACAAGCTCGCCCCTCCCCCCATGTGTCCGTAATTGTCATTACTAACTGACTGTCACTAACCCCCACCCCCTCCCCCAACCATCTTGTCGGTGATTGGCTGGAGTAGTTTGTTGTATTTTGGTGCACAGCCTGTGCCCCTAGTGTTTGTTTGACGTTTACGACCCCTGTGTTGTCTCCTGAGACCGGGCTTTTTCGCAGTGTATTCAGGGGGGCAGGCAGCTAGCGGATCAAGGAGAGATGCCTACGATTTGAGACAAAAATGAAATTGCGCTGAAACCGTGCAGGAACTCATAGTGCACCTTTAAAACGAGTCATGTAAAATTACTAAAATGAGGACGTAGGACTAATAGCTGTCAGTTAATTTTAAAATTACTTTTGGTTTCACTCAGGAGACACAAACTTCGGTCTCCTGAGTTTGTTTGACCCATCCACCACCCCATCCTAACTCCTTACGCAGAATTTTGGTGCTCCTGTATTTGATCCTTTCCCTTCCTTGTTTGCTCTCGCGATAATAACTACAGCTACGAGAGGCCGCTGCCTAACAAGAAACGTAATTATGGGTCGACCCATACGGTCGTTTTCTGGGTGAGGACGGGCTTCTAGAAATATATATAAAGAACACAAAGTATTTATATGAGGTATTACATTAGATGACAGCCAATAAAGAGTTCCTGTTTCTCACCTGTCCTGAGGTTCGAGGAGTTGGTTATTGCACAAGGCTATGCAAGGCTGGTCTTAAACGTTGCTGCGCAGTAGCCCCCCCTGTGGGTGCTCTGGGGTACTGCACTCTGAGGAATTCTTGGCTTTGTCCTTGTTGTTGTTGGGCTCGTTGTCTTTGATGATGTCATACTGACGACAAAACAGGACAATCACCCCTAGGAGACAAATGCATATGATAGTTATTCGTTAGAATAATCACTTTTTCCTTTAGTTTATGTTGCTCTCCTCCATGGTGAGTTTAGAGGTTAAGGTGCTATTGGAGCAGCAATCCTGGAGCTTTTAGAGGTTTTAGTGTTTTGATTGTGGACATTTCAAGTTGGGGATGAATACTTGTGTCATGTCACGTAATGTCGGGGTTGGTTTAAGAGGCTATTAGATTTTTTCTATTGCTAGACAATTTAAAGTCTAGCCAAAGACAATCATTTGAATTTGAACTAAGTTAAAGGAATAGTTTGACATACGAAATAGGCTTGTTCAATTAGAGTTAGAAGAGAAGATCGATACCACTTTCAGACATTAGAAACCTTCATCTAACTCTTGCCAAGAGAGTGACATGACACTGTCATGAACACATGACACTGTCATGACACATGAACCCTAACCCTAGCCCTAACCCTAACTTGTCATGAAAAAAACGAATGACACTTAATGACAGAAGCGTTATGTCATTAAAGTATGACTTGTTTATGTTTATGACACGTTCATGACAGTGTCATGTCACTCTTATGTAGACACCTTAAAGTAAAGTGTAACCGAACTATCTCAGAAAATGTCAAACTATTTCTTTAAATAGCAGTAATATAAGAGGGTTACATTGAAGCCTCTTAGCTCTATCCTGCCTGCATTGATCAAATATTTTCAAATTCAATCTCAACTTTTTTTTTGTATTTAAAAAATACAGAACCAAAATTATCGCTTACAGTTCACTATAGTCACGAGTAAATGAAACAAACTGTGTCCGTTCCCCCATTGTTATAAATTACCAAATCTCCTATTGCCTATACACCTTGAAATATTGATACACAGCAACATATTGAAATTTATTGAAAAAAATTCTGGTACAGGATATAAAATCCTCTATTCCAGACTCAAGCAACCCAAAACAATATATATATATATATTCACATTTGCATATGTTGTTTTCATAAAACACATTCAATTCATGATTGAAATTTTCTAACAATTAATAAATAAGTTACATAAATTACTGACAAGCTTTATAATTATACATTACACCTTTTGACAGGCAAAATGCATCCAACCTATTCTTAAAAGAATTAATTGAAGGGGAACGCACAACTTCTGGAAGCCTGTTCCATGATTTTGATGATACACATCACATGATATGTTGTTTCAATATCAGATGGAGGTGATGATATGTACTATCTCTGTTCATTCAGCTGTCTATAATGTGAAAATTAAGCGGACCAAACTGTAGCGAGAAACGGACATTTATACGGTGAACCATACAGACGGAGATATGAACTTGACGTCAAGATAGCCATGTGAGGCCTGCCTTCAGTCAAAAAGATTAAAAACATGGCAGAGGAGAGATGGATGTGGAGAGAGAGAGAGAGAACAAGCACGACAAAAGAAGAAAGAGAATAATTCATGACGGCGGAGGAGCGTGTGGAGGCAGGAGCAATCTGGCCCCAACAGTCTACAGTCTTGGCTGTTCTGCTTATGTCAGCCTCTGTTCGTCTGATCACTGCATTACCAAAACCAAGATGGAAGAGCTCACTGTGATGTCCCCCAGCATGCTCCACGTGCCCAATTAAAAGCTGAAGAACACAATTCACTACTTCACCTTCCCCTTCCTTTTTCCTCTTCTCAAGACTTGATTGCTTAGTTTTCACTATTTTCCATCCCTCTCCAACTCTCTTTGAATCTCGTCCTCTCACTGGTAATTGGCAAAGGGAGATACAGGCCGCTTGCGGTTATTGTATATGCCATATACAGTATTTGGGCCATATTTATATCTCATTTCACCTGGGGAAGTGGGTTAGGAAGGAATATTTATGGCTTTGTGCGTCTGTAAAACAGTGCTGAGATGTACAAAAGGATAACTGCAACACAGAGCATATGACTGGGAGGCTTAAATAAGCAGCAGCCACAGTCTAATAGTTTGAAAAACATGTAAACCAGGCACTTTAACTGACTTTACTGACAGACTGAGCATTTTCAGGTTGTTCTAACTACGCTAGCACATCAATGTGAATGCAATGCAAACCATAGAGCCTTTGTACATTTATACATACCTAAGTTTGCTTTATGTTGTTATTTAGCAGCATGGCTCTGGGTCCACATCTTAAATACTTCAACACTTTTTGAATGGACTGCTATGTACTGTACTATGTTGTACAGACATTCATAGTCTCCAGAGGAGGAAGCCGGCTAAATATCTAGAATGTGTCTGTAACGGTTCACACATTGCGTTCAAGCACATGCGCGCTAAACGCAATTTTACTCCCATCTGGGGCCATCTTTTGTCGGCAAGCTCCAAAAACTGTTGGCGAGTGACAAATAAGGGCAAAAGTCTTGTAGTGGGAAATCTCAAACTAAGATTTTTGAACAATCAAAACAGCTAACTCAAAAACAAACTTAATATCAGTCGGGAGATTTGCATGAAATAAAAGTCATACGCTTTCTCCCGCTATAACACATTTCTGTCTGTGTTGACAAGCAACTCTGGATAGAAATACACGATTTAAACCTGGCTTTGATGTGTTCTCATCACCAAACATGCTTTCATCATCCCAAAAGCACTACATAGTCTTCAGACAACACAGAGACAGATGACACCACTACCAGTGTGTTTGTCTATAATAGAGCGTCAGTCAGACAGTGGATTGCTATAAGGTCTGCAGTGATACATTTGCTGAAGAGGAACATTACCTGCCCACATGATGAGCACCACTACAATGATGATGAGTTCTCCAGCCCTCAGCTGAGCAGCCTGACCAAACTCCTCCATCGTCACCTCGTCTGGAGAGAGAGCACACACACACACACACACGCAGGCAGGTACGCAGGCGCGCACGCACGCACACACACACACACACACACACACACACACACACACACACACACACACACACACACACACACACACACACACACACACACACACATACACACAGAGAGTCAACAAAGTGCCACTGAGGACACTGTGGTTTATTGTCCCAGAGAGAAAATGTGAAATTGCCCATCACTCTGAAACTCTGCAGGGAAAGATAAAAGAATAAAGCACGGCGATAGGAGAGCACAGAGGCAGCCTGGTGTAAATTTTCCACTGTGGTCAGTGTAATTAAAGTTAAGTGAGAGCAGAGGTCTACAGAGACAGAGAGAGGTGGATCCAAACCCCATCCCTCACTGTGATTCTCATGCTGACAGGCAACAAGGTTAAAGGTTTGAACACATTCTGGACCACGACTTCCCACTCTCTGTTGCCAACAGGCGGCCTGGTTTCCTGATTTCCCCTGGTCAAACTGGTTGATTTCCATGGCATAGCACTGTATGATATCAAAGGGGTCTCCAGAACCCACTAGTTGAAGGGGGTTGGCCTTGAAATTATAATCCAGTATATATAGCATCATTTTACTAGCTATTTTACTATATTTTACAGCTTAGTGCTGGAATTTATGGAATGGCCACAGCCAATAAAATCTTAATCTTAATGCCATTTTGCAGTAAAATAACATATAATATATAATTGTGTACGATAGATAGCCAAAGTGAAACCGGAACTTCCATGTTCTCTTCCTCATTCAAAGTCCCGTTGACATAGTGCTGTTAGTGAAGTGGATGCTGATTTGTCTAATATGGACAGTACACAGGACGGGATGTCATGACTTCAGGTTATGTTTTTCGCTAATCCTGCTTCGGTGTCTTGATGAGTTGAGGAATAAGAGGTGCTTCTGTGGTCAGGCTTGCTCTCAGGTCTCTTGTTGCCATGGTGATCCCTCTGAGCTGAAGCTAAGACCTCAAGGTTTGGCAGAAGGGAGGTATTACTCCTATGGAGTTGGAAGTAATAGCAGATTACATGTTTCTGTTGTGAGAGGACACCTATGATAGACAGTTCTCTGAATAAGATAAGCTTGGGCTGGGTATGACCTGAAGCTGTAAGTTGATGTCTACTGTATGTCTCAGGTTGTACACTGACCCTTCAGGTTGGAGAACGCGGCTGATCGGCAACTATGGGTGGGTGCAAAGTCTCCGTGGTGGCCTTGTTGACGGACTGGTCCAGGACGTGGGGGGGACAAATACGACTCACAAGTACTCCAAAGTTGTCTTATTCACATGTTGGGCCCTATCTTGCACCCGGCGCAGCGCAGCACAAAGCCCGACTCAAGTGTCTTTGCTAGTTTAAGACCGCCGCAGTTGTCAATTTCCCGTCCAGCGCCCACGTCGTTTAAATAGCAAATGCACCTGCGCCCATCTGTGCGCCCATGGGAGGTGTGTTCAGGTGCATTCTGGGCGTATTGCTATCTTGAGACAGCGGGAAGTGATCGCACCACTGACCACTGACCACTGAGCGTTTCATGGTTATTTTAACAGCGAATTAGTAAAATGTGCCTAGGCTTATACACAGCGTGCGCACACTATGCTTGTTACATACACACACAGGGAAGCGCAGCAGCACACAAACATGCAAAAGATTACAAATAAAACTATTACGGTGCAAATCCGCCATCCGCCATCACAAGGTCCAAACGCGCCTGGCTTTTAAAGGGAATGGGAGATGACCCTCTGATTGGTTTATTGAATTAATGAAGACACTAAGTACAACCCTTTTGAACCATGCGACCGGACCCTTTTTTCCGCCGTCAAACTAGCAAAAGTGACACGCACTTAATGCACCTGCCCCAGGCGCTTCACACCGTGCGCTTAGATCGTTAAAATAGGGCCCGTTGATTCACGAGTCACCCAGTTTCGGTGTGAACTGTGCAGAGGCTGAGGTTGAGACTTCTGGAGATTGATATGAAATCACCGTGGCTAAGCTAGCTGTTGACAAACAAATCCCTTCAAATTGTCATGCTGCCTGCTTGTTAAACACAAGTGGCAACCTCCGGGCCTGAGGAATAAATCAAAAGCGGAAGGGCCAAACAGAATTACCCCTAACCCTAACCCTAACAGAATTAAACATATTTACAGCCTGGCACAACATGGTTTTAGTCACTATAGCTAACTTCTCCCTTCATGATCACTGATTTCATTATTTTATAACTCAGGTGATACATGTTTTCAGACATATTTTTGCGTAATTAAGTGCATTTCACTTTGAGTGGCAGTTGGCTGCCATCATAGGAAGCGAGCATAGAGTGTGTTGCCCTTGTTTGTCCAACACACCATTTAGTGTGTCCTACTGTACATACTCTTCTGACTAAAACTATTCACAACTTAAAGCTTTTGTTTAGAAGACAAAGACTACTGCAGCTGGGCTGGGAAGAAAGGAACACTGTGGTTGTACTGGAACATCTTCCATACTGCACAGTATGTGAATACTGGAAGCAGGCCGCTGCCGCACCTCTGTCAGAGATAAATTAAAGGTTGAAACAGTTCCGACAGAAAGGAGTCTCTAAAATGTTTTACTGCTGTAAAGATTGATTTACAAAACTGCAGACTCTGCAGCTCCTTGTATAACGTAACAACCAACATTACACCTTAACACTAGCCATCAAAGATTTTACTACATTATGTAAACTTCAGTGCATTCAGGACTTTTGCAATATTTTGTTGTTATTGGATATGAGCGTTAGACAGATAAAGACAGAGAAATAGGCAGATAGAAAACACAGACAGTTGTGTGTTGCGTTGCATTGCGCCTGCAGATACTAAATGGTGTCAGGCTGATTAATACCTGCTTAAAATGGGAGGAGAGCAGTAATGGCTGGGAGATTTAATCAGGAAAGCTAATGAATGATTCCATAAAAAAACACACACACACACACACACACACACACACACACACACACACACACACACACACCTTTTGCACACTGGTAACTTCCATCAAAGTCGGAGCAGACAAAACGATTCAGCCCCTCAACATCAAGACAAGTTGTCTGTATGTATGTATGTCACACAACCTCACATACACTGCAAAGTATAGCTATCAAATAGCTAATACGTTTGTTTAGTATTGAGGGTTTTTCGTAACACAACTGAAGACATCAACCACAACTGTGAGATTTTTTTATTTTACCTCTAATTAATTTACTTGTTTAAAGAATTTGGCAGAGAGTAGTAAAAAATAATTCCAAGCTCTCCCACTGTGCTGCTCTTAAATGATACCTACTTATTCCAAATACCATGTCCAAATAACATGAACATGATAGAGATGGTCCGATACCGATACCATCTCTAATCTGAATAGCCTTATTCTCGTTAACAGTTATCCCTGCTGCCAAGAAGATGCTGGCTTATGCTGTAAACTGCCACATACAGTTGCAATGGTTTGACATACACATACAGCGTTTTTCCATTACATGGTACCTGCTTGACTCGCCTCGAGTCTACTTCTTTTTTGGTTTTCCATTACGAAAAAAAGTCCCTGGTACCTGCTAACAGGTCCTTTTTTTTAGTATAACCTCCATCGAGGTTCCAAGCGAGCTGAGGCGATACCAAAAGGTCACGTGAAAACCTGCAGACTACTGATTGGTCAGGGAGAATCGTCACTAATCACTGCGTCATCATTGCTAGCGACAGACGGGGGTGTCATGAAACAAACCCGCCATTTTTAAATGGTTTAGCCAGCGGTGTTTTTTTTTGCTGCCTCCAGCTTCATTTGAACTAAATTTGTCTTCTGGCTGTGGCAACAGCCACATGCCAAAAGTCACTATAGGTGACGGCAGTTTCCTGTGGCGTCGCTATGACGACCAGCCATGCTTGCAGGCATGAGGCGGTACTAAATCTGTAGTGGAAAATGGAGGACGGGGCACCGCGGCCGAGTCGGACCAAGTAGAGTAGAGTCGAGCTGGTACTAGCAGTGGGTAAGCGTCAATATACTGTATACATATGAGCTGTCAAAGTTACCACAATAATAACACGTTCTGTGATTTGGGCCTTGGGCCGCTCCGTAGTTTGGGAAATCAGGAAGCGATGCAGAAGTAACGTCGTGGATGGCTAGCAGAAACAAACCTCCTTGAGAAGAAATGGATAAAGAAAAGGGTCTTTTGAATGGCAAATTTAGTTTCAAAGCCCTTATAGGTGGTTCTCTGGACAAGACTACAGTAAAGTTATTTGCATGTAGTGTCGATGTGAATTGAGTTACCACCGGAGTACGTCAAGTCTCAAATACCACTTGCTTGTGATCCTTTATTTTCCCACATAAGGTTAGACATAATTACATTATTACATTTAGCTGACTTGTACAATGTGTCTGTTTCTGTAATGCACAAGGTACGTCATTTTGTGTTGAGCTGCTTAAAGAAAATGGGATATTAAGTTAACCTTTACAAATTTAAAGTGGGAAACTTAGTAGTACTGTTACATTCAGGTCAATGTGCCCGTCTGTTGTTGCTTGATTAGCTTGAGTTTGCCATATGATGCTTTCAGCATATCTTTTGTGCACACAGTACCTTTGAGGTGATTCTGGAGAGAATTCTAGACCATGTTTGTCATTTTTAGAATTTTTGCAACAATAATAAATGTTTGCATGAAGCCAGCATATTTGTGAACTCCAATGTTAATAAGAGCATTAAAGGGTTAATTTAATTTATTTAATTGTGGTTAATTTGTGATGAATTGCGAGTTAACTATTGACTATCTTGCGACATATATATATATATATATATATATATATATATATATATAGGCCAAAAGTTTGGACACACCTTCTCATTCAATGCGATTTCTTTATTTTCATGACTATTTACATTGTAGATTCTCACTGAAGGCATCAAAACTATGAATGAACACATGGAATTATGTACTTAACAAAAAAGTGTGAAAGAAAAACATGTCTTGTATTTTAGATTCTTCAAAGTAGCCACCCTTTGCTTTTTTTGATAGCGCTGCAAACCCTTGGTGTTCTCTCAATGAGCTTCATGAGGTAGTCACCTGAAATGGTTTTCACTTCACAGGTGTGCCTTGTCAGGGTTAATTTGTGGAATGTTTTCCCTTATTAATGGGGTTGGGACCATCAGTTTTGTTGTGCAGTCAGGTTGATACACAGCCAACAGCCCTATTGGACAACTGTTAGAATTCATATTAGGGCAAGAACCAATCAGCTAAGTAAAGAGAAACGAGTGGCCATCATTACTTTAACAAATGAAGGTCAGTCAGTCCGGAAAATTGCAAAAACTTTGAATGTGTCCCCAAGTGCAGTTGCAAAAACCATCAAGTGCTACAACGAAACTGGCTCACATGAGGACCGCCCCAGGAAAGGAAGACCAAGAGTCACCTCTGCTGCTGAGGATAAGTTCATCCGAGTCACCAGCCTCAGAAATCGCAAGTTAACAGCAGCTAAGATTAGAGACCAGATGAATGCCACACAGAGTTCTAGCAGCAGACACATCTCTAGAACAACTGTTAAGAGGAGACTGCGCGAATCAGGCCTTCATGGTCAAGTAGCTGCTAGGAAACCACTGCTAAGGAGAGGCAAGAAGCAGAAGAGATTTGTTTGGGCCAAGAAACACAAGGAATGGACATTAAAACAGTGGAAATCTGTGCTTTGGTCTGATGAGTCCAAATTTGAGATCTTTGGTTCCAACTGCCGTGTCTTTGTGAGACGCAGAAAAGGTGAACGGATGGATTCTACATGCCTGGTTCCCACCGTGAAGCATGGAGGAGGAGGTGTGATGGTGTGGGGGTGCTTTGCTGGTGACACTGTTGGGGATTTATTCAAAATTGAAGGCATACTGCACCAGCATGGCTACCACAGCATCCTGCAGCAACATGCCATCCCATCCGGTTTGCGTTTAGTTGGACCATCATTTATTTTTCAACAGGACAATGAACCCAAACACACCTCCAGGCTGTGTAAGGGCTATTTGAACAAGAAGGAGAGTGATGGAGTGCTGCGCCAGATGACCTGGCCTCCACAGTCACCGGACCTGAACCCAATCGAGATGGTTTGGGGTGAGCTGGACCGCAGAGTGAAGGCAAAAGGGCCAACAAGTGCTAAGCATCTCTGGGAACTCCTTCAAGACTGTTGGAAAACCATTTCAGGTGACTACCTCTTGAAGCTCATCAAGAGAATGCCAAGAGTGTGCAAAGCAGTAATCAGAGCAAAGGGTGGCTACGTTTTTGTTAAGTACATAATTCCATATGTGTTCATTCATAGTTTTGATGCCTTCAGTGAGAATATACAATGTTAATAGTCATGAAAATAAAGGAAACGCATTGAATGAGAAGGTGTGTCCAAACTTTTGTCCTGTACTGTATATATATATATAACTTTATTTACAGACTCAAGGTCCAGATATAAAAGTACACATAACATATTACAGGAAGGGTACACACAAACATAAAAACATACAGACATACTGTCTACCACATATTACATAAAGGGAACATACAAAACATACATACATATACAGACACAAAGACATATATATATATATATATATATATATATATATATATATATATATAAAAAGACAGACATAGTGCTGGAGCTGGTACTATTTCAGCATGGAAAGTGATGGCAGATAAAATCAAGGATTTACTGTAATTATAATGTCTACTTATTGATACAGCACATTTTTAATCTTTGTGTCATGCAAATATTATATTGAGATCCGTGGCTATGGGATGAGATTGGGCCGCCACTGGGTTTTTGCATTTAGATTTGTTTTGTGTTGTATTTTAGTTATGTTTATGTATTTTGCTTGCATACATAGATCTGCAGCAAAAGAACAAAAAATTATTACAAAAAAATGGCTAAGAATTTTGATGTTAAATCTGCCACTGTTATCTGTTATCGTTGTAAACTGCATAGTGCAACAGACAGACGGTCAGTCGGAAGGAAAAATGGCCATTTACTAGAAACATTTTGCAGAGAACATTGTTTAGACACTGCAGAAGAGACTAAGGGCCCTATTTTAACGATCTGAAACGCAAGTATGAAACGCAAAACGCAAGTAGCTTTCTGGGCGGATCTCAGGCGCTGTTGCTATTATAACAGCGGGATAAGTCTAGCGCCCGACGCAAATTTAAAATGGGTTGGTCTCAAGTAGCTAGGTGTGGTTTGGGCGTAATGTGAAAATAACCAATCAGAGCATCATCTCACATTCCCTTTAAGAGCAGGCGCACTTGTTCCATGGCGGATTGCCATTATGACGGCAGATTTGCCTGGCGCACGCCAGCGGGAGCTGTCCGGGATGCGGCAAAGTAATAAATGCCCGTCTTGTCCGGGTGGCTGTTGCTGCGGCCTCTCGGGCGCATCTCCTCAAGTCTGTAGAGGATTGCTGCAGCCATGGAGCGTGGGTCTCCAAACGCACCACCTGCACCTGTTGTGCCCCTTCCTCCTCCCCCAACTCCATCTCTGTCCACCAGCTCCACCAGGAGCGCATCGCGCATTGCCACTCCCGGACCTTCAAGTGTCCAATCCCACCGTAGTTCAACATCACTTCTCCTTAAGTCCTCTAATATTTCCTCATTTATGTCATCAACACATCCATGATTCATGGAAATGTCAACTACACAATAGCACACAGAACAACAGGCTGAATACGGTAGGTGTCCGGTATGTTAACGTAACACATTAACAGTTATTGAACTATACAATAGCACACAGAACAACTAACTACCAGGGCGTTGGGCATGGATGTATTAAAAGGCGTGGAGACGTAACTGCACCGTTGACAAGCCCCTCCCGACTCGTTCCTCCAGCTCTGGCCATCTTGCTTTCAGCCCGCGGTTAGCCGATTAGCTTTCTTTGTTTTCTTCATTGCAGTAAAAGTAACCTTTTCACCAGTCCCTCACAAGTTTCTCCCTCATTTCAAACTTTCTTTCTGCTGCTCGATTACCGTTTTTGGCTGCATATTTTACTACCTGCAGTTTGTTATCTCTTTTCTTTCTCAGTTGTCTTTAGGAGCAGCATTCTAGTTGTCACAAGCCTAGAGTGCCCTCTCGCAGCTGTAGACGGTAACGTTTTCAGTATGAATTAATGTAAAAACATGTTAAATTATATATATTTTGATATATAAGTTGCACCTGACTATAAGTCGCAGGACCAGGCAGGTAGATAGGGAAGAGATATGTACGGACGGGTTGCACCGCTTACATTATGGCCAAGCATGCGCCACTAAAATAGCATCTGAATAACGCGCTACTGACTTTAGACTAGCGCCACTAACTTTAGACCAGGTTTTTCCTGGTCAGTGGCGGAATTGTTTTCTGAAACTGCAAAATAGCATCAGGGAACGTTTTCCCCTGAACACGCCTCCTCTTTTCGCTGAACCGGCCCCGGGAGCGCAAATTCATTCCCTAATTTACCGACATGCGTCTGTGGAGGGAAAAGTCCGCTGTGTGTCGGGTGCAAAATAGGAATGATACATGTGTCGGTGTACAAAGGCAATTTCGCTGGGTGCAAGATAGGGCCCTAAATGTCTTGTATCACTCCCCCCCCCCCCATAGGGACCTGGACAAGCCCCCACACAGGGGGTGTCTCTAGGGAATAAGTTGCGTCCTAATGTCCCGTTTCCTTATCAACTTGCCGCCGATGAGCGATTTAGCATTATCTGTGTCCCTCTGAAGCAGCTGCTCTCGGCACTATAACTGGGTCAGACTTGATAAAATAGGAAGTACTGCAAGCCGCTCCAGATAACAGCAGCCTCTGCATTGAGAATTAGACTGATACATTTAAATGGGAGCTGGGGTTCTCAACATGACAGCAATTTCTGTGTTTTATTTCATCGAAATTGTTAAATAACCATTTTCTTTGTGGTGATTAAGCAAAACACAAATAAAACAGTAATCTGCTGGGTTACTGCCTCTGGTTAAAAGCTATTAAAAATCTGTGTATGCATGTACCTGCATGTGTAGATGTATGTGTGAATGTGTGTGTGTGTAGATTTGTGTGTATCAGCGAAGGAAAAACCGAGAAGCAGAATGTTTGTTTACTCTCCTGTGTGAATGCATGATTACTTCTGTGTCTGTGTGCTTTTATACTTACATTTTTTTGCTCTTGCTTGTATTGAATTATAATCATCAGCCTGCCTGTTTATATGCTTGTCGCATGTGCTGTGCAGAAGTGAAAACTCACACTGTTAGTGTCAGGCTTATTATTGTTTTGGGGTTTTTGATGATTTTCACGGAGAAAAAAGCATGAATTTCTGCAAAGGATTACATCACTTTAAGGCTTTTTGCACGATTTGATGTCCCCGTTTTTTTAAGCCCAGGTTTTGGTATATCTTGTGTAGATACATTACTCAATAACCAAGTAAAAATAATGTGTTATCGTCCCTCACCTGGGCTCTTGGACGCCATCTTCTCCGACTCTTTGGGCGTTCTGAAGAGGACCGGCTCACTTGCAGGGCTGCTGCCTCCCATGCTGATGCTCTGAACGTGAACGATGTACTCCGTATCCTCATCCAGATCCCACAATGCACAGGAGCGCGTGGTGGTGTTGACTTCCTGGATGAACCTCAACATGCGTACATCCTTCTTCTGCAGAAAAGCGAGGAGAAGAAGGACAGAGGAGAGCAATAAGGGCCAGGAGACTGGGTGTAATGTGATACTTTATTGATCCCTGCAGGGAAATTCTCTTTCTTGGCACCACCTCAGCAGAGGGGTGTCAGGGTTAAACTGGTGCATCAGGCCACTATCTGATACTTTGTAACCACAGATTATAGTGGCTTTTGATTCTAAATATTTCAGAAGTTTTTTTTCCCAATGTGCCAGGAGCAGAATTCTGGAGGAAGCACTTACTGTGCTTTTTGTAATTTCTTCAACATGAAAAGGGAATATTGGCACAAAGTAGCAATATCTGCAGTCAAAACCCTGCATCACTAACTAGAGTCACAAGTTCAGCTTCACCATGCTCCTTTAAGGCAATATAAAAGAGTTGTCTACTTGTTAGCGAAAATTGCTTGGATACATGTTCTATGAGATGCAGATTTCTGGTGGCAAAGTCAGATTTTCTGCTGACGATCCCTCTTGAGAAATTTCAACAAGCTGCCCTCTGGTTAGGGCTGATATGGCGCGAATGCAAACACGTCCCTCTTGGTTAACGGGAAAAAAGCTGAAAGAAAGCCTCCAGGGCTTTGTCCTGCAGTGTAATTAAGCTTAAAGAAACAGAGTGCTTCTCTGGCCATATGTATGCTCTGCTTGAAATGTACATTATTATCCAGCTAGGACTGCTTGCTCAGGTCAAATGGTTCCTGCTAGATCAAGAGTAAATCTCCTTAGGGGATTTCTTATTCTAATTAAACAGCACTTAGACAAAACATACATTTGAAAGTGTATCTACTACTAGCTTGATGCAACTTTTTGACTTCTGAAAACTTGCATTTCCTCAGCCTGTTCTGTCTATTTTATCTCAATCAGGGGTATTCAAATTCAAAATGTAGCCCCCCTCCCGCATTGGACAAAATTGAGACCACTGCCCCCTGAGCCTTTGTAATGTCCAACAGTATTGACAGTGCAACATGAAAAAAATAGGTTTATATTAATGGATTCTTCACTTTGGAACTCCAGTTCCCATAATACTTTGGGGGACATAAGAAAGAAATATGACGTTGACACGAATTCAAAAATTGCGGTTTGATGAAAAAGAAAAAAAAAAGTGATTCCCCCAACACCCTAACCTGACTCCGCCAGATGGATTGCTTCACATTTGCTCGGCATATCCATCTGGGAACTTTCCGTTGGAGAACTTTTGGGAAGGGGCGAAAATACTGGTTAGCTGATTGGATAAACCATCTGTCTATCACCTATGTTGGTGATAGACGGGCCAAATCAACCAATCAGATCAACGAAGCGTATGAAAATACAACCACAAGCCCTGCTGCTGCAGGCAAAGCATAGCTCGTTAGCTCAGCAAGCAAGCAACATGTCGGTAAAGGATATTTGCCGTTTGTGTAACGAGAATTTAGGAATAAAAGGCACCCTTTCAGGTTCATATTCCAAAAGAAGGATCCAAGAGAAAAAAGCATTAGCGAGCAGCTAACAGAATTAGGGCTACCGCTGTCTGAAAATACTGGTTAGCTGATTGGATAAACCATCTGTCTATCACCACCTAAACCCGCCTCAAAACCAACACTGATTGGCCCGCCGTTTGGCGAACGACTCCAAATTTTCTCTATCTCAAGATGCCAGACTGATCTGGGAGTGGAAAACTGGAACTCGCGAGATCAGGACGGTCTCACGAGGCTACCAACACCCTGCTTTTCGATGATGTTCACGTCGCGTAATTACGTCACTTCATAACGTTCCCATGGCAACAGGGGAAAGTGGCTGCTCTTGTGTGAAGTAAACGCAACATTTTTCAACTTTCTGCTAAGATATATGTGACTTTTTTTGCAACGAAAATGCGGGGATTATGAAATCATGCAAGACCAACATATTCTGCGCAAAAATCGGCAATTTATGTGGCAAAAGTGCGGCGTATTTGAAAAAATGCGGCCCCCGCATAAATATGATTATGGATTGAATTATGCGATCGCATAGTCGCGTTTTTCTGGAGGGACTGGACTAACTAACCCATTGTTTTAAGATGAACCTGCATGCACCTGTCCCTTTCACCTCATGCGGTTTCTTTGCTTCATGCCGCTCCCACTCCACAACTATTTGAAAACCTCTTATCTAAACTTTGTCCAAAGTTGCCACTTACTCTCTACACACACTCACATGAAGGACACGACACGTATGGAGGTACCTGTTGAGTGATGGCGAATCCAATGACGGGGTCCCCCTCCAAGATTTCCCACGTTACAATGGCGGAGTTTCCCTCAATCTCTCTGATGGTCACATTGAGTGGAGCTGACAGCAGGGTGTCTGACACACACACACACACACACACACACACACACACACACACACACACACACACACACACACACACACACACACACACACACACACACACACACACACACACACACACACACACGGCATGGCCACAGGAAACAAATTAGAATAGAGACAGGCTATTAATATTCTGTCACTACACCGTGTAATACATACACTAGATGCTACAATGTATCTTCCCCTCTCCATCGCCCTCTCTCTCTTTGAACTTGTTCTCTTCTTGCTCTCTTACCTTCCCTTAAATCTTCTCTTCTCCGACAGATTAATCCTTCTGCTTTCATTAATACCAGGCCTAATTAACCACACGCAGGTCTCTTGGTGGTTCCCTTTAAAAAGGCTCTCTTTCTAATCTGTCTTTGTCTTGGTGTTTCTCTCTCATCCACACACACTCACACACATTTTCCTATCCTTCCCTTTCCCTTTCTTCTCGCTTCTTCCTTCTCCCACGCACATCTCATTAATATGTGACTCGTGAGGATGTCTTCCCTCGTTTGTACTGCCGATTGATTTTAATGCTTGGGCTAAAAAACAAACTCACATCCCAGAATTCAATGCAATGTTTGTTGATCGGGAGATGAACAATAATGGATTAAATTACCGGCTTGCTTAACTTTCTTCCTTCCTTCACCTTAAATGGAGCACACGGTGGAGAAAGAGCACATTGGTAAGGTGTGTGGGAGATAAATTACCTGTTTGTGTGTTTGTGTGTGATCAGAGCCAGGGCTCTAAGACATTGACATTGCTTGTTAAAGACCTTACCCTTCTTGCAGTTTTAACCTTCCCCTACAGGTGTGTACCATGTCTTAAAGCAGCTATAATCAATATTTTTTATATTAACTATGTATTACATGACTACTTGTATGTGAAAATGGCTGCTCAGTAAAAAGGAGTTGATGGAGACCAAAACCGAGGTAGAAGGACAGTAAATATTGACTTACATTCATCAGGTGAGTCAACCCTGTCTACTAAAAACATACATTTCTATACAACTAAATTGCATGCTCATTTACATTTTGGCGGTAATGTATTTTCTTCTGGATTACATTTAGTTTCAACACGTCGTCATAGCAGCGACAGGTGCACGTTGTGAACCGGTGGCAGTTTTAACATTGTGAATTAAAGCATGTCTACTGTTATAGGTTTAGGCAACAAAACTACTTTGTTATAGGTTTAGGAAAAGATCATGCTCCTGGTTAAAATAAAAACGGTTGTTGCGTAACTTAAAATTTCCCCCTGGGTGAAAGTCCTGTGTTTAAAAAAACTATTTTAAACGCATTTGTGATACGTCAAGAACAAACGCAATGCAGGACAAAATATATTTCCCTCGAAACTTAATTGAGAATGCACTTTAGTTCTATGGGAGCGTACGTTTTAGGAGACAGGGCTGGGTGGATAGAAAGTAGGGCTGTCAATTATTTTCTTAGTCCCTTTCTGAGTCCCGGAGGTGACATGGAGGAAAAAGAAAAAGAAGAAAACAATGTAGCCTACTGGGGACAAACACTTTTGCGCGATCTCGACTTTGTGACATTGAAGAAAAAACAAAAAAAAACATGTACTGGGGGGCAAACGCTAAACTCGAGATCTCAACTTTCAAACTCGAGATCTCAAGTTTGAGTTTGAGTAGCTAGCTAGCTAGCTACTCAGGTTAGCTACTCAGGTTAGCCTACAGTAATTGACATCAACAGTCAACGACAATGTTCATAATAACATTTCACGTTGGTATTAATTAGTAATCTTATCAAAATAAACGATGGATGTATTTAGCTAGACAACCAAGGAGATGTAATCATTATGTCGTGTTACTATTAGCTAGTGGCGCTACTAAGGTTATCCTTATTGTTTGTTGGATTTTCAAACTCGAGATCTCCAGTTTAGTGTTTGCCCCAGTACATGTTGTTTTTTTTCCCTCCATGTCACCTCACTGTTTGGTCTACAACATGTCAGAAAATTGTGAAAAGTGTCTATCAGTTTTCCAAAGCCCAAGATGACGTCCTCAAATGTCTTGTTTTGACTACAACTCAACTCCTATTCAGTTTACTGTCACTGAGGAGTGAAAAAAACTGGGGGAAAAAAAAAATCTAAGAAGCAGGAATCACAGAATTTTCACTCGAACCGATTAACTATCAAAATAGTTGGCTATTATTTTAGTAGTTCACAACTAATCGATTAATCTTTGCAGCTCTACTAGAACACAGAAATGTCTAGCTAAGCTTTGCTAACGTTAGCTAACATTAGCCACCATAGACTAATGGTTATTTGAGAGCAAGTAAGGCTGTAGCCTGAGTGTGTGTCGTTGCTTATGAATGTTGCTTATGTGTGTGTGTGTGTGTGTGTGTGTGTGTGTGTGTGTGTGTGTGTGTGTGTGTGTGATCCAAAACACTGGTCTTTCTACCTCTCTGTTTACTGATCACAAGCAGGAACTGCAGTCTGTCACTCTTTGCAAATTAGATTGTCACATTGCCAAACCTCTGCAAATATTGAACACACGGCCTCCGACTTGTTCGCGGAGTCAAATAATCGTATTACAGGAAGTAGAATGTACTCTCCGTTTCTCTGTGTCTGCCCTACGCTAACAATATCACCAGAATACAGCAGAGAAAAATGTGTGTGTTCTCCAACATAGTGTTGGAGAAATTAATTTTTTGGTGCAGGGCAAACTCTCTCAGTGGCTCCCAAAGGCTCTGTGTGTGTTTGTTGATGCAGAGTTTGGTGTGTGTGTGTGTGTGTGTGATACATTGCTATTATTCCCTGTTTGACTCGCTGTTTTCCCGCTGTTTATCTTCCAGCACTCACACACACACACACACACACACACACACACACACACACACACACACACACAGAAACACAACACAATAGCAGAGAGGGATTCCTATCCATTCTTAAGCCCTTTGCAGACAAAAAGCTAAAGGCTGGCTGCAGAATCTCTAAACTCCCTCTTAAAACTGCATTCATCTCCACCTTTAGGAAGCCAAATATCAAATCTCTGGAGGCTGAGATGAAGCCCACATGATCTTATCGCCAGGATTTTCGGCTTTTCAAATGACTATCTGTCATCTCTCAGTTTATCATCGGGACACAATGTAACCAAGCTCTTACGCTTGAGATGAATGCTCTTCTTGAATATAATATAAGCCGCTGCAGGTTAAAAATATGCAACACCATGAAAGATAGATGAGGTACATAGATAATATGCCAAGATTAGATGCGTTCTGCATGTAGGGCTTTAAATATGAAAACCTCATTTTTGTTTAATCTCATACTGTTCCATGTTCGTTAGAAATAAAATTAATAATATCCAAAGTGCAGCCACAACGAGAAGTGAAATACATTTAGCCTATGCCTGTGTGCACTAGGACTGGCTTTCGAATTTAATACTGAATTGCCTCTAAAGTATCCAGTATCGAAAAATGCCTCGTCATTCAATGCCCAATTTCAATACCTAAGGAGTGAATCTCATCAGCATCAGGTAGCCAATAAGCACGCAGCATTGCTTCTACCAAGCTCTAACAATG